>NC_092722.1:110685452-111031702 GCF_047496885.1 Scyliorhinus torazame | reverse complement strand
CTGGCAAACACAGTTTTAAGGTGTTGGGCAAGAGATGGGGAGGGAACATGAGGAAGAATATTTTCACACAACAACTGGTAACGACTTGGAACTTGCTGCTCAGGAGGGTGGGAGCAGAGACAATCAATAGTCTCAAAATAATCTGTATGGACACATGAAGGAAATAAACAAGGCTCCAGGGATGGAGCTGGGAGAATGGGACTGACTAGATTACTCTGCAGAGAGCCAGCATGGACTTGAGAGCCAGATTGGACTCGAAAGACCAAACGGTCTCCTCATGTGTGGCCATTGGCTATGACTCTATGATGAGGCCACTCAGCCCCTCGAGCCTACCCGGCCATTTAACAAGATCACAGCTGATCCTCTCCATCAGGTGCACTTTCCCTCATTAACTCCATGCCCCTTAGTACCCTGCTACCTCTCCAGTGTCCCTGCTGGAAACAGTGGGTATGTGACAGTCAAGTGAGGTAAAAGAAAGGACTTGGATCTGACCCCTCACAGGGGAATTGCAGACTGACACTCGTTGTGGAACAGTTTCGAACTTAGTCAAGGGATAATGGGAGTTGGAAGAAATCATATTTCCTTTTCCTGTTTTACAGAAGATTTGCACCGTACTACACCAGGGCAGCACAATGGTAAAGTGGTTAGCATTGCTGCCTCACAGCTACAGGGTCCCGGGTTCAATTCTGGCCTCGGGTGACTATCTGTGTGGAGTTTGCACTTTCTCCCTGTGTCTGCATGCGTTTCCTCCGGGTGCTCTGGGTTCCTCCCCCAGTCCACAAAGATGTGCAGGTTAGGTGGCCTGGCCGTGATAAATTGCCCCTTAGCATCCAAAAGTTTAGGTGGGGTTACTGGGATATAGGGATAAGGTGGAGGCATGGGCTTGAGTATGGTGCTGTTTCCAAGGGCCGGTGCAGACTCGATGGGCCGAATGGCCTCATTCTGCACTATAAATTCTATGATTCTATGCTTGCAGGATGGAATAGCCCCCTGTTCCTGTCCATTCATTTTTTTTTCCTGAGTGTCCATTCATTTTTTTTTCCTGAGTTAGAATGAGAAAAAGACGACAAGAGAAATTGAAATCCAAATTAACACAGGAAAGTGAAACAAGAAGCCAGTTCCTGCTGCGTAGCTTCCCTGAGCCAAGAGATTGGAGAAGAATGGGCTTGGCTGGGCTGTACCACTATCAATCTTCCCTCAAGGGTTAGCAGAAGGTGCACTTCCTGCAGGAGGAACCCAGGTTGGATTTCCCTTGCCTGACATAAAAGTTCCATCTGTTGACCGCACTAGGAACTCGCACAATTCATTCCCAAAAGTGCCAGATGAACGAGTTCAGATGACCGGCAGTCCCAAACTGAAATCTACTGCCATCTGGTTCATGGTGCACTCTGCCACAGACACACCAGGACGTGCAGTTTTTGGAGGAACGATACCACCCATATGTTTAAGGGATCTCACGATTTTAAGAATAGGACCAGACCACTGTCACACAATATTCAACATTAATGCTTTGAAATGCTGTAGAGGCAAATGATTTGTTGGTGCAGCAGTACACAATCTTGTTTTTAAAAAAATGCTGCTCCACTCTTGTCTTATAGTCTTCCTCCACAGGGCGTTTTCTGAATTTCAAACTTGTATCAGCTATGCACAACCAACCACAATTTACATTTATTTACCACCTCCAATACTGTAAAATGTCTCAAGACATTTCACAACGTGCACAGCTAGACAAATTTGGATTCTTAAGCCAAAAGAGAACATGAGACCGGGTGTCAAAGTGTGCTCAAGAAGGTAGATTTTACAGAGCCAATTGGAGGAGGAAGAGGGAGGTGAAGAATATTCAAGGAGGGCCTTCCAGAACTTGGGTTGTGTTTGGTGTTCGATGTCTAGCAAGGAATCTACCAAACGACTTCTGTCTTGTCTAAACCAGGATCTTTATTAAATCACACGTGGTAAGATAGCGATGTGTTACAGAACAAGTTATCATGACGTCTATTTGTACTTCCCTAGAACTACCCAGAGGCACGACTATCCTCTTGTACATCTTATAACCATCTGTGGATCACCAGATGTGCCCACACTTACATCGGAGTTCCTGGTCACATGACCACCATCTCAAGACCACATGGCGGGTCTGTACCGCCACCTGCTGGTTGGAGGTCCCACCACCAGCCATCTACAATATTGCTTACAGGCATATCACCACATTAATGGCTGAAGGAAGTGTGTGTGTGTGTAGGGGGAGGGGGTTGGTGTGGAATATACAAGAGGCCAGAGTGTGGAGGAATGTAGAGCTGTGGGTTGTAGGGCTGGAGGAGGCTGAAGAGATAGGGAGGCATGGATGGATTTGAACAGCAGGATGAGAATGCAAAATTTGAGGTGGGCCGCACACAAATGTAGGTCAGTAAGGATGGTGTGATGGGCGAGTGGGTATTCAGACAAAAGCATGCTCAATCAGCCGTTGCTAGGACAGCTCTTCGCTATCTGAATGGGCAAAGGTACATACAGTGCAGATGAAAGGCCTCCCATCAACTTCATTGATGTTAAATTATATAACCTACTTATTTCAGCACCAAATAGTATTCTTAACATTTAATTCAATTGGAAGTATTCAATTATGGAGATGCTCACACACAAAGAATGACTGCTTCGACAAAAACATTAGAATGAGGATGAAAAGATAGAGGTGGTGGGTCAATTGAAGCTTTCAAGATGGAGATGGCAAATGTATGAAAGGGTAGAGGTCAAAGGCAGGTGAAATGGGGTTGAAGTACATCAACCATCATCTGTCTGATGGTTAAACATGCTCAAGGGGACAAATGGCTTTATTCTGTTCCCATGTACATTGGCACAAACTGATTGCTTCAGGAGAGATGAGAAATGATTTTGGATATTTGCTTGATTACCAGTTAGAGTAAATTTAGTGGAACTTTTCCTCAGGAGAGTAAATAATGCGTGCTCAAATAATTGACTCCTCCACCTTGGGAAAATGCTTCTGACGATCCACTCTGTCCATGCCCTCATAATTTTATAGACTTCTATCAGGTCGCCCTCCTCAACCTCTGTCGTTCCAGTGAGAACAAACAGAGTTTATCCAATCTCTTCTCATAGCTAATGACCTCCATACCAGGCAGCATCCTGGTAAACCCCTTCTGCGCCCTCTCCAAAGCCTCCGCATCTTTCTGATAGTGTGGTGACCAGAATTGAACACTATATTCCAAGTGTGGCCTAACTAAGGTTCTATATAGCTGCAGCATGACATGCCCCGGACAATGAAGGCAAGCAAGCCGTATGCCTTCTTGACTACCTTCTGCACCTGCGTTGCCACTTTCAGTGACCTTTGCACCTGTACATCCAGATCACTCGGTCTATCAATACTCTTAAGGGTTCTGCCATTTATTGTATATTTCCCATCTGTATTAGACCTTCCAAAATGCATTACCTCACATTTGTCCGAATTAAACTCCATCTGCCATCACTCCGCCCAAGTCTCCAACTGTATACAGGATAAGCTGGTTGTACATGATCATAATTATTAACCCATAATACTATTTCTTGCCTGTGTGTTAAAGTACATGCAGGTATGGATGTATGCTTTACATGATTCCAACTACACATGCAGATCTGGATCCTGCAACATTTATTAAGCTGGTAATTCACAACCTCCTTCAAATTAGGTCTAGATTAGTTTCTTGTCATGGGAATAGAAAAGAGGGAAAGAAGAGTGGGAATGTGTAAGGGAAAGCATTTGTTGCATCCTGTAACTCTCAAGCATTTCAGCCATTTTGGATTTTACATTCTTCAAGCTGCTCAGCTTCTTGCTCCAAGTTTAACCTGAACGGCAAAATAGGCTTTTGTGAAAATCCAATAGAAAAGACCTTATAACAAGTTCTTAGAAGAAGAACGTGAACAAAATACTGAACTTCACCTAAGCACTCTGCTTCAAAAGTAGCACTGACTGCAACTGGTGCGAATTATAGAAGGAAAGTATGAAAAGCTACAAATGATTAAAACCAAAAGGTAAAAGCAGAAAATTCTGGAAATATACAGGAGGGCTACCGCATCCAAAAAAGACAAGCTGATGTTTTTGAAAGACATTCTCCAGCAAGGACAGGGAAGCAGAGATCAAAAGAGCAGTGTGCGGTATAAACGATGCCAGCTGCTGGCCTGAATGACGAGAGGGTGAGTGAAGGAAATGCAAAATGAATGGAGTAAATGGAATGAGTGGAAAATGGTCGAGACAGTTAAAAAGCTGAAGCACCTTTTAAAAAATTCCCAAATAGACAATTTGCATTTACAAAGAACATAACATGGTTAAAAGTCCCACAGTGCTGAAGGGGGCTGCAGAGTATCTACCATAGAATACCACCCCTGAGCCTGCCCCAACAGCTCAGGAGAGCCAATTTGGGGAATTCTTTAGGGTATTTCCAGCCTCTCGTGTTGCTGTTCGGAATTGGGATACACATCAAGGGCAGGTTGAGGCAGGTTCTCCGGGTCACACTCTCTGCTAGCAAGGCTCCATGCTGACAGCAGAGCCCCATCAACTCAGGAGGAAACCCTGCTTCAAAAGATTCAACCAAACACAGCCACTTTCCAATTACTTTATTCAACAATATGGTCTCCCCAGGTACAAATATTAGTTATAAGTTATTTACATTCAAACGAACAGAAATCATGTTTCACAAGTTCACATTTCAGAAAGCAACGACTGGCGTTGAAATTGTTTTAAAAGATATTTTATTCCGAACATATTCAACATAACAAACAACTTCAACATCCTGAGTATAGTTTATGCACATTTCTCCCCCCCCCGCCCCGCCCCACCACTCCGCTGCGACAAACAGCTCCTCAAGTATAGCCATGAACGGCCTCCACCGTATCTCGAAGCCCTCCTCCGACTCCCTCAGGGCAAATTTGACTTTTTTCCCCAAGGTACAAGCCTCCCAACTATGCCACAACCCCCGGTGGCGTAGCCGACTTCCAATTCAAAAGTACCCATTGCCGGTCAGAGATGTGAAGGCCACAACATCGGCCCCCTTCCCCTCCAGCAGCTCCAGCACCCCAAACGATCGCCACCATAGAGTCCGGCTTCATCTCAACCCTACAATCCTCAATAGGTTCCTGAACACCGCCTCCCAAAACTTCTCCAACTCTTCACCATCTGCATCCTCCCCACCAATGTCAGGTGCAGCGTATCCCACCTTTTAAGGTCACTTTAATCTCCTCCAAATTCCACCTATGCATTGTGGCCCACTCATGCGATACTCAAATCCTCAGGTAACAGAACCACTCCCTTGCCAACTTAAATGGCAGTGCCCACAAGTTCGCCCCTCCCGACCTGCTGCATTCACCAGGAACATCTCACATTTCCCTACATTCAATTTACAGCCCGAGAAGGCCCAAAACCTCTCCAGTAACCCCCCCCCCACCCCCCTCCGACGTCAGACTAACATTTAACAATCTCCTAATATTACCAGAGAACTGTCATCCCTTCACAAACCCAGTTTGATCATCCAAGACCAACTCTGGCACACACCCCTCCAACCCTCTCGCCAATACCTTTGCCAGGACTTTCACGGCCGTATTCAGCAGCGAGATGGGCCTTTAGGACCCACACTCCAAAGGATCCTTCCCCATTTTTGGGATCAGCGAAATCCATGCCTGTGCCAACGTAGCCAGTAACTCCCCCATCTCCATCGCTTCACTAAACATGCCCAAAAGGTTGGGGAACAATTCCATCGCAAACTGCCAGGAAGCCACCTGGTCCCGGTGCCTGATCCAACTGCATCATGCTAAGACACATACCACTTCCTTTAGCCCCAATGGCTCCTCCAGCACCTGCCCCTTCCTGTCCTCCAACTCCAGGTCCAGGAAGTCTAGCCAATCTAAAACCCGACCCATATCAGCTTCCACCGTCGCTGGCTCAGCTCTATACTCCCCTCATAAATGGCCTTTTAACACTTCATTTATCCTCTCCAGGTCCGGCACCATGTTCTCCCCCTCCGCCTTCACCTGACAAAATTCCCTTGCCGCAGTTGCTGAGCCAGCATGTGACTCCCCTTCACCCCATGCTCATACTGCACCCCCCTCACCCACCATAGCTGACCCAGCGCCCTTCCCATCATCAACTGATCCAACTGCTCCTGTAACGTCTTTCTTACTGCACTCAGCTCTTTTGTCCATGTTTGAACCAAGGCTGTAATGAGGTCAGGAGCCGAGTGACCCTGGAGGGACCCAAACTGAGCATCAGTGAGCAGGTTATTGCTGAGTAAGTGGCGTTTGATAGCATGATCCATGTCATGTTGATGACTCCTTTCATCATTTTGCTGATGAAGGAGAATAGACTGATAGGGCGGTAATTGGCTGGGTTGTATTTGTCCTATTTATTGTGCACAGGACACACTTGAGCAATTTTCCACATTGCTGGGTAGATGCTAATGTTGTAGCTGTACTGGAACAGCTTGGCTAGGGGTGCGGCAAGTTATGGAGCACAGGTCTTCAGTGCTATTGCCGGAAAATTGTCAAGGCCCATAGCCTTTGCAGTATCTAGTGCATTCAGCCGTAATTAATATCACGTGGAGTGAAACCTATTGGCTGAAGACTGACATCTGTGATGCTGGGGACCTCTGGAGGAGACGGAGATGGATCATGCACTTCTAGCTGAAGATTGTTGCGAATGCCTTAGTCTTTTCTTTTATGTGCTGGGCTCCTCCATCATTGAGGATGGGGATATTTGTGGAGCCTCCTTCTTCAGCGAGTTGTTTAACAGTCCACCACCATTCACGGCTGGATGGCTTAGGTCTGATGAATTTGTAGTGGAATCGCTTAGCTCTGTCTATTACTTGCTGCTTTTGCTGTTTGGCACAAGTAGTCCTGTGTTGTAGCTTCACCAGGTTGATACCTCATTTTTCAGTATGCCTGATGGTGCTCTTGGCATGCTCTCCTGCACTATTCATTGAACTAGGGTGGATCCCCTGCCTTGGTGGGAATGGTAGAGTGGGAGATATGCTGGGCCATGAGGTTGTAGATTGGGGTTGAATACAATTCGTCTGCTGCTGATGACCCACAGCGTCTCATGGATGCCCAGTCTTGAGTTGCTCGATTTGTTTGAAGTCTGTTCCATTTAGTTGATAGTTCCACACAACCCAATGGAGGGTATCCTCAAATGTGACGGTAGGACTTTGTCTCCACAAGGACTGTGCGGTGGTCACTCCTACCGATACCATCATAGACAGATGCATCTGCAGCAGGCAAATTGGTGAGGATGAGGTCAAGTATGTTTTTCCCTCTTGTTGGTTCCCTCACCACCTGCTGCAGTCCCAGTCTAGTGGTAGTACTGAGCCACTCCTGGTGATGGACATTGAAGTCCTCTAACTCAGAGCTTATGCTGCACCTTTGTCAACCTCAGTGTTTCCTCCGAGTGGTGTTTAACGTGGAGGAGTACTGATTCATTTGCTGATTCTGGCCAACACATGGGAACCAACAGGAGGTTTCCTTGGCCATGTTTAACCTGAAGCCATGAGACTTCATGGGGTCCAGAGTTGATGTTAAGGACTCCCAGGGCAACTTCCTCCCAACTCTATACCACCGTGCCGGCACCTCTGCTAGGTCTGTCCTGCCAGTGAAACAGGACATACCCATGAATGGTAATAGTGGTGTCTCCGACATTGTCTGTAAGGTATGACTCTGTGAGTATGACTATGCCAGGCTGTTGCTTAACTAGTCGGAGAGACAGCTCTGGCACATGCCTCCTGATGTTAGTAAGGAGGACTTTTTAGGGTCGACAAGGCTGGGTTTGCCGTTGTCGTTTCCGGTGCCTAGTTCGATGCCAGGTGGCCTGTCCGGTTTCCGATGCCTGGTTCGATTCCGGGTGGCCCGTCCGGTTTAATTTATTTTTTGTAGCGGTTGAATACAACTGAGTTAAGAGTCAACCACACTGCTGTGGGTCTAGTGTCACATGTAGGCCCGGCCAGGCAAGGAAGGAAGATTTCCTTTGTGAACCAGGTGGGTTTTTACAACTATCAACAATGGCTTCATGGTCATCATTAGACTTTTAATTCCAGATATTTTAGTGAGCTTAAATTCCATCACCTGCCATGGTGGGATTTGAACCTGGGTCCCCAGATTATTTCTCTGGATTATTAGTCCAGTGACAATACCACTACGCCACTGCCTCCCCAAAGTGGCCGATGCTCTTCCCTCCCCATCTAATCCTTAAGGGCCTTGAACAAAATAATTTCACCCCAGACCAACACCTTCAAGGACTCCCAAAACGTGGCCGTCAATATCTCCCTGTTCTGATTGAGCTCAACATAATTCTTACTTGCCACCAGTCACCTCCCCACAGGACCCCTTGTTGGCCAAAAGGTCCGAATCCAACCTCCACCCCGGCCTCTACACCTGACCCGAATGAAGTCTCACATCTAGATAGTGTGGGACGTGGACCAAAATCACTATTGCCGAACATTTCACACCTTCCACCCCATCAGCCCGGCTCACCACAAAAAAGTCAATCCTGGAATAAACTCTATACAGATGCGAGGAGGGTGATTACGCCATCTCTCTCGAGTGCCCAAACCTCCACAGATCGGGAATTGCTCCCAAAAGCCTCTTCATGAATCAGTCATCATCCCATTTAGGCACATACACATTCACCAACATCACCGGAATCCCTATTAGCACTAACCTCCCCTCCGGGTCCCGCACCTCGCTAGCCCCAGTAAACCCCTTCTTCAACGTCACCTGATCTTTCACCCAGAGCTGCGTCTCCTGCAGTAAAATCAGCTCTGCAGTTGTGGTTAATCTTATTTGCTACAGCATGTTTAATCACAATTAAAAAAAGACTTGCGGACTTCCGGTTGCGGCGATGCCCAGCTAAGCCGCACGTTTCGGCAGCTCCAGCTCCAACGGACCTTCGGGCTCTTTTAAGAGCCCCAACGGGAAATTTGGGGGCGACGCAACCCGGTGTGGGGTGAGTGAATAGGAAGTCCCCCCCCCAACGAAAGAGGAAAATATCGGCGGCGGCGGCTGCAGCGCGAGGAATCGTCGACCAAAGGGACAGAAAGGGAGAAGACACAAGATGGCGGCGGAGAAAGCCCAGGCGACATGGGGGCCCGAGCAAGACGAATTTCTGAGACGGTGTGTGGAGCTACTAAAGAGGGAGGTGCTGACCCCGATGCTACAGGCAATTGAGGGGCTCAAGGAGGCACAAAAGACCCAGGAGACAGAGCTCCGCGTGGTGGAGCAGAAGGTGACAGATAATGAGGACGAGATCCTGGGCCTGGCGGTCAAAACACAGACGCACGAGGCACTCCATAAAAAGTGCATTGAAAGGATTGAGGCCCTAGAAAATAGAGCACGAAGGAAGAACCTTCGGATACTGGGTCTCCCTGAGGGAGTGGAAGGAGCGGACTGTGGAGCTTATGTAAGTACGATGCTAAGCTCATTGATGGGTGCTGAGGCCCCTGCGGGCCCCTTGGAGGTGGAGTGGGCACATCGGATCCCGGCGAGAAGACCAAAAGTGGGAGAACCACCCAGGGCGACAATCGTGCGATTTCACCGCCTTAAAGATAGAGAAGAGGTCCTGAGATGGGCTAAAAAGGTGCGGAGTAGCAGATGGGAGAATGCAGTGGTATGGGTGTACCAGGATTGGAGTGCGGAGGTGGCGAGAAGGAGGGCGAGTTTTAACCGAGCCAAGGAGGTGTTACACAAAAAGGTGAAGTTCGGGATGCTGCAGCCGGCACGACTATGGGTCACGTACCAGGAGAGACACCATTATTTCGATACGGCGGAAGAAGCATGGACCTTTATTAAAGAGGAGAAATTGGATCGGAACTGAGGGACTGATACTGTAGGGAATGTTATTGTTATTGTTATGGTTGATGTAAATAGAGAAGTAAATTGGGATGGGGGGAGACACTAGGAAATGTGGGCGCCGGTGAGGGGGGGAAAGAAGGGACATAGGCGGAGAATGAGGAATGGGAGGGGGAGAGGAAAGGGAGCTGCGCCACAAGAGGCAGGTCAGATAAAGGGATGTTCCCGCGGCAGAAAGATTATGGCAGGAAGACAGGCGCAAGGCGGATGGGAGTTCCCCACACGGGGGGGTCAAGGAGTGAGCAGGAGTAGCCAGGGTCAGTTGAAGTCAGCTGACTTGCGGAAGTAATATGGGGGGAGCAATCACGCTAGAAAGGGATCTAGCGGGGGAGGGGGGGGGCGGACAACTGGGTTGCTGCTGCGGAAATCAAAAAGGAAATGGCTAAAGAGTGGGTGGACGGGGATGGAATGCGACGCCTGGGGAGCGAGTGGGAGCGCGGAGGCGGGAGATGGGACTGGCCTAAAGAAGGTGATGGCTAGTCGACACGGGAGGGGGGCAGGTAGCCCCCTAGTGAGGCTGATCACGTGGAACGTGAGAGGTCTGAACGGACCGATTAAAAGGGCCCGAGTGCTCGCGCACTTGAAAGGACTAAGGGCAGACGTGGTTATGCTCCAAGAGACGCACCTGAAGGTGGCGGACCAAGTTAGGTTAAGGAAAGGATGGGTGGGACAGGTGTTCCACTCAGGACTAGATGCAAAGAATAGAGGGGTGGCCATATTGGTGGGGAAACGGGTAGCATTTGAAGCAAAGAACATCGTGGCAGATAGCGGAGGTAGATATGTAATGGTGAGTGGCAGGCTGGAGGGAATGGAGGTCGTGTTGGTTAATGTATATGCCCCGAATTGGGACGATGCGGGATTTATGAGACGGATGTTGGGTCGTATACCGGACCTGGAGGTAGGAAACCTGATATTGGGAGGGGACTTCAATACCGTGCTGGACCCAGGGCTGGATAGATCCAGATCAAAGACCGGAAGAAGGCCGGCAGCGGCCAAGGTGCTCAAGGGGTTTATGGACCAAATGGGGGGAGTGGATCCATGGCGATTTCTTAGGCCGAGGGCCAGGGAGTTCTCCTTCTTCTCCCATGTCCATAAACTGTACTCCCGGATAGATTTTTTTGTTCTGGGAAGGTCGTTGATCTCAAGGGTGGAAGAAGCTGAGTATTCAGCCATAGCGGTTTCGGACCATGCCCCACACTGGGTGGACCTGGAACTAGGAGAGGAAAGGGAGCAGAGAGCACTCTAGCGATTAGATGTGGGATTGATGGCGGACGAGGGAGTGTGTGGAAGAGTGCGGGGGTGTATTGAGAGATACCTGGAGGTCAATGACGACGGGGAGGTCCGTGTGGGAGTGGTATGGGAAGCACTAAAAGCGGTGGTCAGAGGAGAGCTGATCTCCATTGGGGCCCACAAAGGGAAAACAGAGGCCAAGGAAAGGGAAAGATTACTGGGGGAGATTTTAAGGGTGGACAGGGAATTTGCAGAGACCCCGGAGGAGGGACTGTACAGGGAGAGGAGACGACTCCAGACGGAGTTTGACCTCCTGACCACCAGAAAGGCGGAGGTGCTGTGGAGGAAGGCACAGGGGAGGAGGTATGAATATGGGGAAAAGGCTAGTCGCCTGTTGGCGCACTAACTGCGAAAGAGGACAGCGGCGAGGGAGATAGGGGGAATTAGAGACGAAAAGGGAGACACGGTGCGAAGAGCAGGGAAGATAAACCTGCTCAAGACCTTTTATGAGGGACTGTATAGGTCCCAACCCCCAGAGAGAGAGGAGGGGATGCGGCAGTTCTGAATCAATTGAGGTTCCAGAGGGTGGAGGAGCAGGAGGTGGAAGGCCTGGGGGCACCGATTGGGGTGGACGAGGTTATTAAAGGGGCTGGGGAACATGCAGGCAGGGAAGGCTCCGGGACCAGACGGGTTCCCGGTGGAATTTTATAGAAAATACGTGGACTTGTTGGCCCCGTTGTTGGTGAGGACGTTCAATGAGGCCAGGGAAGGAGGGACTTCACCCCCGACAATGTCGGAGGCGACAATGTCGGAGGCGACAATGTCGGAGGCGACGATATCGCTAATTCTGAAGAGGGATAAAGATCCGTTGCAGTGCGGGTCCTATAGACCTATTTCATTATTGAATGTGGACGCCAAATTGCTGGCAAAGGTACTGGCATCGAGGATAGAGGACTGTGTCCTGGGGGTGGTGCACGAAGACCAGACAGGGTTCGTAAAGGGGAGACAACTGAATGTCAACGTGCGACGACTATTAGGGGTGATAATGATGCCCCCAGTGGAGGGGGAGGCAGAGATAGTGGCGGCAATGGATGCAGAGAAGGCATTTGATAGGGTGGAGTGGGAGTATTTATGGGAGGTGTTAAGGAGGTTTGGGTTCGGGAACGGGTTTATTAGCTGGGTCAAACTTCTTTATGGGGCCCCAAGTGTAGTCACGGGTCGGCAAAGATCGGAGTATTTCCGATTATATAGGGGAACAAGACAGGGATGCCTGCTATCTCCACTGCTGTTCGCGTTGGCAATTGAACCTCTGGCCATGGCGTTGAGAGACTCCAGGAAATGGAGAGTGGTGATTAGAGGGGGAGAAGAACACCGAGTCTCGTTATACGCGGATGACCTACTGTTGTATGTGTCGGACCCAGCGGGGGGTGATGGTAGAGGTTATGCAGATGTTGAGGGAGTTCGGAGATTTCTCGGGATATAGGCTTAACATGGGGAAGAGTGAACTATTCGTGATACACCCAGGGGACCAGAGTAGAGAGATAGAAGGCCTGCCTCTAAGGAAAGTGGAAAGAAACTTCCGATACCTGGGGATTCAGATCGCTAGGAGCTGGGGAACCTTACACAGACTTAATCTGACACGATTGGTAGAACAAATGGAGGAGGACTTCAAGAGGTGGGACATGCAGCCTCTGTCGTTGGCGGGCAGAGTGCAGGCAATTAAGACGATGGTCCTCCCGAGGTTCTTATTTGTATTTCAATGTCTCCCTATACTAATCACCAAGACCTTTTTTAATAAAATAGACAGGAGCATCACGAGCTTCGTGTGGGCAGGGAAAGTTCCGAGAGTAAGGAGGGGGTTCCTTCAGCGTAGTAGGGACAGAGGAGGATTGGCACTACCGAACTTGGGGCGATTACTATTGGGCCGCCAATGTGGCAATGATACGTAAATGGATGATGGAGGGTGAGGGAGCGGCGTGGAAAAGACTGGAGAGAAAGTCCTGTAAAGGGACGAGTTTAGAGGCGCTGGTGACGGCGCCGCTACCGATCGCACCTAAAAAGTTTACCACGAACCCGGTGGTGGCGGCAACATTGAATATCTGGGGACAGTGGAGGCGACAGAGAGGGGTGCGGGGAGCCCTGGTGGGGTCCCCAACCAGGAACAACCATAGGTTCGCCCGAGGAAGAATGGATGGAGGATTTCAGAGCTGGTACCAGTTGGGAATTAGGAGGGTGGGAGATTTATTTATAGATGGGACGTTTGCGAGCTTGGGAGCATTGGAGGAAAAGTATAAGTTGCCCCGGGGAAACTTCCTTAGATATATGCAGGTGAGGGCATTCACAAGACAACAGGTGAGGGAATTTCCGCTGCTCCCGGCACAGGGGATTCAGGACAGAGTGCTTTCGGGGGTGTGGGTCGGAGAGGGCAAGGTGTCAGAGATATACCGAGAGATGAGGGAGGAGTCGGAGGAGTCGGAGGGCGAACTAAAAGGAAAGTGGGAAGAAGAGCTAGGGGAGGAGATAGAGGAGGGTATGTGGGCTGATGCCCTAAGCAGGGTAAATTCCTCTTCCTCATGCGCCAGGCTTAGCCTGATTCAATTCAAGGTGCTACATAGAGCACACATAACGGGAGAAAGACTGAGCAGGTTCTTTGGAGTGGAGGACAAGTGTGGGAGGTGCGGCGGAAGCCCGGCAAACCACGCACATATGTTTTGGTCGTGCCCGGCACTGGAGGGGTACTGGAAGGGAGTGACGGGAGTGATCTCCAAAGTGGTGAAGGCCCGGGTCAAACCAGGCTGGGGGTTAGCTCTATTTGGAGTTGCGGATGAGCCGGGAGTGCAGGAGGCGAAAGAGGCCGACGTTGTGGCCTTTGCGTTCCTAGTAGCCCGGCGTAGGATTCTACTCATGTGGAAGGAGGCGAAACCCCCCGGACTGGAGGCCTGGGTAAACGATATGGCGGGGTTCATTAAACTGGAGCAGATAAAGTTTGCCCTGAGAGGATCGGCTCAAGGGTTCACCAAGCGGTGGCAGCCATTCCTCGACTACCTAGGGGAACGTTAGAGGGAAGACAGATGACCAGCAGCAGCAACCCGGGGGGGAGGGGGGGGGGGTGGAAGTTTTAGTTTATGTTAAATGATTAGATTACCATGTTGATCAACCATTTGTTTATTGTTAAACTTTTGTTAAACTTTCTTTACTGTTATGTTTGATCTGTAAAGGGAAAAAATTTTGATCGAAAAAATTTTCAATAAAATATATTTTTTTAAAAAAAGACTTGCATTTGCACTTGAAGAGCATGCTGAATGATGGACTGAATGGCTGTGCTGTAATGATTCTATGATTTATGTACAGGCATTGCTAAGAGGTTTACAGTCAATGAAGTGTAATCACTGTTATACTGTAGGAAAGTTTGCATTGAATTTGCACTGTGCAAACTTTGGCCCACGACCAGCAATATGAAAATGACCAAATAATTTGTCTTCTGTGACCCGGATGTCATGATATCCACATGAACATATCATGGTGCAATCACACACACACACACTGATGGACAGGTAGTTGGACCAACCAACACACACACACAACATCGCAGCCAATCACCAGTGAGAGCACACGCACTATAAAACAGGGAACACCACAGTTCCCGCTCATTCTACCAGGAGATACCTCAGAGCACAGAGCTCACAGCGTGCCACTCAGACATACACCATGTGCTGAGTGCCTCTCTCTAAGATAGTGCTAGGGCTGGGTCCACAGGTTAACTGGTGAAGTACAGAAGTTAATAGTTATTATTGTACAGGACACCAGATTGAGGGATAAACATTGACCTGGACACCAGGAATAACTCCTCTGCTCTTCTTCAAATAGCGCTTTTCGATCTTTGACATTCACCTGAGCAGACAGACGAGGCCTCATTTTAACATCTCCCCTGAAAGACTGCAACTCTGACAGTGCAGTAGTCCCTCAGTAGGGTGCGGCGATTTTTTATTTTGTGCTGAAATCCTGAACGTTGGCTAGTCAAGCACTCACATTGTGTCTATACAGTCAGGTCCACTCTCACAGCACCCCTCAAGAATAACCATCACCTCAACACCGACTGTGCCAAAGTGATGCCTTCTTGTCTTTCTCTTAACAGAAAGCTGAGAGGGGACAACACTCATTGGAACCCACTAGTGGCAAAAACAGAACTGAAAGGCGGCAAAAAACAAGGTACGCAATTACTACAAAGGGTCACGAAGATCTAAACAGAAATAGTGAAGAATGTACTTTAAAAAAATCAATAAACAAATCTTAAAGTTGGTTAATGGATCTTGTTCAGAGGATCTTTAAACTTCTGCCCATATACATTTCAGCACCAAGCATCCCTGGTTGTAAAATAAGGCCACAATTACAATCTAGCCCTGTATCATTATAAAGGCATGGATAATAGCACTGAAGGCATTATGAAGCACTTGCATACTTCAACAGAGAGCTTTCACTGGCAACCTCAAGCCACATCAGAAATCCGAGCAGCACGCAGATGCGAGGAGATCCACAGGGACTGATCTCCACTTATTTCTATTCATCCATTCTACCAGCTTTCCATGGTGTAATGGGAACAAAAACAAAATTGGTTTATTAACATCTTTCATGGTGACCTGATCCCCAGGCCCACATCCTCATACCTCACAATATAATTGCTGGTTTAGCACACTGGGCTAAATCGCTGGCTTTTAAAGCAGGCCAAGGCAGGCCAGCAGCACGGTTCAATTCCTGTACCAGCCTCCCTGAACAGGCGCCGGAATGTGGCGACTAGGGACTTTTCACAGTAACTTCATTGAAGCCTATTTGTGACAATAAGCGATTTTCATTTCTTTTCATTTTTCAATTGACACTTGGAAACTCTGCAAGGGAGTTAAAGTTGAGAAATAAATACTGCTGGGTCATTGTCACCCATATCCCAAGAATAACAAGGGATCTTAATTTTTAGAAACATTTAAAACCCAACCGTCATCAATAGACACAGCTAGGCTCAGTGTAACATGCTTAAACAGGAACAGACAACTTTGCCAGGCAAGGAAAGCTGGTCCTTGGAGCCTGCCCCACATCTCAAAATGGCTGGGACATCAGAACTAAACACTTCCAGAAGGAATGGGCCAGAGGTTGGTCAGAACATCTTTGAGAGAGAGAGAGAATGTTTCAAACCAGCAGAGATAAGAACCGTCACTCTGCCCAATCAGGCTGGGAGCAAACTTCGATACAAAAGGGCAACCTGCTAAGTTAGCTCAACAAGCATTTCTCACAAGGAAACAAGTCAAAGTACAAATTTGTGTGTGGATTTTGGATATTTGAATGTTCGCAGCCTTAAATTAACATGAATCTTGAGTGATGTGTTGGGTGTTCTGGATCACAAACAGGTCACCAACACTGGAAGTGGTGCAACTCTATTTTATTATAAGGTTAACTATATTAACATACTTGAACTGTGGGTAAATGCAATACCAGCTTTAACTGTTGACCCTTGCCTAGTCCTAACCAGGTGATGCACTCAGCACATGGTGAATGTCTGTGTTGCAGGCTGTGAGCTCTGTGCTCCGAGCTGGCTGCTACTAGAATGAGCGGGAACTCTCCTGTCCCCTGTCTTTATAGTACGTGTGCTCTCACTGGTGATTGGCTGCGGTGTTGTGTATGCTGATTGGGGACCAATGCATGTCCATCAGTGTGTGTGTGTCTGCACCATAATATACTGGTGTATATTATGACATTGAGGAAAACAAGTTTCAAAATTAGAAAGACGCCTCATTGAAATGACTGTCATGTTGAATAGGCAGTTCTTCCTTTGAGATCATTCTCAACTGAACATGAAGAAATTTATCTACACTTGGCTATCAGACTCTGGCATTTAAGCAATAAATCTTTATTCCTCAGGGAACGAGGCATAAGTAAAATAATACATTTTACTAAAACTTATTGTTTCAGACCTCACAATTTAGATCTTAAGTGGCACTGGGCAGCCCAACGTCAAACAAAATATAATACAGTCTAACCCTTCAGTTACATTTACTGTAGTTCTGGGAGGGAATCGCACTTCTGGTTGCAATTTGCAAAGTGAACAAGACGAGACATTTCGCTTTTCAGACAGCATTGTGGATCGATGAACACAGATAATCTCATTCCATCTCTTAGACCAGTTCTGACCGGATTAAACTGGCAGCCGTCTTAGACTTGAAAGATCCAGACATGAAGGCAAGCCTCAAGGACACGTTAGAGATTATTTTGGAAAAAGAAACAGGAGTTCTGGGTGGGCGGGGTTCCTGCCATTTTTAGTCTGAAGCTGTGACATGCCCCAAACACCTAAAATGGTCACAGCCCATCTTTTAATAACTCTTTTAAATGTGTTTGCATTGGTTCAGCACGACCTCAGACTTCAGTCCTAATGGAGTGTCGAAACTAGGCTGAGACTTCAGTGATTATTGAGGGAGCGTTGAAAGTGTGTATTTTTAAAACCCTGACCCCATCTCTTCCAATCGCAGAACATTACGTGGAAGAGAAGCAGGAGGTTTTCCGAATGCTCGGATCAACATCTTTTCTTCAACCAATAACACCAGGCAGTGCCGCTTAACTGGCCCTTTGTCCTGGTCACTGTTTGTGGGACCTTGCTGTAGTCAGATTAGCTGCCAAGGTTTGCCTGTACTAGGGACTGCCCTTCAAAAAAAAAAAAGAGATAAATTGGTTGGGAAATGCTTGGAATTGTGTCCTCAGTACATGAAGAGGTGAGATATAAATGAAAGATCTTTATAATTCTGCCACGTTTCTGGTTATCACCAGCTCTGATCCAAAGGTGTGCGGATTAGGTGGGTCCAAAGGACTAGGTGGGGTTCCAGTGATAGGGTGGGGTAGTAGGACTGGGTAGGGTGCCTTTTCAGGGGGTCAATGCAGACTCAATGGGCTGAATGGCCTCCCTCTCCACTGTAGAGATTCTATGAAATACAATAATCAGTGGAACTTCCAGCTTTAATTGGGGTGGGTGATGGTACCATTGGGTGGAGGACTGTTGTATATAATGGGAGGACTCACCTCCCATTATATACATTACTGAAATGTTCTTTCCCACCCAAAATGGCACAGGAAGGGCAGCACGGTGGCGCAGTGGTTAGCATTACAGCCTACGGTCCCAAGGATCTGGGTTAGAATCCTGGCCCTGGGTCACTGTCCGTGTGGAGTTTGCACATTCACCCCATGTCTGCGTGGATGTCACCCCCACAACCCAAAGATGTGCAGGGTAGGTGGATTGGCCACTCGAAATTGCCCCTTAATTGGAAAATAATTATTGGGTAATCCAAATTTATATTAAAAAAAAGAAAAGAAAAAAATGGCACAGAGATATAATGGGCATATAACTGACTTGTCATTCCATCCTTCATGAAAACAAACATTATTCCCCAGTATACTGATTGTCAGACTGTTGCTAACCATGGCACCTGTGGAAAAGTTACTTGGGTAAATGTGTTTATTGAGACGAGGAACCTCAATCTCCTCTAAGCTTTGAAACCTATCCCGGCATTGTAACTCGGGTCAAGTTTGGCACGGATCAGATAGTTGTCGATTCTCAGTCTCAAATGTCACACCTCCTCACAACAAAAAACTGCTCAGATACACATTTTGTTTCCTTGACCTGATATCCCTATTGAATAAGCCTGTAAATTAGCATCAATTTCCACCAGCATAGGCACTTGTGTGTGAAAGACCTGTTCCCACAAACACAAAAGACCAGACTGGTGTTTGTATAAAGAGGACAGCACAGGAGGCAGCTATGTGGTGCTGATTCTCCTCCGCAAGACCAATTTAGCTCGTCCCACTCCCCAACACTTTCCCCACAACGCTGGAAATCTTCTCTTCAGGTACTTGTTCAACTCCTGTTGCTGCCAGGACAGAGTCTGTCCCTGTTGCTCAGAACTGGGGAAGGGGGGGAGAGGAGTAGAGTATTAGTTATTGGGGACTCCATAGTCAGGGGGACAGATAGGAGATTCTGTGGGAACGAGAGAGACTCGCGGTTGGTGTGTTGCTTCCCAGGTGCCAGGGTCCGTGATGTCTCGATCATGTTTTCGGGATCCTTAAGGGGGAGGGGGAGCAGCCCCAAGTCGTGGTCCACATAGGCACCAACAACATAGGTAGGAAAAGGGAGGGGATGTAAGGCAGGTATTCAGGGAGCTAGGGTGGAAACTTAGAGCTAGAACAGAGTTATTATCTCTGGGTTGTTACCCGTGCCACGTGCTAGCGAAATGAGGAATAGGGAGAGAGAACAGTTGAACACGAGGCTATAGGGATGGTGCAGGAGGGAGGGATTCAGATACCTGGATAATTGGGGCTCATTCTGGGGTAGGTGGGACCTCTACAGACAGGATGGTCTACACCTTAACCAGAGGGGTACCAATACCCTGGGGGGGGGGGGGGGGGGGGGGGGGGGGAAATTTGCTAATGCTCTTCGGGAGGGTTTAAACTAATTCAGCAGGGGGATGGGAACCTGAATTGTAGCTCCAGTGTACAGGAGGTTGAGAGTAGTGAGGTCATGAGTAGGGTTTCAAGGTCGCAGGAGTGTACCGGCAGGCAGGAAGGTGGTTTGAAGTGTGTTTACTTCAACGCCAGGAGCATCCGGAATAAGGTGGGTGAACTTGCAGCATGGGTTGGTACCTGGGACTTCGATGTTGTGGCCATTTCAGAGACATGGATAGAGCAGGGACAGGAATGGTTGTTGCAGGTTCCGGGGTTTAGATGTTTCAGTAAGCTCAGGGAAGGTGGTAAAAGAGGGGGAGGGGTGGCATTGTTAGTCAAGGACAGTATTACGGTGGCAGAAAGGATGTTTGATGAGGACTCGTCTATGGAGGTAGTATGGGCTGAGGTTAGAAACAGGAAAGGAGAGGTCACCCTGTTGGGAGTATTCTATAGGCCTCCGAAAAGTTCCAGAGATGTAGGGGAAAGGATTGCAAAGATGATTCTGGATAGGAACGAAAGCAACAGGGTAGTTGTTATGGGGGACTTTAACTTTCCAAATATTGACTGGAAACGCTATAGTTAGAGTACTTTAGATGGGTCAGTTTTTGTCCAATGTGTGCAGGAGGGTTTCCTGACACAGTATGCAGATAGGCCAACAAGGGGAGAGGCCACATTGGATTTGGTACTGGGTAATGAACCAGGATAGGTGTTAGATTTGGAGGTAGGTGAGCACTTTGGTGATAGTGACCACAATTCGGTTACATTTACTTTAGCGATGAAAAGGGATAGGTATATACCGCAGGGCAAGGGTTATAGCTGGGGGAAAGGCAATTATGATGCGATTAGGCAAGACTTAGGATGCATTGGATGGGGAAGGAAACTGGAGGGAATGGGAACAATTGAAATGTGGAGCTTGTTCAAGGAACAGCTACTGCGTGTCCTTGATAAATATGTACCTGTCAGGCAGGGAGGAAGTGGTCGAGCAAGGGAACCGTGGTTTACTAAAGTAGTTGAACCACTTGTCAAGAGGAAGGAGGAGGCTTATGTAAAGATGAGACATGAAGGTTCAGTTAGGGCACTCGAGAGGGCACTCGAGAGTTACAAGTTAGCTAGGAAGGACCTAAAGAGAGAGCTAAGAAGAACCAGGAGGGGACATGAGAAGTCTTTGGCAGGTAGGATCAAGGAAAACCATAAAGCTTTCTATAGGTACGTCAGGAATAAAAGAATGACGGCTGGAGGCAGCGTCATGTAAATGTCTGGGAGCTTTGATAACGGCTCCTTTGCTGTTCTCGCCGACCTGCTACCCCACAAGTCTGGTGGTGATGGCGACACGGAGGATCTGGGGGCAGTGGAGGAGGTCCAAGAAGGTGGAGGGAGCGTCGGTCTGGATCCAGATATGTAACAACCGCAGATTTGTCCCGGGTAGGATGGATGGTGGGTTCCAGAGCTGGCAGAGGGCAGGCATCAGAAGGATGGGGGATCTGTTCATAGACGGAAGCTTTCCAGTTTGAAGGCGCTAGAGGACAAATTTAATCTGCCACCAGGAAACGCCTTTAAATATCTGCTACAAGCCTTCCTGAAAAAACAGGTGGTGGCCTTTCCGACGCTGCCGCCACCGAGGATACAGGACAGGGTGGTCTCCGGCACCTGGGTGGGGGAGGGTGTCGGATATCTACCAGGAACTACAGGAGGCAGAGGAAACCCCGGTGGAGGAGCTCAAGGGCAAGTGGGAGGAGGAGCTAGGTGAGGAGTTGGAAGCGGGTCTGTGGGCAGAGGTCCTGGGCAGGGTTAATTCCTCCTCATCATGTGCCAGGTTCAGTCTAATTCAATTTAAGGAGGTCCAGCGGGCACATATGACGGCAGCGAGAATGAGCAAGTTTTTGGGGGTAGAAGACAGGTGTACGAGGTGCAAGGGCAGCCCAGCAAACCATGTCCACATGTTTTGGGCATGCCCGGAGCTTAGAGAGTTCTGGCAGGGGTTCGCGAGGGCAATGTTCAAGGTGCTTAACACACGGGTGGTGCCATGTCCAGAGATAGCGATCTTTGGAGTGTCAGAAGACCCAGGAGTTCAAGGGGCGAAAGAGGCCGACGTCTTGGCCTTTGCCTCCCTAGTAGCCCGGAGACGGATCTTGTTAATGTGGAGGGACTCGAAGCCCCCGAGTGGAGAGACTTGGGTTAACGACATAGCTGGGTTTTTCAGCCTCGAGAAAATAAAGTTTGCCTTGAGAGAGTCTACGCTAGGGTTCTCTCGGAGGTGACAGCCGTTCATCGACTTTCTCAGGGAAAATTCAAATGTCAGCAGCAGCAATCCGGTGGAGGGGTGGGGGGGGGGGGGGGGGGGGGGGGGGGGTGAGTGCTTCATTGGGATGGTGTGGGAAGACTGAGTCTTCTAATGTCTATTTAATTGTTATTGTATATTCTCTTTTTGCATTATGTTAATGTTCACTCTATTTTGTTTTGTTATTATTGTTACTACTGTTTTATTATGAAAAATTCTGCAAAACCTTAATAAAAATATATATTTTTAAAGGAATAAAAGAATGACTCGGGTAATAGTAAGGCCAGTCAAGGACAGTAGTGGGAAGTTGTACGTCGAATCCGAGGAGGTAGGAGAGGCGTTAAATGAATATTTTTCGTCAGTATTCACACAGGAAAAAGACAATGTTGTCGAGGAGACTGAGATACAGGCTACTAGACAAGACGGGATTGAGGTTATTAAGGAGGAGGTGTTAGCAATTCTGGAAAGTGTGAAAGTAGATATGTCCCCTGGGCCGGAAAGGATAAGAGATAGGATTTATAATCATCTCGAAAGGAATAATTTGATTAGGGATAGTCAACACGGTTTTGTGAAGGGTAGGTCGTGCCTCACTAACCTTATAGAGTTCTTTGAGAAGGTGACCAAACAGGTGGACGAGGGTAAAGCAGTTCATGTGGTGTATATGGATTTCAGTAAAGCGTTTGATAAGGTTCCCCACGGTAGGCTACTGCAGAAAGTACGGTGGCATGGGATTGAGGGTGATTTAGCAGTTTGGATCAGAAATTGGCTAGCTGGGAGAAGACAGAGGGTGGTGGTTGATGGGAAATGTTCAGCCCGGAATTCAGTTACTAGTGGTGTACCACAAGGATCTGTTTTGGGGCCACTGCTGTTTGTTATTTTTATAAATGACCTGGAGGAGGGTGTAGAAGGATGGGTGAGTAAATTTGCAGATGACACTAAAGTCAGTGGAGTTGTGGACAGTGCAGAAGGATGTTGCAGGTTACAGAGGGACATAGATAAGCTGCAGAGCTGGGCTGAGAAGTGGCAAATGGAGTTTAATGCAGAAAAGCGTGAGGTGATTCATTTTGGAAGGAGTAACAGGAAACAGAGTACTGGGCTAATAGTAAGATTCTTGGTAGTGTGGATGAGCAGAGAGATCTCGGTGTCCATGTACATAGATCCCTGAAAGTTGCCACCCAGGCTAATAGGGTTGTTAAGAAGGCGTACGGTGTGTTAGCTTTTATTGGTAGAGGGATTGAGTTTCGGAGCCATGAGGTCATGTTGCAGCTGTACAAAACTCAGGTGCAGCCGCATTTGGAGTATTGCGTGCAGTTCTGGTCGTCGCATAATAGGAAGGATGTGAAAGTATTGGAAAGGGTGCAGAGGAGATTTACCAGGATGTTGCCTGGTATGGAGGGAAGATCTTAGGAGGAAAGGCTGAGGGACTTGAGGCTGTTTTCGTTAATAGAGAAGAAGGTTAAGAGGTGACTTAATAGTAGCATACAAGATGATCAGAGGATTAGATAGGGTGGACAGTGAGAGCCTTTTTCCTCGGATGGTGATGGCTAGCACGAGGGGACATAGCTTTAAATTAAGGGGAGAATGATATAGGACAGAAGTCAGAGGTAGGTTCTTTACTCAGAGAGTAGTAAGGGCATGGAATGCCCTGCCTGCAACAGTAGTGGACTCGCCAACATTAAGGGTATTTAAATGGTCATTGGATAAACATATGGATGCTAATGGAATAGTGTAGATGGGCTTTAGAGCGGTTTCACAAGTCGCCGCAACATCGAGGTCCGAAGGGCCTGTACTGCGCTGTCATGGTCTATTTCTGTATTATTTCCTTTTAGAAGTTCACGATTGAATGTGCATCCACTGAACTCTCAGACAGTGCATTCCAGATCCTAACCACTTACTGCATGGAAACATTTTCGTCCTGTCACTGTTGTTCTTTTACACATCACCTTAAATCTGTCCCCTCTGATTCTCGACCAAGGGGAGTGGTTTCTACCTACTCTGTCTAGAACCCCTCGTGGTTTTGAACACCCAAAGCAAATCTCTTCTCTATTTTCTCTTCTCCAAGCACAACAACCCTAGATTCTCCAATTTAACCATGAAGCCCTTCAGCTCAGCCGAGTAAATCTTTTCTGTATCCTCTCGAATACTTTCATTTACTTACTAAAGTGCAATGTCCTGAATTGAGCATAATACTCCTTTCACAGAAAGCTATTACGGCCAGGATAAAGAGCAGATTCAGCAAAGGAAAATTCCAAGCCAGAATCAAAAGGTGCAAGAGCAGTGTTGTAAACTCACTGTGCCACACATTCAAACCAGAAAGGTTTATTGCAATTAAACAGGAGATTGACATGTTCAAATGACCAACAGACTCTACACTCCCAATGCCTAATCTTGATTCTCCCCCTCAATCATTTTACAGCAGCAGCAGCAAGACGTCACAGCTTGGAAATTGTGTTACGTGATATTATCGTAAATGCTTAATGTGTGCATATCAAGTTCACTTTGCTGTCTTAATGGAGCCATTAGCCTGTTTATTTTAAGTTGTACAGCTGATCCAACATGTTGGTAAGAGATGCATGCCTAACCCGACGAGTCAGCTGATTCAGGGGGTCATGTTCCTAAAGATTGTTGAGACATGTGCCAAAATCCACATGAAGAGTTGGTTCGGGTGCTGTGATTCTGATTGAAGTACTGGGAGTTATTCAAATAGCACAGAGAAGGTTCATTAGGTTGATCACGGGTATGGAGAGACATTTGTATGAGAAGGTTGGGCCTGTACTCACGGAGTTTAAAAGAATGAGATGTGACCTTATTGAGACATATAGGATTCTCAATGGGCTTGACAGGGTAGATCCGGAGAGGTTGATTCCACATGTGGGAATGTAGAGGACCAAATGGCATAATTTCAGAGTAAGGGGTCATACATTTAAGGGAGAGATTAAGAGGAAGTTCTTCTCTCAGAGGGCCAGGGATTCTGTGGAATTCTTCACCGCAGGGAGCTGTGCAGGCTGAGTCGTTATGTTCAAGGTGGAGACAGATTTTTAATCAGCAAGGTTATCAAGATTTATTGGGATAAGGCAGGAAAATGGAGTCAAGGATCATCACATCAGATCAGTCATTATCTTATTGAATGGCAGAGCAGACTCGATGGACCGAATGGCCTACATCTGCTCCTAAATCTTATGGTCTTCCTATTAGTTTTAAGAAGATATCAGGGATATCTAAATCAATTCAACAGCATACAGTCACTCCTTCCATGTACATTAGAGAGACCCCATTTCAAACTGGACATAAAATGCTGGAAATACTCAACAGGCCTGCCAGCATCTGTGGAGAGAGAAACAGAGGTTGATGACCTTTCATCACAACAGGAAAAGGTTAGACAAGTAATAGGTTTTGAACAAAGGGTGGGTGGGACAAGAAGAAAAAAAAAGTCTATGATAGACAATTAACTATTAGGTGTTGTCACTTTTTTTTATTCATTCAAGGGATGTGGGTGTTCCTGTCTAGGTCAACATTTTTTGCTCATTCCTAATTGCCCTGAAGGTAGTGGTGAGCTACCTTCTCAAACTGCTGCAGTCCATGTTGTATAGATAAACTCACCATGCTCTTAGGGTGGTAGTTCCAGCATTTTGACCCAGACAGTGAAAGAACAGCAATATATTTCCAAGTCAGGAAGGTGAGTGACTTGGAGAGAAAGGTGCCAGTGGTGGTGTTCCCAAGTATCTGCCACTCTTGTCCTTCCAAATGGTGGTGGTCCTGGGTTTGGAATGTGCTGCCTAAGAGGCCTTTGTGAGTTCCTGCAGTGCATCTTGCAGATGGTACACACGGCTGCTACAGACTGTCAGTGGTGGAGGGAGCGAATGTTTGTGTGTGTTGAAAAAAATAGAGACACGCTGTTGAAGCTTTTTGCGTTGCACTCATCAGGACAGACATAAGAATACCAAATTTCAAAGTAAACAACAACTTATGCGGCATTAGAAAAGGGTGCTGATTGGTTAGCAAGTCATCTCTGATTGTTCAAGGCATTGCCATGGAGAATACATCAGGAAACGCTTGCCCTCCATGCTTTGCTTATAATTCAACAAAGGTGCAAAGTCTGGACATGTTCCCTTTTGTCTGCGGAGGACAAGTTCCTGCATAGGGATATATGCACCGTCTATCAAGTGTAGGTGAGCCACATTGCAAGCCCCACTGATAATGTTAAATTAGCTGTTGTTATAAATGCTTATGTCACCCCACATAAACTGTTGCTCCCACTGAAATTTGGCATTCTTGCATCTGTCCTGAAGTGTGCAAGATTAAAAACTTTGACATGATGGAACTTTCAGCAATACTCAAGAGATTTACACGCACGCCGCAAGATGATGTTGCAGCAAATCCAACAGTATTTAATTTCAAAATCTATATTAGCAATGCGAACAAGACCTTACTTGGACCAGGGTGTGGTTTTTGATGGTCAAAAATAGTCAAACAGTCACATTCTCTTAAATAGGTTACCTGTTTATCTTAAATTTCGAGGACGAGGTCAGCGTTTTGTGAGAGCCATAGTTTAATAGGCGGGAGAGGCAAACAAGGAGGGCACTGAAGAAAGAGGGGTGACTAACCAAGATATGGATAAGGGTGTGTGCAATTGAGTTAAGAGTTGAGGCTGGTAGCATTTCAGGTAACAGATCAGGAAGTTGGTCTTAAAATATTTCAGATTTCCAGCATAAGCAGTAGAAAAAAAAAAAAAAACAGTTCTGGAAAAACACAGCAGGTCTGGCAGCATCTGTGGAGAGAGAAAACAGTGCACATTTTGGAACTGGTTGGCAGATTGGTGATGAAGAGGAAAACAATGAGGTTCATGAAAGAGTACCACACCGATTTGGGAGGTGATGCCATTACTTACTTATAAAAGACTGTGCATTTAGCTTCAAGTCACCAAGCCTAAAGAAATATCATGGCAAGCTTATGAAGTAATTGAGTACCGTCAGTCTTCCAGTACTTGCCACACACTGAACATTCTCGGATTGTGACACTCCTGCACACTAACAATGGAAAAATATAAGCATTTGCTGACGTGTTAACGCCCCCCCCCCCCCCCCCCCGCCCCCCCCGCTCCCCAAGATGTCCCACGTAAAACGGGACCTTCCATCAGGAAAATGAAATCCATCCCATCGCATGTCCAGGTGCTGCACAGCAGAATAGTGTTTGCAGCTCATGTACTGAATAGAAATCCCATTAGCACAACAGAGAGATGACCTTGGAGACAAATCAGAAGTTTAGCTTCAATACCAGGAAATTCGATTCAACAGTTTAGATGTTGTACATCGTCTCATGCAGAAACCACATGTAGTTAGCACCGCTGCCTCACTGCACTGAGGACCCGGGTTAGATCCCGTCCCCAGGTCACTGTCCGTGCGGAGTTTGCACATTCTCCCCATGCCTGTGTGGGTCTCACCCCCACAACCCAAAAGATGTGCAAGGTAGGTGGATGGTCGGGGTAAATTACCCCTTAATTAGAAAAAAAATGCATTGAGTACTTTAAATTTATTTAAAAAATATATAGAAACCTCATCACTGTAGAATTATACAGCGCATAAGGACACCATTCGGCCCATCAAGCCTGTTGTGGTTTTTCGCAAGCACTCTCCGTTCTCCGGAAAATCCTGCCTTCTCATGCATTTATCCAATGCAACAAAATGCAAAAACCACTTTGCTCGACAGTCTAGAAGTCTTGAGATTGTGGTCCTAAAGACATTTATTGCCCAATGAAAGCCTTTGGTCAAATTGTCAACTGTCCTTTCATTCTGAAGTCACAGTCGATCCAAATTCAAATTTACTCTAAAGGTCAACCATTCCTTGAATTCCCACCTGCTGTCACTTTTTCACCTCGAGGTTCATGGTCAGTTGAACAGCGGTGATTCCCAATTATTTTCCTTACTACTCACAAATTAAGACACTTGAACAGCACGGAGGAAATTCTGAAAGGGGAGGCAAAACTAAAAGAATCTCAAATTAAAACATTGGGCTCGACAGTGTTTATACTTTTCATAGAACATACAGTGCAGAAGGAGGCCATTCGGCCCATCGAGTCTGCACCGAACCACTTAAGCCCTCACTTTCACCCCATCCCCATAACCCAATAACCCTTCCTAATCTTTTTTGGTCACTAAGGGCAATTTATCATAGCCAATCCACCTAACCTGCACGTCTTTGGACTGTGGGAGGAAACCGGAGCACCCGGAGGAAACCCACGCAGACACGGGGAGAACGTGTAGACTCCGCACAGACAGTGACCCAGCAGGGAATCAAACCCGGGACCCTAGCGCTGTGAAGCCACAGTGCTAATCACAGTGCTTTTCATTGTTAATTATTCAGACACTGCAAGGGTTTTTGACCTGGTTCTTTCAGAACAAGTGCAGCAAGATGCACTTTCAGACGTAAAGATATAAACTACACCGCTGAAAGGCAGGACGGAATCCTGCAAAAAGGCTGAAATAATCCAGCACTCAACAGGGCCTGAAAACATTTGATTTCCATGAGAGCCGGTTCTGGAAGATGCCCCAGGATATATGTTGTCTTCTGCCATGTTGAACAGCTCTGACGATGGGGTGTGGCTCTCTGGACAGATCCTCACAGCAACAGAGAATAACCCACAAATGCTTCGGATCTACACCGAACCCCATCCACAAAGTAGGCCAACCCGCATCATTCAGAGTGACAGCTCTTCAGACCATACAAATTAAACAGATGCTCCTTGAAACCCAAACTGTCTCTGGGTTACCTCACCTTGTCTTTTCTTAGCTGCTCCAAGTGGCACTGTCAAGGCTGCATGCATTGCCCATCTCCTGAGAGCATCAGGAATCAACTGGTATTGTGGAGCTGGAGTCATTGCCAAATGAGGGAGATTATATGACTCCTTTCAGAGGTTCCCTTTCTTGAAGGGCAGTGACCCAGTTGGATTGTCATGATATGGTGGCACAGTGGTTAGCACTGCTGTCTCACAGCGCCATGGACCCAGGTTCAATTCCAGCCTTGGGTGACTGTGGAGTTTGCACATTCTCCGTGTCTGTGTGGGTTTCCTCCGGTTTCCCCCTCACAGTCCAAAGATGTGCAAGTTAGGTAGATTGCCCCTCAGTGTGCAACGGTTAGGTCGGGTTACAGGGATAGGGCAGGGGTCTAGGTGGGCTGCTTTTTCGGAGAGTCGGTGTAGACTCGATGGGCCAAATGGCCGCCTTCTGCACTGTAGTGATTCTGTGATTAATGTAGCAGCAGCCCACAAATAACAGGCTGCCTCTAATTGCTGTGGGTTGCTGATACGGCACCATAACCATTGACCTACCATGCCTAAAATTGGGATACACCACAGCAAAACCTGCCAGATTAAGATGTTCCATTCTCAACTGTAAACCTGATGTGAAAATATAGTTTCAATCTTTGAAGTTAAGGAGCAGTGCTTGAGGAGGTGGATTGGAAATCACCTTCCCTTCAATGCTCCTGTGGCTTTTGCAGCTACAAAGTTCAAAATTCAAATTTTACAACTCGCTAATCCTAAATCATTGCCAAGGGGTGATGTTGGGCTTCATAAAAAAAAAAACAGGGCTGGGCTCAGAAGGTACTGTATTGCAGGTTGGCAAACACTTGCAGCAGTCGCTTCAGGCTCCTGGCCTGAACACCTTCATGTATGTATCACCTTGTTTGGATACAGTCCCTCAATAAGCATCACCAGCACTCTTAAAAAGCCGAGAGGTTAAACTCTGCCATGGAGGGAGTGTGGCAAAATACAACCACATAGGTTCTCCCAGCTATTAAGAATTAACCAAGTTTGCTCTGTAAAGATTTTGATTACAAGTAACCCTATATCGCCTTTTGTCACTTGGTGGCTCCTCTGAAGTGCCTCGGGACTTTAAAGGCATTATATAAAGGCACTTTGTTGCTGACGATGTACAAGGCACAGAAACTGGCTCTGGCAAGCACACCACTCCATTAACTCCAGTTCAAACACGGCTAGAGAAGGCAGCAAGAGAGGATGCTGCGTCTGGCAGTTTCCTGACTACGAGTACTGGAGATAAATGGGTGAAAAATAATTACATAGAAAGGCTTTTCTCCTTTTGAGGATTAGACAAGTCGGCGTGGAAAATTGATCAAGCCATTTTCAAATTAAAACAAAAATAAACTGAAAAACAGACTTTGCAATTTCTGGACTTTATAACATTCGGTGCCAGCTGTGGTTCATTTGATTGCTCGGTCGCCTTGGAGTCAGAAGATTTTGTGTTCAAACCCCATTCTGGAAAGTTAGGCACATAACCTCGGCTGGAAATTCAATGCAATGCTGCGATATCAGAGGTGCCGTATGTAACGGGTTAACATCGAAAACATACGATACTGATGTAACGATAATGTAACAACATATATACATCCAAACATACGAATTTGGAGCAGCAGTAGGCTAGTCGAGCCATCGGGCCTGCACCGCCATTCAATGAGATCGGAGTTGATCTGATTGTGGCCTCAACTCAGATTCTGCCAACTCGCTGATAACGTTTGACTCACTTTGTAGTCAAGAATCTATTTACTCCTGCCTTAACAATATTCATTGACCCCCGACTCTGCCACTGTCTGGGAAAGAGTTCCAAAAATTCACGACCCTCAGAAAAATATTCTCCTCAGCTTAAGTCTTAAATGGGAGACAACTTGGGCTGGATTCTCCAATCGCCGGCGCCGAATTCTCGTTCGGCGATCAGCCGGAGAATCCCCGTTTATGCCGGAATCGGAGGCAGGGCCGTTTTTGCAATGCGCCACCCCCTCAAAAACGGCATACTCAGGGACTACGCCGCAGGCCGTATGGACGCCCTCAGGACATCACCTGAGACGCTCCCCCGAGGCTCCGAGTCCCCGATGGCGTGGAACATGTGCTCACACCGTTCGGGGACCTCGCGTGGCGGCTGCGGTCTGAGTCCAGCGCCACCACAGTCGGCGGGGGGGGGGGGGGGGGGGGGGGGGGGAGAGCCGTTCCGCTGGCAGGGAGGGCCTTCATCGGGGGCTGGGGGGCCTTCGTCGGGGGCTGGTGGCAGGTGGTGAGGCTGGTTACAGGGGGACAGTTTTTAGCAGGTCGGGTCCGTGCATGGCCGGTGCCATACTGCACAGCGCGGCCGCCGCAGGCCGCCGCCATGCGCAGCCACAGACTCAGCCATTATCCGGCCGTACCCGCAGGTAAAACCGGGGGCTTTACACTGCACGACTGCTAGCCACCCACTGCACGGAGGATCGCATAGCCGTAGGATCGGAGAATCCAGCCCCCATTTTTAAACTGTGTGCCCTTGTTCTGGTCTAACCCACAAGGGGAAACATCCCGTCGGCCTCTATCCGGAATCGTACACGACTGACCTCCAGAGATCTGGAGGGAGGAGAAAGTTCTAACCTTCAACAGAGCTCCCAAGGTGTGCACAATAGCTGCAAATAAAGGCTGTAATTGTTTCAACTACAGTCTCCAGCTGCTTGCTTTGAGAGAATAATCAACCCTCAATGAACCCCATCCTGACCCAAACATGCGACAAAACACCATATTTCAGAAGAGGCATTCAACTACCCTTCTACCATTTTTAAGTGGGATTTTTAAAAATCCAAAAAAGCACAGATTATCTGCTTTCCTTCTTCTCCCCTCATCTGTACTCCCATCTCCCTCTCTATCACCCCTCAGGAGACTTTGTTTTTGCATATTCCCCACTCTTACTGTTGTTTTTTTCCCACTTGATTGGCAGCCAGGTTCTTAGAAGGAATGATCACTGCAGAGAAGCAAGGGAATAATTACACCCATTGTCATCACAGCATTCTGATTCTTGCTGGCCAATTTTCCCTGCCTGGATCCCTTAATCATATCTGGAATGAAAAGATAATTAAAAGGTGCAATCTGTAAAGCAGATCCTGGGACACATACTTTGAATAGCTGATTTACTGAAGAAAATCCCTCATTTGATCACACAGCCAGTGAGGTTCAACTAATTTTATAATAATCCACAAATTCTGACTGCCAGTTCTATCTGAGGAAAAAACAAGTCATCTTTAAAAAGACTTCTCACAGCCTCAGATGTCTCAAAATGCTTTGCAGCCAATTAAATATTTTTAAATTTTAGTCACATTTACAATAGGGAGCACAGCAGCTAATTTACATCCATGTTGCCACAATGCATTTGTGACCAGATTTGTTTTTAATGTGAGGGCTCAGGGATAAATACTGGCTCTGACATTTGGTGAGAACTCTCATAGAATCCCTACAGTGCAGAAGGAGGCCATTCGACCCATCAGGTCTGCACCGACACTCCGAAAAAAACACCCCACCCACATCCACTCCCCTGCGCTATCCCCGTAACCCCACCTAATGTTTGAACACTAAGGGGCAATTTATCATGGCCAATCCACCTAACCTGCACATCTTTGGACTGTGGGAGGAAACTTGAGCACCCGGAGGAAACCCACACAGACACGGGGAGAATGTGCAAACTCCACACAGTCACCCAAGGTAAGAATGGAACCCAGGTCCCTTGCGCTGTAAGGCAACAGTGCTAACCACTGTGCCACTTCTGCTCTTCAAAGTAGTGCCATGGAACCTTTTATATCCAGAAAGATTTTAATGTCTTAACTGAACGACAGAACTTCCAACAGTGCTGAACTCCTGCAGTGCTGCAATGGAGTTTCAGACTAGATTAAGGAAGTAATGGTGTGGAAATCGAGCCCAAAGCTTTCTGACCAACTGGGCTGCTGCTGAAACTGTAACAAGGGAATATTTCTACAGCAAGTGGATGAGTGGATAAGTTAAATAAACACATCTCTCCTTCTTTGCCACTTTTTGTTTAAATACAGCATTACTGTTCAATAACCAAGCTGGCATTGAATTTCAAATTGCGGTTCCCAAACCACAAAAACCAATCATATGGGCATCTATCTGGTTATCAAATTTCTGGGAGATCTTCTGAGTAGTGAGATTTCTTTCTGGCTGCATCAGACCTTGGTATTTTTCTGCACTTGTTCACTTACTGACATGTCTCAGAGTGATCACATCAATCAGACCTGGCCAACATTCAGGCTTGGGTTGATACGAGGAGAGACAGTTTGGATAATATTCATTAGAGTTTCGAAGAGTAAAAGGGGATCACATAGAAACTTATAAAATTCCAACAGAATTAGACGGGGTAGATTCAGAAAGAATATTCTCAATGGTGGGGGGAGTCCAGAACTAGAGATCATAGTTTGAGGATAAGGGGTAAACCTCTTAGGACTGAGATGAAGAGAAATTTCTTCACCCAGAGAGTGGTGAATCTGAGGAATTCACTACCACAGAAAGTAGTTGAGGCCAAAATTGTGTGTGATTTAAAGAAGGAATTACATATAGTCCCTGGGAATAAAGGGATCAAGTGCTATGGAGGGAAGGTGGGGCCAGGGTATTGAACTTGATGATCGGCCATGATGGTAATGAATGGCACAACAGGCTCGAAGGGCCGAATGGCCACCTCCTGTTCCTATTTTCTATGTATGTTTCTATATATAAGTGGCACGGAACATCTGAGTCACTGTCAAAAGCCTGGGGATTACCATTGACAAGAAACTGAACTAGACTGGCCATATAAATACTGTGGCTATAAGAATAAGTCAGAGGCTGGGAATTCTGCAGAGATTAATTCACCTCCTGACTCCTCAAAGTCTATCCACCATCTACAGGGTACAAGTCAAGAATGTGATAAAATACTCTGCACCACCTTCACCATTCACTTCCTCCACCATCAACATACAGTGGAAGCAGTGTGTACCATCTACAAGATGCACTGCAGAAATTTGCCAAGGGTCCTTTGACAGTACCTTCCAAACCCACAACCTCTACCACTTAGAAGGACAAAGGCAACAGATACATGGGAACATCACTATCTGCAAGTTCCCAACGAAGTCACTCACCATCCTGACTTGGAAATATATTGCCGTTCGTTCACTGTCACTGGGTCATAAACCTACAACTCCCTCCCCAACAGCAATGTGGGTGTACCTACATCACATGGACTGCAGCGGTTCAAGAAGGCAGTTCACCACCACCTTAAGGACAATTATGGGTGGGCAATAAATGCTAGCCTAGCCAGCGCCGCACAGAGCCTGTGGAAGAATGTAACAAACAGTTGTTTGCCTTTGTCTAGTTGACATCCTCATCCTGAAGGTAGGATCGTGTCTTCATAGGACAGGATTAACATTTGCAGTTGGCCCCCAAACAGACTAATGGACAGGATTCTCCGGTCCCCCAGCCGCGTGTTTCTCTGTGGCGCACCGTTCCTTGGTGTTGGGATTCTATCCTCCCGCCGCTTGTCAATGAGGTATCCCATTGTAACAAACCCATGCTGCTGCGAAACCCGCTGGTGGGGATGCGCTCCAGCAGGAATAGTGAATCCCAACAACCAGAGAATTCCAGCCAATGCTTGAAATGTTAAAATGCATCCAAGAGCATTCAGGTAAGATCAATGCTGTATGCAATGGAGGAGACACAAGTGAAACGTTTCAGAATAACGCAACACTTTTTTGCAATTTATTTGGTATACTGATGGCGTCTGTTGTAAATAACAAGTTTGATGATGAAAACAGTGGTTTTGTGGAAAACAGAATTTTAGTTTAATGATCAATGGAATGAATCCATTAACAAAGCATTCAGAGGACGATGCAAATTGGATTGTTTTTGCTTTGGCAGGAGATGAGATAAGCTCTGTGCAAAGTTAAGTGATTGCATCTGAACCAAGACAAAAATCCAATTACTTGGACATCATTTTCAAAGTTGGCTTTGTCATATTAGAAGTTGATTCCACCCTCAATCAAACCACATTTAATTATATTGGCTTGTTCATTTTCTTTTCTTTTCATTCACAGTGATAAGTGAAAGGGTGAATGAGGAATTGGTTTGAATACAATTATTTCAACACTATTTCCCTACAGAAAAGCACTCATTGCATGAACAACATTAATGCTCCAGCAAAAAAACTGGGAGCCCAAATTAAATAATACAGTTGCTCGCCAGGTTTCCTAGGGATCAAGAAACTCAGGAGTAAAAATGTGAGGGAGCTTCTGGCTCTACTAGGTCGGCACCTTTTCCTTGTGGGTCAAAAGGTCACTTAAGGAAGCTTACAGCTGCCCATTGCTTGAACACCAACAATCCATCCTCTGGATCACTCCGGCTGTGGTCACCTGCTCGGTACTCAGCCAGGTTGTCAATTTGTCTGGCTTCCGACAAGAAACAAAATATAAAAATAAGTCCTGCTGTTCAAAGCAGCAGGGCCTCCTGTGTCCCCAGCCTCATAGTGTTCTTCAATTGTTCCCACTGTCCCAGCTTCCTGTAACTATAGTTGTGTTTCTTTCATACCCTGAGTTATGAGTTATCCATGGAATGGGCGGATGATGATATTTTCCTGCATTACATCTGCTAACGTACAATGTTGAATGACATCTCACTAATTATCAATTGTTATCTTGTTGTATAATTAATATCAATAGAAGTGTTAAATGCTGATTGCCTTGTCAAAATGACAAGTCTGAACAAGTTTAGGCCAGGTTTAAAGCAAACTGTTATTTGAGATGTGGGATTCACTGACAAGACCGTTCTTATTCCCTATCTCCTTTGTTAGCAATGAATAATGTTCCTTAGTACTTAAGATAGAATTGGAGTTTTAATTGTTTAATAGACTGCACCAATATATAAAGGGGATGCAAGTGCCACTGTTGTCGGATAAATGATTGCGGAACACAATAAACTTGAAGTCAAAGATGTCAAGACTTGCTTCCTAATTCTTCTTGGTCTTGTGGCAACCATTCCTTGTGGTACCTAGGCTCCACATTCGTACAGAGTAAAGAAACTCATCATTTTCAATTGTATTTATCAGTGATTATCTTATAGTAATGGTCCTCGGTTCTGACCATCGGCAAATGTGGAGATGTCTTCTCCAATTAATGCGAATTAATAACGGACGACAAGGATATGATGGAAGCATTGGACAGACACTTTGTGTCGGTCTTCACTAAATGAGACACACAACACATCCAAGAATAGTTGAAAAGTGATAAAAGGCGGAACTTAAAACAGTCACAGTCACGAGGGAAAAATATTACAACTGTAGGGTACAAGTCCCCAGGATCTGCTGGCCGTCACACTAAGGTCTTAAAAAAAAGTGGCTGGAGATGGTCAATGCATTGGTTGCAATATTCCAAAACACCACAGATTCTGGAAAGGTCCGAGAGGTTTGGAAAATGTGACAGCACTATTTAAGAAAGCAGGGAGACCGAAAGAAGGAAACTATGCTAGGGGGATAGATAGGAGATTCTGTGGGAACGAGAGAGACTCACGGTTGGTGTGTTGCCTCCCAGGTGCCAGGGTGCGTGATGTCTCGGATTGTGTTTTCGGGATCCTTAAGGGGGAGGGGGAGCAGCCCCAAGTCGTGGTCCACATAGGTACCAATGACATAGATAGGAAAAGGGATGTAAGGCAGGAATTCAGGGAGCTAGGGTGGAAACTTAGATCTAGGACAAACAGAGTTATTATCGCTGGGTTGTTACCCGTGCCACGTGCTAGCGCGACAAGGAATAGGGGGAGAGAACAGTTGAACACGTGGCTACAGGGATGGTGCAGGAGGGAGGGATTCAAATTTCTGGATAATTGGGGCTCATTCTGGGGTCAGTGGGACATCTACAAACAGGATGGTCTACACCTGGACCAGAGGGGTACCAATATCCTGGAGGGAAAATTTGCTAATGCTCTTCGGGAGGGTTTAAACTAGTTCAGCAGGGGCTTGGGAACCGGAATTGTAGCTCCAGTGTACAGGAGGTTGAGAGTAGCGAGGTCATGAGTAAGGTTTCAAGGTCGCAGGAGTGTACCGGCAGGCAGGAAGGTGGTTTGAAGTGTGTCTTCTTCAACGCCAGGAGCATCCGGAATAAGGTGGTGAACTTGCAGCATGGGTTGGTACCTGGGACTTCGATGTTGTGGCCATTTCAGAGACATGGATAGAGCAGGGACAGGAATGGTTGTTGCAGGTTCCGGGGTTTAGATATTTCAGTAAGCTCAGGGAAGGTGGTAAAAGAGGGGGAGGGGTGGCATTGTTAGTCAAGGACAGTATTACGGTGGCAGGAAGGACGTTTGATGAGGACTCGTCTACTGAGGTAGTATGGGCTGAGGTTAGAAACAGGAAAGGAGAGGTCACCCTGTTAGGGGTTTTCTATGGCCTCCGAAAAGTTCCAGAGATGTAGAGGAAAGGATTGCAAAGATGCTTCTGGATAGGAGCGAAGGCAAAGGGTAGTTGTTATGGGGGACTTTAACTTTCCAAATATTGACTGGAAACGCTATAGTTAGAGTACTTTAGATGGGTCCGTTTTTGTCCAATGTGTGCAGGAGGGTTTCCTGACACAGTATGTAGATAGACCAACGAGAGGCGAGGCCATTTTGGATTTGGTACTGGGTAATGAACCAGGACAGGTGTTAGATTTGGAGGTAGATGAGCACTTTGGTGACAGTTGACGAATGCGATATAAAATAGTTACTTTAGAGATATTAGTTAATGTAATGTAGAAATAAGCCACTTTAATTCTGGCAGGTAGAGACAAAGGGATTTGAGACCGCATGGGAAAAGCAGGAAGAGGTGTGTCTATGAGAGTGATGCTGCATTGATAGGGGCCGGAGAAAGGGATTGGAAGTGAGCCAATCAGAATAGATCAAACAAGTCAGGAGGGACATAGGATGACCTATGGGTGTCGAGTATGTGAAACTTGATGCCATTTGAATGTATGAGTACTGATCTCTTTATCTGGGACCTTCACTTAGTTCCCGGGACTGCAGACAGCAACAAGTTGTCTGTATCACTGTGGACTAGGTAGCTTGCAAGCTGAATAAAATAACTTCTTTTTACTTGCAAATCCATCTCGACTTTTATTGAGGCCAGACTGACGGAAAAAGAAATTTGGGAATCAACACAGTGACCACAATTTGATTACGTTTACTTTAGTGATGGAAAGGGATAGGTATATACCGCAGGGCAAGAGATATATCTGGGGGGAAAGGCAATTATGATGCGACGAGGCAAGACTTCGGATGCATCGGATGGAGAGGAAAACTGCAGAGGATGGGCATAATTGAAATGTGGAGCTTGTTCAAGGAACAGCTACTGCGTGTCCTTGATAAGTATGTACCTGTCAGGCAGGGAGGAAGTGGTCGAGCAAGGGAACCGTGGTTTAATAAAGCAGTCGAAACACTTGTCAAGAGGAAGAAGGAGGCTTATGTAAAGATGAGACATGAAGGTTCAGTTAGGGCACTCGAGAGTTACAAGTTAGCTAGGAAGGACCTAAAGAGAGAGCTAAGAAGAGCCAGGAGGGGACATGAGAAGTCTTTGGCAGGTAGGATCAAGGATAACCCTAAAGCTTTCTATAGATATGTCAGGAATAAACGAATGACTAGGGTAAGAGGAGGGCCAGTCAAGGACAGTAGTGGGAAATTGTGCGTGGAGTCCGAGGAGATAGGAGAGGTGCTAAATGAATATTTTTCGTCAGTATTCACACAGGAAAAAGACAATGTTGTCGAGGAGAATACTGAGATTCAGGCTACTAGACTAGAAGGGCTTGAGGTTCATAAGGAGGAGGTGTTAGCAATTCTGGGAAGTGTGAAAATAGATAAGTCCCCTGGGCCGGATGGGATTTATCCTAGGATTCTCTGGGAAGCTAGGGAGGAGATTGCTGGGCCTTTGGCTTTGATCTTTAAGTCATCTTTGTCTACAGGAATAGTGCCAGAAGACTGGAGGATAGCAAACATTGTTGCCTTGTTCAAGAAGGGAAGTAGAGACAATCCCGGTAACTATAGACCAGTGAGCCTCACTTCTGTTGTGGGCAAAATCTTGGAAAGGTTTATAAGAAGAGGTAGGATGTATAATCATCTGGAAAGGAATAATTTGATTAGAGATACTCAACACGGTTTTGTGAAGGGTAGACCGTGCCTCACAAACCTTATTGAGTTCTTTGATAAGGTGACCAAACAGGTGGACAAGGGTAAAGCAGTTGATGTGGTGTACATGGATTTCAGTAAAGCATTTGATAAGGTTTCCCACAGTAGGCTACTGCAGAAAATACGGAGGCATGGGATTCAGGGTGATTTAGCAGTTTGGATCAGATATTGGCTAGCTGGGAGAAGACAAAGGGTGGTGGTTGATGGGAAATGTTCAGACTGGAGTCCAGTTACTAGTGGTGTACCACAAGGATCTGTTTTGGGGCCACTGCTGTTTGTCATTTTTATAAATGACCTGGAGGAGGGCGTAGAAGGATGGGTGAGTAAATTTGCAGATGACACTAAAGTCGGTGGAGTTGTGGATAGTGCGGAAGGATGTTACAAGTTACAGAGGGACATAGATAAGCTGCAGCGCTGGGCTGAGAGGTAGCAAATGGAGTTTAATGCAGAAAAGTGGGAGGTGATTCATTTTGGAAGGAATAACAGGAAGACAGAGTACTAGGCTAATAGTAAGATTCTTGGCAGTGTGGATGAGCAGAGAGATCTCGGTATCCATGTACATAGATCCCTGCAAGTTGCCACCCAGGTTGAGAGGGTTGTTAAGAAGGCATATGGTGTGTTAGCTTTTATTAGCGGAGGGATTGAGTTTTGAAGCCATGAGGTCATGTTGCAGCTGTACAAAACTCTGGTGCGGCCGCATTTGTAGTATTGCGTGCAATTCTGGTCGCCGCATTATAGCAAGGATGTGGAAGCATTGGAAAGGGTGCAGAGGAGATTTACCAGAATGTTGCCTGGTATGGAGGGAAGATCTTATGAGGAAAGGCTGAGGGACTTGAGGCTGTTTTCGTTAGAGAGAAGAAGGTCAAGAGGTGACTTAATTGAGGCATACAAGATGATCAGAGGATTGGATAGGGTGGGCAGTGAGAGCCCTTTTCCTCGGATGGTGATGGCTAGCACGAGAGGACATAGCTTTAAATTGAGGGGAGATAGATATAGGACAGAAGTCAGAGGTAGATTCTTTACTCAGAGAGTAGTAAGTTATGGAAGGCCCTGCCTGCAACAGTAGTGGACTCGCCAACACTAAGGGCTTTCAAATGGTCATTGGATAGACATATGGATGACAAGGGAATAGTGTAGATGGGCTTTAGAGTGGTTTCACAGGTCGGCGCAACATCGAGGGCCGAAGGGCCTGTACTGCGCTGTAATGTTCTATGTTCTATGGGGCAGTGAACCCAGCGTTCGTCATAGGGAAGCTGTTATAATCAATTATTAAAGATAATAGCAGGACATTTAGAACATCACAATGCAATCAGGCAAAGTCATCCCAGACAAAGGTGTCAATGGGTATTGGGGGAGGAGTGGGGATGGAGAGAAGCAGGCAAAAAGGAAAGTGGGGTTAAGGCCACAATCATATCAGAGCAGCATCGAGAGGCCGAATGGCCTATTCCTGCTCCCAATTCTTGTGCTCCCCTATGAACCCTTCAATAATGTTAAGCCCGCTTCTCTTATCAAGAGAAATGAGCCCCAGCCTGTTCGGTCTTTCCTGAGCGTTATCTTCATCCATTTCTCACTGCACGAAGCAGTAGTTTTTTAGGCCAAACTGGTTCACCCCAAGATTACACGCCGTCGACTTTGCTGAACTCAGGAGAATCGAGCGCAGTACGAATTCATGTGTACTTAGAACATTTTGAAAACAAGCACTGAGTGAATATAATTACACCTTAAAGTCGAGGCACTGGTTTAGAAAACAATTGAAGTCATTCAGGAAAAGTGTTTTACATCATATACATAGCTTCGAGAACGTGAAATTAATTTACTGCAACTGGCACTTTGGAAAACACACCAATTGAACGGCATAGCTGTCACCCTCAACATTGCTGTACGCACTTCTGGATCATATTATAGATAATAATTTTCACTTTAAATAGGTAAGGGGAGTGGTAATTTTCAGAGTGTCTGCTGGTAATGTGGAGCCTAGCAAGCATGATTGGAAAAAAATCACCCTCATTGCCTTAACTCAGGATCTCCGAAAGGGATGCTCAATGTCACAAGCATTGCCTTCAAAAGTACCCCATGATATAAAGAGGGGCAATTTTTACCCTTGGGGGTTGGTGATTTAGTGGGAAACATCATCCATTCGATTCCTGTGCTTCTGATTGCAACGCGTGGAATTCTTCAACAGGCAATCTGCTCGCTTCCCATGCACCCTTCCAAATTCCCCTCTCGTCCCTCTTTTTTTCTTTCATTCCTCTTCTATTTATTAGGAACCGGGATCAGACCCCAACGTAGCTAGCAGACTGGACAGAAGCCCCAATATTTTATTTGAATTTTGTAACACTGAGGAAACGATACCTCGCTCCGGGAGTGATTTGACACAAAATAGGGACATGGTATATTAAACCAAACTTTATTATTAACAGTACTAAAATATCTTTAACATCACACAAGAAAATTGCTTGAAATGATCCCTTAAACAGTGCTAATCAATACAATGACACGGTAACCCTCAACTGCTATCTTTATTTCCCCTCAGACAACAAACCCATATCAGGTCACAATCCACTTTTAAATACAGTTAGCAGACTCGGGAATATTTGCTGTAAAGAGATGTCTTGGATACTCCGTTTTGAGAAACAGGTCTTTTGAGACCGCTTGAAAGAAAGAGACCCGGCACCCTGTCAGAATAATGCAAAGTCTCTGGCTGTGTTCTTCAGAAACCTTCTCAGCTCACCGTCCAGCCAAAAACTAACTCTGAAAACCTCAACACCTTCAGCCCAGAGCTCCTCCCATTAACATCATCTTACTAAGCTGAACACAAAGGACTCTCCCAGGGAACCCTCTTAATATAAATAAAAAGTCCATTATCCCAAAAGCTTACGTTGCTTTAATTGCACCTCTGCCTCCAAAAAGCCTAGCTGTCTATCAAACCATGATTTTTAAAAACGTGACTGCAACAGTCGCACACTAACCCAGGCTTTTAATCTTTAATGCACCAAATACATATAATACAATATATCTGGAATTCATCCATTCATCACATATTCTCTTCAGATTTACCACCCTTGACCCCTCACCCATCCATGGAATACAGGCCAACAGGCAAGACACTTGGACTAGCCACCATGGAGCCTGGATCCCACTTTGCTACACCCTGGGTAAATCCTCCCACCTCATCAGGACAAGCTCACCCAGCATGGCCAGGGATCAACATGTCTGTTATTGTTGTCTTTGGCCTGATCTGTGGTAGGCATGGTCAGAGATTTGTAAATAAGGCTGGAGACATAATATTAGAAACTACATCTTTTATTGAGCACAAGGTACCTTTAATTACAAGGTAGTCGCTACCCGAGACTATACATGGAAATCTCCCTCTCTCTCCATGTTCTGTTGTCACATATTCCTACATCACTGATGTAGACCATTAGGACATGATTTAACGTGCAAAAAAAAAAAAAGGGTCCTGTTTTGTTGCGTATAGTGGGGTCTTTCTCGGCACCTGCAGAGATGAGAATGACCCTATCTAATGGGACTCTGCTGTTTTTTTTGGCCTTGATTGGGAACGCGCCAGTGAGGCCACCATTTGAGATCGGAGCACCATTTTTAAATGCCACCCTGATCTTTCGACACCCCCCCCCCCCCCTCCTCCCGCATACCCTTGGAATCCCTGCCACGGCCTCCAGACCCCTCCCCCCAACCTGCCCCAACTTACCACTTAAGGGGTCCTTGAGTTCTCCGTCACCTTACCTCGAGGTTGGACACTCCCAGGCCTGATCCCTGGCACAGGCAACCTGGCACCTGGGCATTGTCAGCCTGGCACCACCCCTGCCAGCGTCACCCAGGCACCCTCAGTGCCCGGGTGTCAGCAGGATTACCAGAATACCACCCTTCCCGGAGCCTAACTACCCAGGGACCTCTGATTGCCTGAGACCCCCTCCCCCAGGTGCCATTACACCCGATTTAATAATAATAATAATTGTATTGTCACAAGTAGGCATACATTAATACTGCAATGAAGTTACTGTGAAAAAAACCATAGTCGCCTATTCTGGCGCCTGTTCGGGTACACGCAGAGAATTCAGAACATCCAAATTACCTAACAGCTAACCCTATCTAATGGGATAGGGTTTCGGAACTTGTGGGAGGAAACCCATGCAGACATAGGGAGAACGTGCAGACTCCGCACAAACAGTGACCCAAGCCGGGAATCGAACCTGTGACCCTGGCGCTGTGAAGCAACAGCTCTAACCACTTTGTGTGGGCCAGTGCTGAACAGTGCCATGGCGAGCTCTCCCAGGGAGGGGAGAATCCGGCACAGATATATTTAAATGAGCCAATGAGCCTAATGGCTCATTTAAATATGTTAATCTGGATCTCGCCCAGTGAGGGCGAGATCCAGATTATGTCATCTCACAAGATCTCGTTGGAGTTCGCAAGGCGTTCAGAGAGTCATCTTATACGATTTAACAGCCTCGTCGTGTCAACAAGTCGGGCGCCATGAGGCCATTAAATTGCATCCTATATTTACATATTTACCATTAACACTTTATACTGCAGCGTGCACTTCAAGGTCCCACCACGTTTCCAAACACAATTTGACATCAAGCCAATTAGAATCATACTTAGAGCAAAAGAGGTGGCCATTTGGTCATGGTTGTGCCAGCTCTCTGAAGGAACAATTCACCCAATGCCACATCCGCCTCACCTGAAATCTGTGCCCTCTGGTTCTCGATCCTTCCACCAATTGGAGGTGTCTCCCCATCTACTCTGTTCAGACCACTCATGATTTTGAACACCTCTCTCAATCTCCCCTCAACAGAAGGAAATAGTATGGTAACCAAAAGCTTGATCAAAGAGGGAGGTTTGAAGGAGCCATCTCGGAGAAGGAAAAAGTGAAAGAGAGTGGTGGGATTTCAGGAACTATTTCCAGAACTTAGTGCCTCAGCAGCTGAATATACAACCACCAATGGTGCAGCAATTTGGTTAAAATTATCGGTTAGCTGAACGAGTAGCTCTGGCCAATTATGCCTGCCGAATTGACCAAGAAATAGGGTTAGATGAGCAGCCCCCCTCCCCTTCCTCCAAGTAGTGGTTCATTTTGCTTGATTGCTCTTTAATAGGAGAAGCAATGCATCAAGTTATATTATAGGCAGAAAAAACATCACCATCAAACTGGCAATTGGATTAGTCAGTAATTCTTTGAAGCAAATTAATGCTTCAATTCAAGAATTTCTTGGCAGAATTTCTTGTTACTTTTAAACTTGAGAAAGTGCTGATGATTCTGACAGCTACACACTTAATTTGCATAACTTGGCACCCGAGCAGCTACTCCTGGGTCCCCAACAGTTCCCACCCACCCAGCTAGCTGGCTAGTTCACATCTATTCTGGATTCACAGTGCTACCGGAGAAGAAACTACAAATTGAATCATAGAATCTTACTATACAAGAAGCCATTCAGCCCATCATACTGATGCCAGCTGTTTGACAGCTATCCCAGAATCCCATTTTCCTTTTTCAAAATAAAGCCCTTTTTCCCTCCCTTACAAACCATTAAAGCTTCTGCTTGTTGGACATGACCTGTCCTAACAACCCTCTTCATATTCCAATTAAAATGACTCACTGCTCAGTGGAAATAATCTTCCCTTATTTACTTGAACAAAGCTCTTGTGTTTTTGATACTGTTGTGGGTAATTTACTATCAAAAGTTCTTTGATGTTTAACGCTTTATATGCCAGTGACTACAATGTTCCATTCAATGGGCAACACGGTAGCGTAGTGGTTAGCACAATTGCTTCACAGCTCCAGGGTCCCAGGTTCGATTCCCGGCTGGGTCACTCTCTGTGCGGAGTCTGCACGTTCTCCCAGTGTGTGCGTGGGTTTCCTCCGGGTGCTCCGGTTTCCTCCCACAGTCCAAAGATGTGCAGGTTAGGTGGATTGGCCATGCTAAATTGCCCATAGTGTCCAAAATTGCCCTTAGGGTTGGTTGAGTGGGGTTACTGGGTTATGGGGATAGGGTGGTGTGGGCTTAGGTAGGGTGCTCTTTCCAAGAGCTGGTGCAGACTCGGTGGGCCGAATGGCCCCCTTCTGCACTGTAAATTCTATGATAATTGCTGCAGGTCATTTTCTCACCGCACTTCTGCAGTGATTGATTTAACACATTGAGTTATTTCTACAGCAATCTATTTTATGCTGTCTGGGCCACAATGTATGATCCCCACGAGCTCTGTATGGTCCACAACGTATGATCCCCACGACCTCTGTAAAAGCTTTCAACATTACCACTTCTCCAGCTTCCACCCTAAACACATTAAAGAAACCATCCCCTATGGACAAGCTCTCCGCATACACAGGATCTGCTCAGACGAGGAGGAGCGTAACAGACATCTACAGACATTGAAAGATGCCCTCGTACGAACGGGACATGGCGCTCGACTCATCGATCGACAGTTCCAACGCGCCACAGCAAAAAACCGCACCGACCTCCTCAGAAGACAAACATGGGACACAACCGACAGAATACCCTTCGTCGTCCAGTACTTTCCCGGAGCGGAGAAACTACGACATGTTCTTCACAGCCTTCAACACGTCATCGATGAAGATGAACATCTTGCCAAGGTCATCGCCACACCCCCACTACTTGCCTTCAAACAACCACGCAACCTCAAACAAACCATTGTTTGCAGCAAACTACCCAGTCTTCAGAACAGCGACCACGACACCACACAACCCTGTCATGGCAATCTCTGCAAGACGTGCCAGATCATCGACATGGATACCACTATTACACGTGAGAACACCACCCACCAGGTACGCGAAACATACTCGTGCGACTCGGCCAATGTTGTCTACATCATACGCTGCAGGAAAGGATGTCCCGAAGCGTGGTACATTGGCGAGACCATGCAGACGCTGCGACAACAAATGAACGGACATCGTGCGACAATCACCAGGCAGGAATGTTCCCTTCCAGTCGGGGAACACTTCAGCAGTCAAGGGCATTCAGCCTCTGATCTCCGGGTAAGCGTTCTCCAAGGCGGCCTTCAGGACGCGCGACAACGCAGAATCGCCGAGCAGAAGCGGATAGCCAGGTTCCGCACACACGAGTGCGGACTCAACCGGGACCTGGGATTCATGTCGCATTACATTCATCCCCCACCATCTGGCCTGCGAAATCCTACCAACTGTCCTGGCTTGATACAATTCACACCTCTTTAACCTGGGGTTACCCCATCTCTGGATCTGTAAAGATTTAATCACCTGCTAATGGTCGCATTCCAAGCATTGTCTGGCGTCTTTGATTCTGTCTATATATATGTTTCTGGAACAGACCTCTTCATTCACCTGAGGAAGGAGCAGCGCTCCGAAAGCTAGTGACATCGAAACAAACCTGTTGGACTTTAACCTGGTGTTGTAAAACTTCTTACTGAACATTACAACTGTAACTGCACTTCAAAAGCACGACATTGGCTGTAAAGTGTTCTGAGGTGCCCCGAGGATGTGCAAGGTGCTATAAGATAACAAGTCTGCCTATGTTACAAGCTGCAGCTTAATAATAGGCTGACCCACACACAAAACTGATCACCATCAGGGATCAGCACCCATTTGGAGGTAATCAGAGCATTTTCTCTGTCCATTAGAAATAATTTTTTTAAATTTGAATTTTATGCACCTAATATCAAAACTTTGCAGAATAATATAAAAACAATAATACTAACCAAAACAATGACAACAACAACACAAGTTGCCACCGAACTGTGACAGTAATCCCAGCACTATCATTTCCTTACATTAGTGTTTATCATACATTCTTTTCTTATTGGAATTTTTAACATTTAATAAAATTATGCAAACTTTACATTCCTATTTACAATTACGGCCACAGAAAGAAATTTTGATCTAATTAAAGTCACTGGTGTTTGCATTCAGCCATCCTACGGAGAGTGTAGAATTTCTTTGCGAGAGTTTGATTCATTATTTACCCCTCGAGGACTGGGCCAAATCGTATGGCTATTTCAGGTGCGGTTACATCAATAATGGGAAAGCATTTCCTGCGTCAGACACTTCCTTCATTATAAACAGCCAAAGCTCGGGAGACCATTGCTGATCCCTGAAGTGCCTACCAGAGGAAATTTTTACTGTCAAAAAAGTAACTGCTGACAGAAATCTCTGGGCACCTGTAACACAGCTTCCTGTAACAAACTACAAGTCCAAAGATTGCAGGATTAAACTTAATGTAAAGATCCACCACAATTTTTACTGACACTTTCTTAGTCTAATGAATGGGACCTTTGAAGAAAAGCTCTGATAAAACAAGGAGCCGCCAAAAGTGCACTGATCAACTCAGTTAGCAAGTGTGATCTCATTACAAACCTTTGGGTTCGGATATCCAATCATGAATTTGTAGACTGCTTACAACTCAGGAGGCCAAACAGTCCATCAACCTGTGCCAGCTTTCTGCAACCCCAATCCTTTCGCCACAGACCTGCAAATGCTTCTCTTCATTTAATTATCCAATTGTAAGAGTCCATCCTGTCTATTTCCTTCATTCCCATTTCTTTTATTTTATTGTTTTCGTCCATGATCAGAATGTGCCTTTAAGTAGAGAGGGAAAAGCTGAAGACTCAGTTTAAAACAGCCTGCTTGCCAGGATGCTGTACCTTCAGGCTTTGTGTTTGGGAGAAAGAGAAGCAGACACTTCGGCACAAGTAGATGGGAGGAGCTGGTTTTGGAGGGAATTAGTTTGATTGGTTAACTAGCAACGAATGGGCTGGGCAGGGACAGTGTTCTGCCTGGTGGTGGCAGAGTGGTATTGTCAATGAACTAGTAAACCAGAGACCCAGAGTAATGCTCTGGGGACCCAAGTTCAAATCCCGCCACTGCAGATGATGAAATTTGAATTCAATAAAAGTCTGGAATTAAAAGTCTAATGGTGACCATGAAACCATTGTCGATTGTCGTTAAAAACCCATCTGAATCACCAATGTTCTTTCGGGAAGGAAATCGCCCATCCTTACCTGGTCTGGCTTACGTGCGACTTCTTAACTGTCCCCTCAAAGGCAATTAGGAATGGACAATAAATGCTGGCAAAGTCTGAGAAGCCCACGTTCCATGAACGTATAAAGAAAAACAGTCAGTCCCTGCTGGGTGATGTTTTTAAAAAAAATATATATTTATTAAAGTTTTTTAACAGCACAATTTTTTCCCCCTTACAAACAATAATCCCCACCCCCCCCCCCCCCCCCCCCCCACCCCCCCCGCAACAAAATATCGCAAAATCGCACTGAACAAGATATATACATGGCAAAATGGTAGATTTACATAGCTTTATACACTGGCTCTCGCCCGCACGTGCCACACCCGCCATGTTATCTCCCGCTCATCCATCCCCTCAAACAATCTCTCGTTCCCCCCCAGGGTTGCTGCTGCTGCTGACCGACCTTCCATTAACGCTCCGCGAGGTAGTCTAGGAACGGTTGCCACCACCTGTGGAACCCCTGCGCAGACCCTCTCAAGGCAAACTTAATCCTCTCCAACTTTATGAACCCAGCCATATCATTTATCCAGGCCTCCAGGCTGGGGGGCTTCGCGTCTTTCCACAATAGCAAGATCCTTCGCCGGGCTACTAGGGACGCAAAGGCCAGAATTCCGGCCTCTTTCACCTCCTGCACTCCCGGTTCGTCCACTACTCCGAATATTGCTAGCCCCCAGCTTGGCTTGACCCGGACTTTCTCCACCTGAGATATTGCTCCCGCCACTTCTCTCCAGAACCCCTCCAGTGCCGGGCATGACCAAAACATATGGATATGGTTCGCCGGGCTCCCTGAGCACCTTCCACATCTGTCCTCTACCCCAAAGAACCTGCTCAACCTCGCCCCCGTCAGGTGCGCTCTGTGAACCACCTTGAATTGTATCAGGCTGAGCCTGGCATATGAGGAGGAGGAATTAACCCTACCCAGGGCATCCGCCCACAAACCTTCCTCGATCTCCTCCCCCAGCTCCTCCTCCCATTTACCCTTCAACTCTTCTGCTAGGGCTTCCCCCTCTTCTTTCATCTCTTGGTATATTGCCGAAACCTTGCCCTCCCCGACCCATACACCAGAGATCTGCTTTGAATTTCTTGTGCCGGGAGCAACGGGAATTCCCTGACCTGTCACCTCACAAAAGCCCTCACCTGCATATATCTAAATGCATTTCCCGGGGGTAACTCAAACTTCTGCTCCAGTGCCCCTAGGCTCGCAAATGTCCCGTCAATGAACAGGTCCCCCATTCTTCTAATCCCCGCCCGATGCCAGCCCTGGAACCCCCCCCGTCCATCTTCCCCGGGACAAACCGGTGGTTACCCCTGATCGGGGACCACACCGAGGCTCCCACTGCACCCCTGTGCCGTCTCCACTGGCCCCAGATCCTTAACGTTGCCGCCACCACCGGGCTCGTGGTATACTTTGACGGCGAGAACGGCAGCGGTGCCGTCACCAATGCCCCCAAGCTCGTTCCTTTACAGGATGCCATCTCCATCCTCTTCCATGCCGCCCCCTCTCCCTCCATAACCCACTTGCGGATCATCGCCACATTTGCTGCCCAGTAGTAGCTCCCTAGGTTTGGCAGCGCCAACCCTCCTCTGTCCCTACTGCGTTCCAGGAACCCTCTCCTTACCCTCAGGGTCTTATTCGCCCACACAAACCCCATAATACTCCTACCTACTCTCTTGAAAAAGCCCTTGGTGATCACGATGGGAAGGCACTGAAACACAAACAAAAACCTCGGAAGGACCACCATTTTGACCGACTGCACTCTACCCGCCAACGAGAGCGGCAACATGTCCCATCTTTTGAAGTCCACCTCCATTTGGTCCACCAACCTCGTCAGATTCAATTTGTGTAGGGCCCCCCAACTCCTGGCTATCTGGATCCCCAGATACCGAAAACTCCCCACCGCCCTCCTCAGCGGTAGGTCCCCTATCCCTCTTTCTTGGTCCCCTGCCTGTAATACAAAAAGCTCACTCTTCCCTACATTGAGAACTCCCGAGGACTCCCCAAACTCCTGCTGGGTGATGTTTCTGAGAACACCTTCCAGAAGTGATCAGACCTCAGTGAAGGGAGTCGTTTTTTTCTCTCTCGGCTGCCTTGCCTGTCTGTGGGAGCTGAGGATTTCTTAAGTACATCAAAACCCATAGCTTGATGCTCTTCAGGGACTGAAGTAAAATAACAGATCTATTGTTTTGAAAGCAGCAAGTGTCTACCATAGCCTATGCTGTGAACCTGAAATGATGCGAAGCCTGCAGGGAAGATAGACAACCTTGCCTGAGAATATCATACCAAGCCTGGAAGAAAGGAAATACCAAACTGGAAGCCTTAACTTCAGAAATTGACTGGAAGTCTTCCCTGTGAATCAAAAATCTCAACGCTTTTATTTTATTCATACTTTATTTTCCTTTCCACCACCCTTTCCCCTCGATGTGGTTTGAAGTGTGGCAAGTTAGAAAAAGGTTGGGAAATGGGTAGTCGATAGCCAGCTAGATTTTCTGTTTAATTAAAGTTTACAATAAAAGGTTGCTCGTGTTTTAAAATTACAAACCTGGTGACTGCACTTTATTGGACTCAACCAAAGGCGTCGGGTATTTAAATAAATCTAATTTGCATGTTACAACTCCAGGTCAAGTGGGCCTGGAATTCACCATACACTAGCCCAGAGAGTCGTAACACAATTTCCCTTTTTGAAAGCTACAATTGAATCTGTCTCCAGCACAATCTCAGGCAGTGCTGTCTAGATTGTAACTATTAATTGCGTGAAAACTTTTCTCTTCATGGTTCTTTTGCCAATTACTTTCTATCGGTGCATTCTGGTTCTCGACCCTCCCACCAATGGGAACAGTTGCTTTCTATCTACTCTGTCTTGACCCCTCACGATTATGATCTGTTGCAATATCAAATTCCATAATGCATGCATTTTTAATTTGAGGAATGTAACACTTTAATCTCCAATTTAAATGTTAAATAGGAGATAAATGAAAAACTTGATTAAGAGCCGAGTAAGTAACCCTAAAGTGAGCGCAAATCAAACAAACCTGGTTTAATTACATTTCCCTTTTCGGGTAAAGGTTTGTAATTTGTGTGAAACAATGAATGATAAATTTCAAAGCATGCAATGGAACTGGAAGATCTACCTTTGCCTCAAATAAAATATTTAAATTGTTTGTGGGTAGTTCCCAGCTGATGAGAATGTAGAGATAGTGTGTAAATATAGGGGGCGGGATTCTCCCAGCTTGATGCCGGGCCGGAGAATCCCCACAACCGGGCCATGCCGCCCCGATGCCGGCACACGATTCTCCGCGGTGCTGGTCGTGGGCCGCTGTCCCGCCGGCGCCATCCACACCCGGTCGCAGCCGCCGGGAACTCTGCGCGCAGGGTTGGGGGGGCGGCCTGTGGGAGGGGGGGGGGGGCCTGGCCCGCGAACGGGGCCCACCGATCAGCGGGTCGGCCTCTCGCTCCCTGGGCCTATTTTCTTGTGCGCCGGCCCCTGAACTCCCGCGCCATGTTGCGTCGGGGCCGGCGCGTTGAGGGAGGCCACTGCGCACGCGCAAATCCCGCGGCGCACAGTTCGCGCCGGGATGGGAGGCTGGAGCGGTGAACCGCTCCAGCGCCGTGCTGGCCCCCTGTAGGGACCAGAATCGGTACTCCCAGCAGCCCGTTCACGCCGTTGTGAAACGCGACGGCGTTTCCGACGGCGTGGACACTCTGCGCCGAATGAGAGAATCCCACCCAGGGCACCAAAAGTAGAATACTGCAGACGCTGGAAATCTGAAACAAAAACAGAAATTGCCAGGAACTGTCAGCAGGTCAGGTAGCATCTACACAGAGAAACAAAGTTAATGTTTCAGATTGCTATGACCTGATCAGATGAAAATAAATCATTTAAAGATATAAATTATTTATGTGGGTTACATAATCAAAAAGTTCTGTAGAGGTTAAACACAATTGTTTAAGTTTATGTTTTGGAACATGGCAAAGCATGCCACATTGCCATTGAGGTAGGCTGTGTCAGGGGTTTAATTTATCTGGCTCCTCATAGTTGGCAACTGAATTTAATTTGGATTGATCAAATCTCCTCTCAACCTTCCCTTCTCAAAGGAGAAGCTTTACCAGCAAGGTGCAGTGCAACATAATTTTGCGATGATGGCGAGAGAAAACATCACGCAGAGAGGGTGTAGGAAAGATTTACAAGAATGGTTCGAGGGTCTTCAGTCATGACGGCTGGGAGGCTGGCAGTTGAGAGAGGCTGGGGAGGCTGGCAGTTGAGAGAGGTCCCACGACTGCCAGAAATCTAGTTGCTTCTGCCGGTGGTTTTTCCAACTCCTGAGCCTTACTGAGTTTTTGCATTGGTACCCAAGTTTCAGACCAGCTTTCGCCTCAACTCTCTGAAAGCTGTACTGTGCACGATCTACTGGTCTCCAGTTAACACATGGAGATTATTTTGGTAGAGCTAAAAGACGACAGATAGAGATAAAGTGGTGGGTCTTTTCTACCTGTTGAGTGATACTAACAGAAATTTCTGATAATCGTTTACAAAAATAAAGGGAAAGCTATGACAAAAAACTTTCACACAAAAACTGAATTTAAGTTCTCGGCAACCTTTGTTGAAGCAGACTGTATGTTCTTTAAAAAGGAGAGTTAGAGAGGGGTGTGAAAAAGAGGGATCTGAATCAGTATTAGGGATTGAGCTGGACGTTTCCCGTGACGTGTCTCAGCTAATATTATCCCTCAAGCAACATTAAAGCAGAGGAGTTGGATGTTATCACATGACTGCAGGGCTTGCTGTGTGCAAATTCACTACTGCATTTCCTTCTTTTCAAAAGTAACTACACATCAATAGTGCATCAATGGCTGTAAAGCACTTTGGGACTTTGAGGTTGTGAAAGGTAAATGCAAGTCTTACTATTTTTCACATCCCAAGGAGGAATTTAAAAGGATACTACCATTGTTAAAATGTGTTTTTGCTGATGTGATGGTTACATGTTTAGATAGTTGATGGTGAATCAGAGAACTCGGGACTAAATGCAGCTTTGTATGAAGTTTTAAAATATATTATGTCATATCAAGGATCTCAATGCTGGTTTTTGCTGATGGAATATTCGTTTGAAAAACATTTCATATAAAATATGTGTAGCATAAAGACACTGCATACAATACTCCTTATTAAAATAAAATGCAAAAAATATAACCAGAATTTTATATGAAACAATTCAGCTGTAAAGAGTGTTAAGCGTAATTTGTAACCACATGAAAGTTGTGTAGATCCCTACAGAAAATAAGAAATATATTTTCACTTTGCGCCCGCCGTTTCCAGCAGCACAGATGTCGGTCTTTGGTCAAATTGATTCACTCCGCATAACATCACTCACCAGCAGAGTGTACTGGATTCAACAAAGCTACAGGTGCAAGTAACATCCTGGCTGCTTGTGCTCCATAACCAGCCATGCCCCCAGTCAAGCTGTTCTCGGACAACAGGAGCATCTGCTTGACAAATGTGGAAAATTACCCAGGGATGTCCCATCAACAAAAAGCAGGACAAATCCAATCCAGGGAATAACTGCCCCAACAGTCTACTCTCAATCAGCTAAGGGATGGAAGGTGTTGCTGACAGTGTTAGCAAGAGTCACTTTTCCAGCAATTACCTACTCACTGATGCTCCGTTTCGGTTTCACCAGGGCCAGCTTCTGACCTCATTGCAGCCCAAACAAAACAGGAGTCAATGGGAATGAGAGGCAAAACCTTTTGCTGGTTGGAGTCATACCTGACACAATGGAGGATGGTTGTGGTGGTTGGAGGTCAATCATCTCAGCCCCAACACACTGCACGAGTTCCTCAAAGTAATGTGGTATCCTAGACCCAACCTTTCAGCTGTTTCATCAATAACCTTCCCCCCACAAAAAAAAAAAATCATAGAATAAGTGGGGATGTTTACTGATGAATGCAGTGTTCAGTGCCATTTGCAATTCCTCAGACAACTGGACAACTTTGAGGTTTGGGCTGATAAGTGGCAAGTCACACAAAAAAACATTTATGCTAGGCAAAAACCATCTCCAACATGAGGGAAACTTGACATTTAATGGCGTTACCATCACTGAATCCCCCACTATCAACATCTCGGTGGTTTCCATTGGCCAGAAACTGAACTAGACTAGCCTTGTTAATACTGTCTCAACACTCTATTCAAAGGATGGGAATTCTACAGTGAATATCTCCCCTCCTGACTCTCCAAAGCCTGTCCATCATCTACATGGCACACGTCAGGAGTGTGAAAGAACATGCTCAACCTGCCTAGATAACTGAAGTTGAAACAACCTGCAAGTTCAACATCATCCAGGACAAAGCAGCCCACTTAATCAGCATCCCATCTACCACCGATACACAGTGGCAGCAGTGTGTACCATCTACAAGGTGCACTGCAGAAACACACCAAGGCTCGTTCAACAACACCTTCCAAACCACAAACCTCTACCAAGCAGGATAAATGAAGCAAGCAGACGGGAACATCACCACCTGCAAATTCCCCTTTACGGTGACACACCATCCCCATTCAGCATCACTAAACTTTTACTGTCACTGGGTCAAAATCTTTTGGGGGTGGGTCATTGAAAAAAATTGAGCTTTTTTGGTCAACAGTTGCCCCAAGGCCATCATAATATAAGTGACAGTCACGTTAAGTACCTCCTCGTCAATTATTTTCATCTCATCCCATTATTCTAGTTTGCTTTGACAAAATTCACTCCTTGGTAAACACCGACACAATGTTCTAATTTAGTACCTCATTCGCGCCCTCATGCATCCTCCAGCAGATGTTTATTTTGGTCCCTAGTCAGCCCCACTTCTCCTTTGGCAATTCTTTTACTATTAATAAGCCTATAGAAGACCTTTGGATTCCCTTGTCTGTTCGCTGTCTATCTATTCTCATACTACCTTTGTCTCTCTCATTCCCTTTATCAACTTTCATCTGTACTTTTTACATTTAGCATGATTTGCACTCATATTACTAAGCTGACAGCGGTCATAAATGCCCCCTGTTTCTGCTTCACCCTACTCTTCAACTCCTTTGTCATCCAGGGAGATCATTTTGGTTTCCTTCCCTTTCCTGTTGTGGTTACGTACCAAAGCTGTACCTGAACCACCTCCTCCTTAAAGGCTGCCCATTGTGCCCTGCTAGTCTTACACTCCAATTCACTGACATTAGCCCACACTCAGTTAAGCATTTTTATTATAGATTGCTTCTTGTCCTTCTCCACAACAAGTCTAAACCTTACGAAAATAGGATCACTTTAAAAAAAAAAAAGTATTTTGTGGGATGTGAGCATCACCAGCAAGGCCAAGGTTTATTGTTTCCCCAAATCGCCCAAGAAAATGGTGATTGGTGATGAGTCACCTTCTCAAACTGCTACATTCCATCCAGCAACTGAGCAGCAAAGTCCCTGATTTCTACCTTCAACGGAAAATCTGGACCAACCTTCAAGACACTCCAGGGTGGGCCGGGGAGACGTGGCGACTTGCTGCACAAGTGGAACATGAAAAACAGCTTAAATTTTGACTGTGATCATTCAAATTCGACCATCGCCTGTTTATTGGACGTCTGCCCCGAGCAAAACATTCCTGGTGACATCACAACAATTCACACGGAGTCAGTTGCAGCCATTGAATGATTAACCTCGACATCAAACTATAACTGCTCCCCCAGTCGTCCAAATAGAAAATATAATATATACTCCTGTACCATAGTGAGCATGCAGAGAGTGTACACCTTCTTGGATACACTCTGGAGTAAAGACCTTGTGCATTCCTGAAGATATACCCAGACGTCTATCTTCCTACATATCCCTGGATGGGCATACACAAATATCCCTCACATACATTCCTTCCTGTACACACAGAACTTGTATACCATGTACATGGCCCTGGTTATATACAAGTACACACATTGGCACACGACAGACCAGTTTGTAGACATGGACACATGTACGTATGCATTCCTGTATATTCACACTATGTCCGTTGCACAGGATTGTCCTTTCATTAAAGAAAAATCCAAATTATTGAAATATTAATGCGTATATTATTGGGCCTTTCCCCCAGAACATTGAATGAAACATCCCAGAAGATTTTGACCAGTTTGAATGACATCCCCAAGTTCAAACTTGTTCACATGCGTGACCTTTAACATACTTTAAACAGTGATGCCTGATCACTGCATCCTGGCCGAACTGTGATGTAGCATCAACCTATTCTTCACAAGTCTGATCAGGACATTCAACAGCACTGTGGGTGTACCAACACCTCAGGGACTGCAGCAGTTTAAGGAGGCAGCTCATCACAACCTTCCCAAGGGTAACTAGGGGTGGGCAATAAATGCTGGCATAGTCAGCGACATCCACATCCCATAAATACATTTTTTTTAAAATCAATAGGAGCTCATCACCCAGCAAGGGAGCAAAGATTCTAAATTTTGATCGGATCATCGAATACAAGGGGCTTGCGGAATCCCAGTTCCATAAAAGACAAGATAAATGCTTGAAAATAAACAAAAGTGGTTAGCACTGCTGCCTCACGGCGCTGCGGTCCCAGGTTTGATCCCGGCCCTGGGTCACTGTCTGTGTGGAGTTTGCACATTCTCCAGTGTTTGCGTGGGTTCGTCCCCACAACCCAAAGATGTGCAGGGTAGGTGGATTGGCCATGCTAAAATTGCCCCTTAATTTGAAAAAATGAATTGAGTACTCCAAATTTAATTATTTAAAAAAAACATTTTTTTTTTGAAGAAAATAAACAAAAAATCAGGAGGGCCCGAAAATCATGTCCACATGTTTTGGGAATGTCCGAAGCTTAGGGGATTCTGGCAAGGATTTGCCGATGTCATGTCCACGGTACTGAAGGTACGGGTGGTTCCGAGTCCAGGGGTGGCGATTTTTGGTGTGTCGGAAGGCCCGGGAAATCAGGGGTCGAGAGTGGCTGATGTTTTGGCCTTTGCCTCCCTGGTAGCCCGGAGACGAATCTTATTGGCGTGGAGGGACTCGGAGCCCCCCAAATCAGGGGTATGGGTTAGCGACATGACCAGGTTTCTCAGGCTTGAGAAGATCAAGTTCGCCCCGAGAGGATCGATGTGAGGGTTCGCCCAGAGGTGGCAGCCGTTTATTGACTTCTTTGGGGAAAATTAAGCTGTCAGCAGATATAAAAGTGGGGGGGGGGGGGGGGGGGTTAAGGGAAAGAGGGAGGCAGGGGAGTTGGTTGTGGCAGGAAATAGTGGGAAAGGGGGAACTGTGTATGTAAGCCACATTGGCTGGGTTTGGTTGTTGGTTGGATGGGTGTTATTTACTTTGTTGTTTTTCCTCTTGAAAATTGTTTAAAATTATATATGCTTTAATAAAATATATATATTTTTTTAAAAAGAAAATAAACAAAAGATTAACGGGAGGAGCAAAGCTTATACATCTATACACAATAAAATGCATAATTTACTTGAAGGAGGAGAATGTCCCAGGACAGCAGAATTCTATTGCAGATTCAGCAAAGAATAAAACATCTGCTGGAAGAAATCATCAACTGAAATGTGGAATTCTGAGACCAATGAACATAAATCACAAAAAAAGACAATAAATTCATTGCAACATAATGACTGATAGCTGCATTACCATATCTATGTTCTGAAAAAGCATGTGAATGATTTTTAATTTCAATCCACAGCACAACTCACAGTTCTTTGCAGATTGGTGATATCCAAGTGCTCTCAGCAAGAAAAGAGGATGGATATGAAGCAAAAGGGAAATGAATTGTACTGGGGGAGGGCACAATAAATTGAATAGTTCTTAGTACGTTTTTGAAAACAGAGTGGTGACAAGGTGGCGGAACGTTGAAAAGTGCAGTGGCAAAAGGCTGGAAAATTGGTCATCAATAGTCACGAGGGAACAGGAGAGGAGGAGTAGATCAACAGTGGAGGAGTATGAAATATTGCTGAAGGTGATGATTAAGAAAGACAAGGCTATGGATGGTCCTGAAACTGATACAAACCTTAAAAATGGAGCCAGGGGAGCTTAGCAAGGACAAGTCAATGGTAAAGTGGTACTTTGTGCAGATGAGGACTCATGTTGTGCTCATCTCTAAGAGGTGCCATTTGTGGAAGTGTGGAGTCCAGCAAGAACCGTATTGGACTGAGTAAAGAGCAAGGTTTTCGGCAGCACAGAGGCAGCGCTAAAAGCAGAAGAGGACAATATTTCAGAGGTGACAAATCAGGTACGGGATAGGGAGACAAGGTTAACTGCAAGGATCACAATATAGGTTTACCAGTACCAGCAACGGAGGAGGTTATAGAATCACTAGAGTGCAGAAGGAGGCTATTCGGCCCAAGTCTACACCGACCCTCTGAAAGAGCACCCGAAGTAGGCCCCATGATCCCTCCCTATCCCTGTAACCCCAGCTAATCTTTTGGACACTAAGGGGCAATTTGGCATGGCCAATCCACCCAATCTGCACATCTTTTTCTTTATTCTTTCATGGGATTGGGGCATCTCTGGCTAGACAAGGATTCATTACGCATCCTGAATCACCCCCCGAGAATTAACCACATTGATGGAGACAAAGCCGCAAGTCATTTAGGTGTTAGCAGGATCCAAACATGATAGCTTTGGATTTGCAAACATCGAGCTGCAGGGTGCTTCAGCTCCAGAACGTCATGGCAGAGAAACAGTTGGAGAGTAGCAGCAATGACTTTACATTGGGTGAAGTAGGCAAAGATATAGAACCTAAAATTCACTAACGTGCATCTGAAAGTTAATTCAATGCTAGATCAAAGAGTAGCATTAAATGGTGAAGAGCAAGGCTGTCTACCAAAGCTCCAGTTTAGGGATACCAAAGAGGCTGGGGCAGCACGGTGGCACAGTGGGTTAGCATTGCTGCCTCACGGTGCCGAGGTCCCAGGTTCGATCCCGGCTCTGGGTCAATGCCCGTGTGGAGTTTGCACATTCTCCCTGTGTTTGCGTTGGTTTTGCCCCCACAATCCAAAGATGTGCAGGGTAGGTGAATTGGCCACGCTAAATTGCCCCTTAATTGGAGAAAATGAATTGGGTACTCTAAATTTATTTTTTAAATTAAAAAGGGATACCATAGAGGCATGAGGGATAAAACTACTGAAGATGCCATCACATCTTCAACGGGACAGATCTTGTAAGATTCCTTTTCTCTACTCATTCTATCACCAGATGGAGGGAGCTGGATGCATGGTTGAGGAAAAGGGTTTAAGCAAGGAGTCATTCAAACCCACCTCATTAAAGTGATATAGCAGATAGGAAGACCATCAGTATGAAAGTGATCTCCATGTCACCATTCCCTGATCCGGAATTCCGTCAAGAAATATATGTACTATTGGACAGTATACTGGGGATATTGAGAGAATTTGGCCGGTTTTCAGGGTACAAATGAACATGATTAAGAGTGAGACGGTTGTAGTGCAGGCGAGGGGCCAGGAGAATAGGTTGAAGAGGCTGCCATTTAGGATGGTCGGAGAAAGTTTCCGATACTTGGGGATACAGGTGGCGCGAGACTGGGGCAGGCTGCACAAGCTAAATCTGACTAGAGTGGTGGAACAAATGAAGAGCGAGTTTCAGAGATGGGATGCACACCCGCTATCACTTGCGGGGAGAGTGCAGACGATAAAGATGACAACCCTCCCAAGATTCCTGTTTATTTTACAGTGCCTCCCGATTTTCATCCCGCGGTCCATCTTCAAAAGAGTTAACAAGATTATTATGGGCTTTGTCTGGGCGGGGAAGTCCCCGCGGGTGAAGAAAGCGATGCTGGAGAGTAACCGTAGCGAGGGGGAGCTGGCGCTGCCAAACCTTAGCAACTACTTCTGGGCGGCCAACATAGCCATGGCAAGGAGTTGGATGGTGGGTATGGGGTCTATTTGGGCGTGAGTGGAGGCGACTTCGTGCAGGGGCACCAGTCTGGCAGCCCTGGTCATGGCTCCCCTACCGCTCCCGCCGGCCAGGTACTCCACCAGCCTGGTAGTGGTGGCAGCCCTGCGGATCTGGGGCCAGTGGAGGAAACATGTAGGAGAGGTGAGAGCATCGGTCTGGTCTCCATTATGCGACAACCACCGATTCGCCCCCGGGAACATGGACGGTGGATTCCGAGCATGGCGGCGGGCGGGGGCGAGGAGGATGGGCGATATGTTCTTTGGGGGGGGGGGGGGGGGGGGGGGGGGGGGATTCTAGAGCATGAGGGCCTTGGAGGAGAAATTCGGCCCAGTAAGGGGGAATGACTTTAGGTACTTGCAAGTGCGTGACTTCATACGCAGACAGGTCCCATCCTTCCCACGCCTCCCACCAAATGGGATCCAGGATACAGTAGTTTCTAGGGGAGAGGTAGGAGAGGAGAAAGTCTTGGATATTTACCAAGAACTCATGAAAAGGGGAGGAGTCCCAGACAGCAGAACTGAAGCTCAAGTGGGAGGAGGAACTCGGCGAGGAGATGGAGGACGGGGTATGGGCGGAGGACGGGGTATGGGCGGAGGCCCTGAGTAGGGTAAATTCAACTGCAACATGTGCTAGGCTCAGCCTGATTCAGTTCAAGGTCGTACACCGGACCCACATGACGGTGGCCCGGATGAGCAAATTTTTTGGGGTGGAAGACAAGTGTGCTAGATGCGCGGGAGGACCAGCGAATCACGTCCCCATGTTTTGGGTATGTCCAAAACTTAGGAGATACTGGGAGGGATTTGCGGACGTCATGTCCCAGGCACTGAAAACTAGGGTGGTGATGAGTCCAGAGGTGGCAATGTTTGGGGTCTCGGAAGACTCGGGGGTCCAGGAGGAGAATGAGGCCGATGTCTTGGCCTTTGCTTCCCTGGTAGCCTGGCGACGTATACTGCTGGCATGGCGGGACTCAAAGCCCCCGAAGACCGAAGTATGGCTCTCGGACATGTCGAGCTTTCTTGGTCTGGAAAAAATTAAGTTTGCCTTGAGAGGATCTTTATTGGGGTTTGCCCAAAAGGTGACAACCATCCCCTGACAGGCAAGCACAAATTCAAATTACATCAGCTTATCGCTCGTGCTACGCAGTTTGCAAATCACAGACCTTCAAAGCAGATGTACAGTTGAGTGGGAGTGTTTCACTACCACACCAGGCACAGTACAAATCTACTTAGCTTCAGGAAGATTGACAGCAGCTATCGATCTTTGGGAGTGGCTGCCAGTGAAAGGGCACCCAAGAACTGATATTCGCGCTATAAATGATCAAACACATTTAGACAGCAGCAAATCTTGCAATGGCAGAAACATTGGCAAATAGGCATCCTAAACGTAATTTCATGTTGGAAATCAATTTCGCTTGAGCTCACAGCAAACAGTAAGCTTGACGGCATCAGAAGCAGTATCGTAATTCGAGCTTTCAAAACCGATATAGATAGATTCTTGTTAGGTCAAGATATCAAGGGATATGGAACCATGGCAGGTAAATAGAGTTGAGGTACATATCAGCCAAGATCCAACCGGATGGCACAGCAGGCTTGAGGGACTGAATGCCTACTCCTGATCTACGGAATTCCTCTCCTAACAGCACTGTGGGTCTACCTACACTACATGGACGGCAGTGATTCCACCACTTTCTCAAGGGCAATTAGGGGTTGACAAATAGGGGCCCAACCAGCAATGCCCGCATCTCATTAAAAGATTTTACAAATTGATCCCGATGTAAATGGTTCAAGTACAAGTTATTCCTTGACCGATTCCTCTAACTCCGAAGTGGGTTGGATTGATGGTCAGCTGCAACATGCTGAGCTAAGCCTTACTGGTAAGTGCAGAGGAGCACTGGACTTAGGAGGACTAGGCCATTCAACCCATCCAGCCTGCTCCACCATTCGATAAGATCTGCTTGTGGTCTCAACTCACAGCCTGTCTGCTCCCAAAACCCTCCACTCTCTTGTCCATCAAATATCTGTCTAAATCTGCCTTGAATAGATTCAATTACCCAGCCGCCCCTGCTTTCTGAGGAAGGGAATTCCACATACTAACGACCCTCAGGGAGAAATGTTTTCATCATCGGTCTTCAAAGGGAGGTCAACGGAGTCCCTGGGTCCTAGACTCGCCCAAAAGAGGAAATATCCTTCCATTAACCACCCTGTCGCATCTCCTCAGGATTCAATGAGATCCTCTGCTTCAATGAGATCAACTCTCATTCTCCTGAACTCCAGTGGGCATAGGGCCAATCTGTTCAACCTTTCTTCAAATAATAAGTCTTTGATCCTAGAAATGAGCCATGTGAACCTTCTCTAAAGTGTTTCTAATGCAATTATATATTTTTTCAAAATAAGGAGACCAAAACTGAACACAGTTTTCCAAGATGTGGTCTCACTTAGGCCCTGTACAACTGCAGTAAAACTTCCCTACTTTTCTATTCTATTCCCTTTGCCAATCGCTAACAGTACCTGCATACTAACATGTTGTGATTCATGGACCAGGACACCCAGATCCTTCTGTACCACTGGGTTATAGAAGTTACAGCACAGAAAGAGATCATTTAGCCCATCTTGTCCATGCCAGCCCCAGGACACCCAGGCACCCTTTCTAATTCTCCTTCCTATAGCCGGTCCATAGCCTTGTATCTTTCAGCACTTAACGTGCAGATCCCAGGTACCTTTTAAAACAGTTTGGGTCTCTGCCTCCACCACCAACTCGGGCAATGAATTCCAGATTCCCACTACCCTCTGCTTAAAAAAAAAAAAAAGTGTTTCCTCACGTCGCCTCAACACCTTCTGCCACTTATCTTGAATCCATGTTTCCTGCTTCTAGACTTTTCCACCAAGGGAAACAATTTTATCCTGTCCACTCTTATCTCTTCCCCTCATAATTTTGTACACAGTTCAGCAGTCTCTCTCCATGTAAATAACATTACTTTTCTATTCTTCCTGCCAAAGTGGACAAGTTGACGTTTATCTGCATTATACTCCATCTGACAACTTTTTTGACCATTCACTTACTTATTTTCCTCACTAGCTTGGTGTAATTGGCAAATGTAGCTACCGTACATTTGCCCCCTTCATCCAAGCCACCAGCCCTTCAGATCCAAGTCATTTGCTACTGTTGATGAGAAATAACGAACTCTACACCTATGATGCAATAATTAACTTGTATTTTGAGTGAGAAAGTGTACGCCCTCGATTTAGATGTTACAGTGTCACATCTATAAACTTTGCAGACACACAGTGCAATGAAGTGCCAGACACAGATTCTCTTTGAAGAGTTTGTCTGCTCTGGAACAGCCTGCTGCACTAATTCACTTCTTGGCAAGCTCCCAGGACATATTCAATCACCTCCTCCAACAAACATGTCCATATGCTCCAATATGCCCCTGCCTCTTTCACCATTGTTGCAGCATTCAAGAAAAGGGCCATGGGGAATTTTGACTGCACTAATCCTTTAAATCTGGCGTAAAAGACAGGCATATCTGCAGCATAACACAACTCCTTGCAATCGACACAACATCCCCAATTTATTTCTCCTGAGGCAATTAAGCTGGGTGTAGCATTATCATTCCCATCACATTCAGAATTTGCCTGTGCAAAGACTAGATACTACAGGGATGGGAATTCAAAATGAAGCGGGGTCCCAGCTCCATCATCAGCTCTCATCTTATTTGCTCCCTCATCATCGGGGTGCCATCTGACTCAGCCTCCTGTCTAGAGTTCATCAAACTTTTCAATCCTTAAGAAATCTCATCCTCTGTTGCAAGGATTCCCAGGATAGAACAGGATAAATCAAGCCCAGAGAGCTTGGATCTCGTCAGGGCTGGTGCAATGAATGGAATGTGATTTATTTCATTTGGGGTCTGTGGGCAGGGGGATCCTCATACAGCATCCAGGGATGCTTTCCACTTCCTCACCCATCCAAACACTCACCTCCAGATGAATGCGTGAGCATACGTGGTGCTACTGTGCAGATTTTGAGAGTCCCATGCTTCGGCATACTAAATTGCCTGTGTAGCTTTTTTTCTTCATTTATGGGATGTGGGCCTCGCCAGTTAGGCCAGTATTTATTAACCATCCCTAGTTGTCCTTCACAAGGTGATGGTGAGCTGCCTTCTTGAACTGCAGCAGTCCCAGAGGCGTAGGTACACCCACAGTGCTGTTAGGGAGTTCCAGGATTTTGTCCCAGTGACAGTGAAGGAACACCGATATATTTCCAAGTCAGGGTGGTGAGTGACTTGGAGGAAAACCTCCAGGTGGTGGTGTACCCAAGTATCTCCTGCTCTTGTCCTTCTAGATGGTAGTGGTCGTGGGTTTGGAAGGTGTTGTTGAAGTAAATGTGGTGAGTTACTGCAGTGCATCTTGTAAATGGTACACACAGCTGTCACTGTTCATCGGTGGTGGAGAGTTGGAATGTTTGTGGAAGGGGGAGTAATCAAGCGGGCTGCTTTGTCCTAGATGGTGTCGAGCTTCTTGAGTGTTGTTGGAGCTGCACTCATCCAGCCAAGTGGAGAGCATTCCATTACATTCCTCGGAGTTGTGCCTTTCCGATGGTGGACAGGTTTTTGGAGGGTCAGGAGGTGAGTTACTCGCCATAGGATTCCTCGCCTTTGACCTGCCCTGGTAGCCACAGTATTAATATGGCTAGTTCAGTTCAGTTTCTGCTCAATAGTAACCCCCAGGATGTTGATTGTGGGAGATTCAGCGATGGTAATGCCATTGAATGTCAAGGGGCGATAGTTAGATCCTCTACTGTAGGAGATGGTCATTGCCTGGCACTTGTGTGACGCGAATGTAACTTGCCACTTGTCAGCCCAAGCCTGGATATTTTCCAGGTCTTGCTGCATTTGGACGTGGACTGCTTCATTACTGGAGTCGCTAACCGGGCAGCGTCCTCTCTGGATCTACAGCATCCAATTTCACTGTGATTATTCAGCCACATGATCAAATATTGTCAGATGCAGGATCAAACAGATCCACACTATTAGCTTTGAAAAAACAGATACATGGAATTGGCACCAATATGAATGCCAAGAACCTCAATTCACAACCAGTTCAGTTCACTACCTTAAAGCTGGGGCTTTCGTTCCATTGTGCCCGCTAGAGGTTTTTTTCCTGCTTTTGGAACAGGAGGAATTTCCACCCACCTGAACACACATTTGCCCCCACGCCTATTCCTTCACAAAATTGTTTATAAACCATTAACTCACTCTAATATACATGCTCCTTCACTTAGCCCAATCCATCCGGAATAGCTACACCTTGTACCATGGGTTTGGCACAATTCTCAGCTCATTCCATAGAGCTGAAGACCAGATAAGTGCCCTTGAAATATGAACAGAGAGGTCAGAACTGAAGCAATTATTATTTCCGATAGGGGCTGTATGAATTCACAGCAGGAAACTGGAAGGTCAATTCTCAAGTTTCCATGGCAGGAGTACAGGAAGTATCAGGGTTCCCTCAGCTCTATATTTACTGAGTGAACAATAACCTCTTCACCTACTTCCTCTCCAAAGACTCCATTACTTGAACCTGCTTCAATGATCTCTCAGCAAACTTTAAGCCTTGCCGTCATCGAAGCTCACCAGAATGTTGTACAAATGCAGGGATCACATTTTTTGGACCAAATAAATCTTCAGGGGACTGGATTAGCGCAATGTCCCTTCTCCTGTAATTATCCCAGCAATTGGAATGCCAATTTTATTCAGTCTTTGGTCACATTCTTCGGAACACAGCAGCGAAGGACTAAACGTCACTGTTAATGGGTTCATTGAATTCTATTGTTATTTATATCCTGGTTCTGGTAGATGCAGTCCACCGATTCACCTAATTAGTTCAGAACACCGACACACCTTTACCTTCCCACTCACTGGTGAGAATGCATGCATCAAACCCAGCTTCTGCGCCTCGCCTAAACACACTGAATGCATCACAGCCAATCAACTGCTCCAAAACACCACAGGAAACACAAACTTCCAAGCAACCGAGGTCCGAGAAATGTTCAACTGCTTCACTTGTCAAAGCACTCGGGAAGGAAGAAGATTACGTCTTCCTATTCGAACAACTACTCGATTGCAAATTTACAGATATGCCTCAAACCCGTGAAGAACAATCTCATGCCACGACTTGAAGAGTTCACCCAATACCTTGGCCAACATTTCTCCCTCAGAAATATGCGCAAATCGGCTGCTGCATTTGGTACAGTGCAACACAGATTACACTTCAAAATGTGTTAACTGAATGAAGGGTTTGGGGGGTTTCCGAGGTCATTAAGGGTGATATATAAACATAGCTCCTGCTCCTTTCTTTATTTTACCCAAAAGGTGTTGTGTATTTTTTTCGCTGACGTTCTCAGGCCCAATGCCCAGTAATGACACTGAGAAGATATGGCCAATTGCATTTTTCAAAAATTCATTTAGTGCGATGACAATGGAAAGGATTAAAGAGGGATGGGTGTTGATGAACAAGTGTTTGAGAAAAGGTTTGCAACACACTCAACACAATGACATGAACTGGTGTTAGAATGAGCCATCTCGCCACTTGCTTTTGACTCATTCTGATAAATTTCGTCATTCTTCACTCTAGCACAGCAAAGTTTGGAATTTGTTTTCAAAACGAATGAACTGCTCCCTTAATACATACACTAAGAAAATGGGAATTATGTGCAAATTTTCAATGAATTGCCAAACTGGCATTTCTCTCCCCTCAATACCTCTTCCTTATGTATTTTAAGTAATTAAGGTATTTTACTCTCACATATTGACATCTGCAGAATATTTAATCAAAAATGATACCCCAAAGCCATCTTCCCACACATCACATCCAATGTGTTTGCTGCACTTGCAAAGCAATGAGATAAAAAACCATATACCCTGGTGGTAAAGCTCCTATGTTGTTTAACAGGGCGAGAACAGTTTGAATCATCAAATTCAGTCGGCTACTTTCCCTCAACACCACAATAAAGTAGAATCTTGTACCAATCCTTGATGGAAAATACTTTCACCTGGATGTAATTCCTGACTTTCACATCCAATAATACAATCCACTGAGAAGCTGCTGCACATTTTCAATTCCAATCCACCCATTAGATGAGAAGTTATTTTGCTGTTATTCACAATACAAGAGCCAAGTACAGAAATGAAAATGTGGCAGATATCTGACCAATCCAAAAAACACCCAACGCCTGTGAATCACCCATTCATTTAGTTATCTGACCAATCTTTCTTTTAAACTTTGCACACCATGGGCAATACCCCACTTCCCCCCCAGCCGCCCCATACCATGCCACCAACCACCACACCGCCCCCCCCCCCCCCGGGCCCATTCCGCCGCCTCTGACCCCAGGACCAATCCATCCTGTGCTAAATTACCTTGGCAGCAGTCCATTCTGCACCATGCGCCAAACAGACTGGTTAATTCTTCATTGCCTTGCGAGATAGAGACAGGGAGAGGGCAGAGACACAGAATGAAATTTCACACCATTAGAGGTTGCTGATTTCAAACCAAAACACGAACAAGTCAAAGGATTTTCTGTTGGCATTCTTGCCAGTTAAATTTGGGGATTTCAAGGAGAATTCGGACAGGCCTTTAGAAGCGAACAAATTCATTCTTGCTGAAATATCTATTTGAACGCTTTATCAATTAAAATTCTGTTTCTCTGTTGTGCAATTATTCATTGTATCCAAGTAATACCAAATTGATTCCGGTCTAGTCCCAGGAACACAACTGCTACATTAATAGCTGAAGCACTTGCTGTACTGATACCTTCTGTACTTATTGTCACTTCATATTTCTTGCCAGGTTGAAGGCTTGACTCAAACTGCCTACAATCTTGGTGCTTCAGGGAATGCATCGTACATGTTATTTTCTGCCTCTGAGAGGAGAGAGTCATGGCGAATCGGCTGCGCACGAATGCGGGGTTCAGGTTTCGTCACTGTGCAACATCCCTGACAAATGCAGTGATTTGTGTCACCGACTCTGTTGGATGAGATATTGCCTTCAAAGAAGCCTCCTTTTTAAAACGTCAACCTCAGAAAGGGTGATTTTTAAAAATGCTACTTCTCCAAACAAATTTATTAGTCGTTTTTGGAATAAAGGAGACTCCATTTTAAGCTGTGGCGATGGTTTTGACGTGTTCTTGACTTTACAAGCATAGCAGTATATCGAACTTCTATGTATTTCTAACAGGAAAACAGGCCATTTGGGCTAACCAATCCATGTTGGCTTTTACCCTCAGTATGAGCAAATAGTTCATCGCGGTCCGTCTCATGTGTACAATCTTTGCTTTTAGTCCTTGTAATTCCCGGAGGTTCTGCTGATCTCTCGGTGCATCTCAGGTGGGAGACGGATAGAAGCTTCCCACCCGCTCATCCCTTGCCACCGCTCCCCCCCCCCCCGCCGGCCTTTATCGGTCAGAGACTTGTCAGGTCACCAGTTCTGACAGCCTCCACCTGATTTCTATCTGTCCCTTGCAAGGGCAACGATTCCCTAAACCAGGAATTCCCCGGCCCAGAATTGGACCTGGTGTTACAGCAAGGTGAGCCGTGTCGACCTCCATAGGTGTGCATGTGGGTTCCTTGCAGTGGGTGTCCAGATATGGCGATTGGTGGGATATTATCCCTCCTCATAGATACAGTGGACAATGCCTCCATTGCGTATTTAAAGTTTTGGATGGAACATCAAGTTGGCTTTCTCACAGGTATGCAATCCTCACAGGTGGTTAATGGCCCCCACGGACTGGCTGCACTGACAAAGAAGAAGTTCCCCAGTCAGACCGCACGCAAGATGGGGGCAGAGGCAGTAGAATGGGTCGGGGTGGCATGGTATGGGGTGGCTCCATCCAGTTTTAGTTGTTAAGATACGAAAAGAGACCTACAAACACTGAAAGGAGAACAGAGTTGCAAGTCCCCACCACCAATGCCCTACATAGATATATGACACAGAAACAGACCATTCTGGCAAGATGGATACAGAACTGGCTAGGTCATAGAAGGCAGAGAGTAGCAATGGAAGGGTGATTTTCTGATTGGAGGGCTGTGACTAGTGGTGTGCCGCAGGGATCAGTGCTGGGATCTTTGCTGTTCGTAGTATATATAAATGATTTGGAGGAAAATGTAACTGGTCTGATTAGTAAGTTTGCGGACGACACAAAGGTTGGTGGATAGCGGATAGCTATGAGGACTGTCAGAGGATACAGCAGGATTTAGATTGTTTGGAGACTTGGGCGGAGAGATGGCAGATGGAGTTTAATCTGGACAAATGTGAGGTAATGCATTTTGGAAGGTCTAATACAGGTAGGGAATATACAGTGAATGGTAGAACCCTCAAGAGTATTGAAAGTCCGAGAGATCTAGGAGTACAGGTCCACAGGTCACTGAAAGGGGCAACACAGGTGGAGAAGATAGTCAAGAAGGCATATGGCATGCTTGCCTTCATTGGCCGGGGCATTGTGTATAAAAATTGGCAAGTCATGTGGCAGCTGTATAGAACCTTAGTTAGGCCACACTTGGAGTATAGTGTTCAATTCTGGTCGCCAGACTACCAGAAGGATGTGGAAGCTTTAGAGAGGGTGCAGAAGAGATTTACCAGGATGTTGCCTGGTATGGAGGGCATAAGCTATGAGGAGAGGTTGAATAAACCCGGTTTGTTCTCACTGGAACAACGGAGGTTGAGGGGCGACCTGATAGAGGTCTACAAAATTGAGGGGCATAGACAGAGTGGATGGTCAGAGACTTTTTCCCAGGGTGGAGGGGTCAATTACTAGGGGGCAAAGGTTTAAGGTGCGAGGGGCAAGGTTTAGAGATGTACGAGGCAAGTTTTTTTTACACAGAGGGTAGTAGGTGTTCTGTTATGTACTCTGGGATAACACAGGCTGCAACTGGATGCAGCTTTAACCAAATGATAGTCCAGACCTTGAAGAAAGTTCAATCTGATTTATTGAACCAGTAGCACAGTTAGCACAGTTCTCTATGAGTTTGACTCTCTGCTAACCGAAGTGTGGTTACTCTGTCTGACTGAACCAGACTAGCTCTTAGCCACGTGCTGGAGGTGTGATACTGTACATACACCCTGACTCACTCTGTAGATGTTCATCAGTGGAAAGAGGAAGAGTGTGAGTGCCTTGTGCCTTTTATAGTGAGATACCACCCCTGAGAATCCTAGTGAGAAGACCCAAGCATTCCTTCTCTATTTGCGCATACCTTGTTACGGTGGGCATCATGGCCCTCGATGCATAGGCTACCGGTGTCCAGGATGAAGTGTCATCGCGTTGAAGCAGCACCACACAGATGCCATCCTGGCTCGCATCTGTTGAGAACTTAGTCTCCCTGTCTGGTTCGAAAAATGTCAAGACTGGTGCAGTGGTGAGCTTGGCTTTCAGCTCCAACCACTCTGCCTGATGTGCTCCCTTCCACTCAAAGGCAGTGGACTTTTTCACCAGGTTTCGTAAGGTTGTGGTGTGTGAGGCCAGGTTTGGGATGAACTTGCCCAGAAAGTGGACCATGCCCAGGAAGCGCAACGCCGCCTTCTTGTTTTCAGGGACCTTCATGGCTTTGATGGCCTTGACCTTGTCTGTGTCCAGGCGCATGCCCTGCTGAGAGATCTGGTCACCTAGGAGCTTGAGTGTCGACATGCCAAAGCAACATTTGGACCTGTTCAGCTTCAGGCCATTGGCATGGACACTGCGGAATACCTGCTAGAGACGGGAAACATGCTCTTCAGGGGTTGTGGACCATATGATAAAGTCGTCCACGTGCACACGAACCCCTTCAATGCCCTCCATCATCTGCTCCATGATGTGATGGAAGATCTCCGATGCCGAGACAATGTGAAACGGCATGCGATTATAGTAGTATCTGCCAAACGGTGTGTTGAAGGTGCAGAGCCTTCTGCTGGACTCATCCAGCTGGATTTGCCAAAATTCATGTGACGCATCTAACTTGGTGAAAAAACGTGCGTGTGCCATCTCACTGGTGAGTTCCTCCCGCTTCGGGATGGGGTAGTGTTCACGCATTATATTCTTATTGAGATCCTTGGATCAATGCAGATGCGCAGGTCTCCCGAAGGCTTTCTAACACATACCATCGAGCTGACCCAGTCAGTCAGTTCGGTTACCTTGGAAATGATGCCCTGTTGCTGAAGGTCCTTGAGCTGTGCCTTCAGGCGCTCCCTCAGCGGAGCCAGGACCCGGCGTGGTGCGTGGACCACTGGCTTGGCATCGGGTCGTAGCAGAATCTTGTATTGATTTGGCAGCGTGCCCATCCCGCCGAACACATCCGGATACTGAGCGAGGATGTCGTCAATGCCGGCCTGAAGATCCACATTGGAGGATGTCGTTGTGTAAACCCGCTGCACGAGATTCAGCTGCTTGCAGGCCTGCGCGCCAAGTAGGGATGCCCTGTCTGGCTTGACAATTTCAAAACGTAACCGTACATGGGTGCTCCAGTTGGAGACGAGTAGATGGCTGGATCCCAGTGCCGTGATGGCATTTCCGTTGTAGTCCAGGAGCCTGCAGGCTGCTGGAAGGACCTTGGGGGGCTTCTTGATGAGTTTGAAATCTGCTTGTGAGAGGAGGTTGGCAGAAGCACCTGTGTCCAGCTTAAACTGGATGGAGCAGTGGTTGACCTCTATCATCGCACGCCATTCGTCCGCAGAATCCACAGCGAGGATGGATTGAAGTTGTGATGAGTTGGATGTGGCATATTCACATTTGGTAATGATGCCCACACAGTAGGCGGAGCCCAGGCATTCTTCCTCTGGATCCGTTGTGCTGCCAGGATCAGAATCTTGTAATCGTTGTTGCACACTCTGAAAGTCGTCGGAATTGGGAGCGCTGACCCCTGACTGGTGTTGCAGACTTGCACAAGGCGGCATAGTGTCCAGTCTTCCCGCAGTTTAAACATCGCCTGCCTCTTGCAGGTGTGGTAGAACTGTTTCTTTAAGTGGGCGTTGCCGCAGTTCAAGCACATCATGACATCGGCGTCCTGACGCTCCTCGCGTCGTCGCACATGCGCAGTACGGATGTCGGCCGCTTCGTTATCCCGTTCGCATCGCGCAGGGCCCCGGGAAAAGCGTGCAAAATGGCCGCTTTCATCAATGCTGAGGCGCTGCATCCGAGTGATGGCCTGCACACACTGCCTCGTGGGAGGCAAGTTTCGAAACTTTCTTGTCCTGGCCTTCGGTGAAGTGAAAAGAGTTGAAGAGTTCGATGGCTTGATCACCCGCTGTTGAGGGGAGAAGCACGATCTTCCTTGCATCAGACACACCCACGAGGTCTGAAGCTTTGATGTACAGCAGAAACTTTTGCTTGAACGTCCGCCAATTGGCACCAAGATTGCCGGAGGTCCTGAGCTGGTGAGGAGCCGGAATCTTCTCCATGGTGCTGGGATACATTCGCTGGTCTTCACAGAACGGACTGAGGTAAACCACCTAGATTAAGCAGTCTCCTGGTAGCATGTTGTGTTATGTACTCTGGGATAACACAGGCTGCAACGGGATGCAGCTTTAACCAAAAGAGACTCCAGACCTTGAAGTTAGTTCAATCTGATTTATTGAACCAGTAGCACAGTTCTCTATGAGTTTGACTCTGCTAACCTAAGTGTGGTTACTCTGTCTGACTGAACCAGACTACCTCTTAGCCACCTGCTGGAGGTGTGATACTGTACATACACCCTGACTCACTCTGTAGATGATCACACCCTGACTCACTCTGTAGATGATCATCAGTGGAAAGAGGCAGAGTGTGAGTGCCTCGTGCCTTTAATAGTGAGATACCACCCCCCTGAGTGTCCTGCCTGCTCATTGGTCATGTCCTGTTCTCTCGTATTCATTAGCTGCCTGTCTGTATATGATTATCTGCATGTCTGCATATCATGACAGTGGGTACCTGGAACTCACTGCCGGAGGTGCTGGTGGAAGCAGGGATAATAGTGACGTTTAAGGGGCATCTTGACAAATACATGAATAGGATGGGAATAGAGGGATACGGACCGGGGAAGTGTAGAAGATTATAGTTTAAACGGGCAGCATGGTCGGCGCAGGCTTGGAGGGCCGAAGGGCCTGTTCCTGAGCTGTACTTTTCTTTGTTCTTTGTTCATACAGCCCAACTAGCTCATGCAATTGCTCATACTCCATTAGAGTCTCCTCCCCTCCTTTATGATCTAAATCTACCATTGCAGCCATCTAACTCCTCTCCCTCAAATGCTGGTTTACCTACCTTTAAATGAATTTATGCTATTCATATCAACCACTCCCAGTGGCATGAGTTCCAGAATTCTCATCACTCTTCGGATAAAGTAGTATCTTCAGAATTGCCTATTGGAGAACTTAGTGACTATGTCATACGGATGCCATCCAGGAAAAGCTATGCTCTTCTCCTTGAGAGGAAATATTCTCTGTGACGCATTCAATCACTCCTGGCAAATCTCCCACCTTCTACCCTCCATGAATTTGATGTCATCCAAAACTCTGCAGCCAGTGTCTTAGAGCGAGTCCCATTCTCTGATCACCCACCCCTTTGTCCCCTGACCTACAATGGCTCCAAGTCAAGCAACTCCTTGATTTTAAAATTCTCATCCTGGTTTTCAAATCCCTCCATGGCCTTGTCCTCCCTATCTCTGTAATCTCCTCAAACTGCACAATCCACTACACTCTAATTCAGGCCTCCTGAGAATTCCAAATTTTATTACTTCACCATTGGTGGTGTGCCTTCAGTTGCCTGGATACCAAGCTCTGGAATTCCCCTCTCTACAATTCTCCACCTTGCTTTCCTAATCTTACAACCTACCTATTTGACCAAGCTTTTGATCATCTTGGTGGCTCTAATTCATTCTTGTTTTTTTGTTAAAACATTTTATTAAGAATTAGTTTTTTTCAATAGTCTTTTGCTAGTACAGAACTCTATTATTGCTGAAAAAAAAAGACATGTCAAAGCTTTTAATCTTACACTCATCAGTGCATTTTGCAAGAATTCCCGTATAAGAGGAAAACTAATCTTATGAGAAGGAAGTGCTGACTGATTGGCAAGTAGATTCCGAGTGGTAGAACTAGAATCATAGAATCATAGAATTTACAGTGCAGGAGGCGGCCATTCGGCCCATCGAGTCTGCACCGGCTCTTGGAAAGAGCACCCTACCCAAGTTCAGCACCTCCACCCTATCCCCATAACCCAGTAACCCCACCCAACACTAAGGGCAATTTTGGACACTAAGGGCAATTTATCATGACCAATCCACCTAACCCGCACATCTTTGGACTGTGGGAGGAAACCGGAGCACCCGGAGGAAACCCACGCACACACGGGGAGGATGTGCAGACTCCGCACAGACAGTGACCCAAGCCGGAATCGAACCTGGGACCCTGGAGCTGTGAAGCAATTGTGCTATCCACAATGCTACCGTGCTGCCCTTAAACTGTTGCTATTGAGAATGCATCAGGTTTGAAATTTAAACAAGGCAGTTTGACTCGATTGTGAGGAATGAATCAGCAAATGGCTGTCACTTAATTTTGTTTAGCTGAAACAGGCGCAATTGTATGTACTCATTCTTTCATCTGCAAGGAATGGCCCTGTGTATTAATATATGTAGCTTCTAGTACACGCACATGTGCACCACTGTGAGCCCGACTGACAATCTTAACTTGGTTGTTGAGTGATTCTTACCACACTGATTATTATTTAGTAAGTGTTGCCCAGTTACAGAATCACATCGAACGTTAGACACGGTTTTGAGTTTTGCATGCAAAAGCATGGGTACAGTCTGAACCTTGCCCGTTATGAACAAAGGAAGGGATATGCTGTTTGATAAGATGCGCCAGTCTTTGGGACGTAGGACCTACATACCCACATCACACTGGCACTGAATTTCATATAGCACATTACTCATTTGTGGGAGGGGCAGAATTTGTTTTTGGCTTTATGGCAGCATCCTGTCATTGGCAAATACCACTTGTGTTGCTACTCAGGGTGGCACAGTGGTTGACACTGCCTCAACGGTTGGCACTGCCTCACAGCACCAAGGCCTTGGGTTCAATTCCGGCCTTGGGTGGCTGTCTGTGTGGAGTTTGCACATTCTCCCATGTCTGCGTGGGTTTCCTCCGGGTGCTCCGGTTTCCTCCCACAATCCAAAAATTTGCAGGTTAGGTGGGGTTACAGGGATAGGGCAGGGGAGTGGGTCTAGGTAGGGCTCTCTTTCAGAAGGTCGGTACAGCCTTAATGGGCCAAATGGCCTCCTTCTGCACTGTAGGGATTTTATGGGTAAGGCATGGCAGCAGTGTGAAATAGCTAGCTTTACCTATTGCTCAAATATTTACAGTAGAAGGGTAATTAGAGGTAGACTGGGCACTTTGTAGGCTGGAAAATAAAGGCCTTCAGCTTGTTCATGAGTTGTGACAGAGTGCAAAGTAATCTGACCAGGGAAGCTATTATCCTGCAGGAGGGGCTCGTTTAGCACAGTGTGCTAAACAGCTGGCTTGTAATGTAGAACAAGACCAGCAGCGCGGGTTCAATTCCCGTAAAGGCCTCCCCGAACAGGTGCCGGAATGTGGCGACTAGGAGATTTTCACAGTAACTTCATTTGAAGCCTACTTGTGACAATAAGCGATTATTATTATTTCCCTTTTTTATATAACACTTCTGTGAAGTCCCTTAGGCATTTCATTATGTTTAAGGCACTATACAAGTTGTTTCTAGGATCATCTTTGTCAATGTTCTCCGCACTGGATTGTATTTGTTCATTGCCGTATGTACCCGTCATAATATGCACCCATGCACAGCATGAGGTAAAAGCAGGCAGTGACAGACACCCAGGTGAGCCAATCAACATACAGAACAGAACCCGACCAATCACCAGACAGAACACCAGAGGGGGGCTTCCAACTATAAAACACACGAGGCATCAGCACTCTGCCTCATTCCACTGGTGACAACTGTAGTGACAGTCAGGGTGTACAAATCATTCAATACCTTCTACACGTGGATCAGAGCTAGCCTGGTCTAAATAATTAATGTTAGTTTACTTAGAGTAGTAGAGCATCAGCCCACAGGCAGCTGTGTGCTTCGTTACTGAAGTTCAATAAATCTTATTGAACCAACGCCTATGTTTGGTGTATGCTTGATCATTTAACTGCATTGTGTTGCAGTCGGTGTTACCCCAGCGTGAATAACACTACATCGGTGAAGTCCCTTGGGCATTTCATTATGTTTAAGGCACCATATAAATTGTTTCTAGGATCATCTTTGTCAATCTTCTCCGCACTGGATTGTATTTGTTTATTGTCACGTGTACCGAAGTACAGCGAAAAGTATTTTTCTGCTAGCAGCACAAACTGATCATTTAGTACATGAAAAGAAAATACATAATAGGGCAACACAAGGTACACAATATAAATACATAGACACCGACATTGGGTGAAGCATACAGGAGTTTAGTATTAATCAGGTCAGTCCATAAGAGGGTTATTTGGGAGTCTGGTAACAACAGGGAAGCTGTTTTTGAATTTGTTCGTGTGTGTTCTCAGACGTTTGTATCTCCTGCCAAATGGAAGAAGTTAGAAGAGTGAGTAAGCCGGGTGGGAGGGGTCTTTGATTATGCTGCCCGCTTTCTCAAGGCAGCCAGAAGTGTAGATGGAGTCAACGGATGGGAGGCGGGTCTATGTGATGGACTGGGCGGTGTTCACGACTCTCTGAAGTTCCTTGCAGTCTTGGGCCGAGTAGTTGCCATACCAGGCTGTGATTCAGCCAGATAGGATGCTTTCTATAGTGCACATGTGAACATTAGTAAGAATCAATGTGGACATGCCGAATTTCCTTAGTTTCCTGAGGAAGTATAAACGCTGTTGTGCTTTCTTGGTGGTAGCGTCGACGTGGGTGGACCAGGACAGATTGTTGGTGATGTGCACACCTCGGACTTTGAAGCTGTCAACCATCTCCACCTCGGCCCCGTTGATGCAGACATGGGTGTGTGCAGTACTTTGTTTCCTGAAGTCAATGACCAGCTCTTTAGTTTTGCTGGCAATGGGGGATAGATTGTTGTCGTTACACCACTCCACTAGGTTCTCTGTCCTCCCCTCTGTATCCTTTTAAAATTACGGCAGCCAGCACTGCATGCAGCATTGTCATGTGGGCTAATCAGGGTTTGATACAGGTTTACGTCGCTACTTTCAATTCTATTCCTCTAGAAATAAAACACTGCTTTGTTCCTTTGTTTAAATGGCCTCGCCAACCACTGACACAACAATTAGCAATTTATGCATTTGTACTCAAAGATATCTTTGCTCTGCGTAATAAGCTGCCTTGAGTTATAAGAGACTGGAGGAACATGGGCTTTTCAGCTTGGCTGGAAGGGGTCTGAAAATTCTCAATTTTATTAGGGAATGATGAGAATGCAGTTTGGAGAGACTGGGTTGTGGCAAGAAAAACAGTGGCAGCAGGCACTTGTGGGGGTGGGGGGGTTGAGCATATGAACTAAGAGCAGGAGTAACCCACACAGCCCCTCGAGTCTGCTCCGCCATTCAATAATCTGATTGCAATTTCAACTTCACATTCCCACCTGCCCATGATAACCTTTCACTCCCTTGATCAAGAATCCATCTCGCTCTGCCTTAAACATATTCAAAGATTCTACTTGTACCGTCTTTTGAGGACGAGTGTTCCAAAGACTCATGATCCTCCGAGAAAATAATTCTCGGCGGTCTCAAATAGAAGACCACATATTTTTCAACAGTGATCCCCTAGCTCTAGATTCTCCCACAAGAAGTACCATCCTCTCCACATCCACCCTGTCAATATCCCTCAGGATCTTAAGGCTTTCAATCAAGCCACCTCTTATTCTTCTAAATTCCAGTGGATGCAAACCTAACCTGTCCAACCTTTCCTCTTAAGACAACCCGCCCATTCCAGTTATTAGTCTAGTGAACTGCTCAGAATGCATTTACATCTTTTCTGTAATAAGTAGACCAGTACTTGAAGCGTTGCGCAGGTCAAAGAGACACAGCCTGAGTGAGTGAGACACATCCAGAGTGGGGAATTTAAAACTTGGTAATTTGGTGCAGTGAGATAACCAGGAAAGGTAAGTGGCTAATCTAATACTGTTGTTTTTCAGTTAAAAGTGCAGTGTAGATTGGTGTCTGATTGGCTGAAGCTGCCCCCACCCTAATTGCTGAGAGGCAGTTATCTGGCAGTCACCCGAGGACTGTTTAGGGGCACAAAGGTACACATTGTATTCTTCTCTTTGACGTTTTAGTGTGAGTCATCCTGAAGTCTGTATAAAAGACAGACAGAAAGCGCACTCAGTAAGCATTGCGCAGGTCAAAGAGAGACAGCCTGAGTGAGTAAGACACATCCGGAGTGGGAATTTGAAACTTGGTAATTTGGTGCAGCGAGGTAATTCGGTGCAGAGTGGGAGAAGGTGCTTTTTCCCTACTGTTTTGTTCTCTCTCTTTCTTCGGGCCTAGTTTCGGGAGCCGTTCGGAGGAGGAGGAGCAGTCTCTGGGAGTATAAAAACCTAACGGTAACTTCCTGTTTTCCACATTTTATCCCCAAAGTGACGTCAGAGGGAAGCTGTGATCTGATTGGTTGACAGCAAATCTGCCCCAAATTTTAAAAAAACAGCTAAACTCGTAAACTTAAATTAAACTAATTAATTAATGAGAGATGGCTGGTCAGGTGATGTGCTTGAGCTGCTCGATGTGGGAGCTGGCAGATCCCATTGCGAGCTGCAGCGACCACATCTGCAGTAAGTGTTGGCTGCTCGAAGAGCTCCGGCTCAGAGTTGATGAGCTGGAGTCTGACCTTCAAACACTGAGGCACATCCGGGAGGGGGAGACTTACCTGGACACTGTTTCAGGAGGCAGTCACACCTGTCAGAGTAAGTAGTTTAAAGCCTGCCAGTGGCCAGGGACAGCAGCGTGTGACTGTAAGTCAGGCAGGTAAAGGGAACCAGCAGTCAGGAACTCAGGAGCCTCAGCCCTTCACCCTGTCCAACAGGTACGAGGCACTTGCTCCCTGTGTGGATGGCGAACAGGGCTGCAGGAAGGATGAGTCAGCTGACCAAGGCACCATGGTTCAGCAGGCCATTCAAGGGGAGGGAGTAAATAGGCAAGTTGTAGTTGTAGGGGATTCTATTATCAGGGGGCTAGATAGTATCCTTTGTGAGCAGGATAAAGAGTCCCGCATGGCACGTTGCCTGCCCGGTGCTAGGAAGCGGGACATCTCTGACTGGCTTGAAAGGATACTGGAGAGGGAGGGGGAGGATCCAGTTGTTGCGGTCCATGTCGGTACCAACAACATAGGCAAGTCTAGGAAAGAGGACCCGTTTAGAGATTATGAAGAGCTAGGATTCAAATTAAAAACAGGTCTTCAAGGGTCATAATCTCCGGATCACTGCCCAAGCCACGTGCAAATTGGCATAGGGAGGCAAGAATAAGGGAAGTTAACACGTGGCTGAAAGAGTGGTAGTGGGAAAGAGAGGTTCCTTTTCATGGGACACTGGCATCAGTTTTGGGACAGGGGGGACCTATACCGTTGGGATGGTCTCCACCTGAACCGAGCTGGGACCAGTGTTCTGGCGAAAAGAGTAAATAGGGTGGTCAATAGGACTTTAAACTAGAGATGGGGGGGGGTTCAGGGAACCAAGAGGTGAAGTAATCAGTGGGAAGCGTAGCTGCTTAGGAATACAAAAAAGCACGAAAAGACAGAACTCTGGAGAGGTTACGATAGTCCCCATCTCACAAAATATGACACAGTGTATGGAAAGGCTCAGTAAACAAAGGTCCAGCACACTAAGAAAACAAAAAGGGATGGTCAATAGAGAATTAAAGGTGCTATATTTAAATGCGCGCAGTGTACGGAACAAGGTAGATGAGCATGTGGCCCAGATTGTGACTGGCAGGTATGATGTGGTAGGCATCACAGAGACGTGGTTGCAGGGGGTCCAGGACTGGCATTTAAACATCCAGGGATTCACAACCTATCGAAAAGACAGAGAGGTGGGCAGAGGGGGCGGTGTTGCCTTGTTAATTAGGAATGAAATTAAATCAATAGCACTAAACGACATCGGGTCAGATGATATAGAGTCTGTGTGGGTAGAGTTGAGGAACCACAAAGGCAAAAAAACATAATGGGAGTTATGTACAGGCCTCCTAACAGTGGTCAGGCCCAGGGGCACAAAATGCACCACAAAATAGAAAGTGCATGTCAGAAAGGCAAGGTCACAGTGATCATGGGGGACTTCAATATGCAGGTGGACTGGGTAAATAATGTTGCCAATGGACCAAAGAAAGGGAATTCATTGAATGTTTACAGGAGGGCTTTTTGGAACAGCTTGTGATGGAGCCCACAAGGGAACAGGCCATTCTGGACTTAGTGTTATGTAATGAGCCAGACTTGATAAAAGATCTTAAAGTAAGGGAACACTGAGGAGGCAGTGATCATAATATGGTAGAATTCAGTCTGCAATTTGAAAGAAAGAAGGTAGAATCAGATGTAAAGGTGTTACAGTTAAATAAAGGTAACTACAGGGGCATGAGGGAGGAACTGACGAAAATCGACTGGGAGCACAGCCTAGTGGGAAAGACAGTAGAACAGCAATGGCAGGAGTTTCTGGGAGTAATTGAGGACACAGTACAGAGGTTCATCCCAAAGAAAAGAAAGGTTATCAGAGGGGGGATTAGGGAACACGAAAAAAGATGGAAAATTATAGGCCAATTAGCTAACCTCGGTTGTTGGCGAGATTCTAGAATCCATCGTTAAGGATGAGATTTCTAAATTCTTGGAAGTGCAGGGTCGGATTAGGACAAGTCAGCATGGATTTAGTAAGGGGAGGTCATGCCTGACAAACCTGTTAGAGTTCTTTGAAGAGATAACAAATAGGTTAGACCAAGGAGAGCCAATGGATGTTATCTATCTTGACTTCCAAAAGGCCTTTGATAAGGTGCCTCACGGGAGACTACTGAGTAAAATAAGGGCCCATGGTATTCGAGGCAAGGTACTAACATGGACTGACGATTGGCTGTCAGGCAGAAGGCAGAGAGTTGGGATAAAAGGGTCTTTTTCGGAATGGCAACCGGTGACGAGTGGTGTCCAGCAGGGTTCAGTGTTGGGGCCACAGCTGTTCTCTTTATATATTAACGATCTAGATGACGGGACTGGGGGCATTCTGGCTAAGTTTGCCGATGATACAAAGATAGGTGGAGGGGCAGGTAGTATTGAGGAGGTGGGGACGCTGCAGAAAGATTTAGACAGTTTAGGAGTGTGGTCCAAGAAATGGCTGATGAAATTCAACGTGGGCAAGTGCGAGGTCTTGCACTTTGGAAAAAAGAATAGAGGCATGGACTATTTTCTAAACGGTGACAAAATTCATAATACTGAAGTGCAAAGGGACTTGGGAATCCTAGTCCAGGATTCTCTAAAGGTAAACTTGCAGGTTGAGTCCGTAATTAAGAAAGCAAATGCAATGTTGTCATTTATCTCAAGAGGCTTGGAATATAAAAGCAGGGATATACTTCTGAAGCTTTATAAAGCACTAGTTAGGCCCCATTTAGAATACTGTGAGCAATTTTGGGCCCCACACCTCAGGAAGGACATACTGGCACTGGAGCGGGTCCAGCGGAGATTCACACGGATGATCCCAGGAATGGTAGGCCTAACATACGATGAACGTCTGAGGATCCTGGAATTATATTCATTGGAGTTTAGGAGGTTGAGGGGAGATCTAATAGAAACTTACAAGATAATGAATGGCTTAGATAGGGTGGACTTAGGGAAGTTGTTTCCATTAGCAGGGGAGACTAGGACCCGGGGGCACAGCCTTAGAATAAAAGGGAGTTACTTTAGAACAGAGATGAGGAGAAATGTCTTCAGCCAGAGAGTGGTGGGTCTGTGGAATTCATTGCCACAGAGGGCGGTGGAGGCCGGGACGTTGAGTGTCTTTAAGACAGATATTGATAAATTCTTGATTTCTCGAGGAATTAAGGGCTATGGAGAGAGAGCGGGTAAATGGAGTTGAAATCAGCCATGATTGAATGGTGGCGTGGACTCGATGGGCCGAATGGCCTTACTTCCGCTCCTATGTCTTATGGTCTTACTGTACTCATGCTCCAGCTGTGGTCTCACTAGTACCCTGTACAACCCAAGCATAACCTCCCTACTTTTGGATTCAATTCCCCTCACAATAAATGATAGCACTCTATTTGCTTTCCTAATTACTTGCTGTACCCGAATACAAACCTTTGGTGATCATGCACTAGGACACCCAGATCCATTCGCATCTCAGAGCTCTGCAATCTCTCACAATTTAGATTATATGCTTCTTTTTTATCCTTCCTGCCAAAATTGTCAAAATCATATTTTTCCCACATTATAATCTATTTGCCAGATCTTTTCCCACTCACTTAACATCGCTATGTCCCTTTGTGGCCGCTTATGTCCAAGCAAATGTCATTGTCCTCTCCTGCTATCGATAGCTTCACTTTGAAGTCCTGCGATGTGGGCCACTAATGCACCAGGCTGTTTTCTCAAAGCCAAGTGGTAATAACTGCAGAGTTAATATTTTGAACCACATGCTTCAATTGTTTTCACAAGTCAGAGGCCCAAGTTGGTTTCAAGGTCTTCATTCTCTAACCCATTCAGGTAAGTGGGTCCTCCAGCGAGCTATTGAATTGGGAAGCAAGTTGGCAAGTGATTGACTAATTAATTTTAATAATAATAATAATAATAATAATAATCTTTATTGTCACAAGTAGGCTTTAATTAACACTGCAATGAAGTTACTATGAAAAGCCCCCAGTTGCCATATGACATTTTGAGCAGGTTATTAGCATGCTGCATATGGTCCATCAATTATGTCAACATGGGTTTCCCAAGGCATTTGTAAATGTTCCACCCAAGAAGCCATGCGCAAAAATTAGAGTATGAAATTGGTGACATGTTACCCATTCTGGAAGACAGGAGAATGCAAGTCTCCATAGTCCCACATGACTATCGGCTGTTCTCCCCTTTTGAGAGAGAGATGGCTGGTGATGATTTAACCTGCCTCAGGCGAAGGGCAAAGTTGAGAAGATGGGGAGGTGCAACGTTGAGAAGGCTGAGCCTTTCTGGACAACCTCAGCCTGTGCTGGAATTGAATTCACACTGTTGGCATCACTCCGCCTCACAATCCAGCTGTCCAGCCAACTGAGCTAACTGGAGATAGAGAGCAGCAATAAACGTTTTGCCCTCTGATTAGCGGGTGTGTCAAGTGCTATTTGCCAAGGATTGGTACCGAGGCCTCAGCTTTTCACCATATATATTAATAACTTGGATTAAGAAATATGGAGCCATATGTCGAAGCTCGCATTGAGTTAATATTTGTGCAGACGGGAGCTGGAGGTTTGAGCATTGGTTTGAGCATTGCTGGGGCGCTTTTCATGGAATTTACAGTGCAGAAGGAGGCCATTTGGCCCATTGAGTCTGCACCGGCCCTTGGAAAGAGCACCCTACCCAAGCCCACACCTCCCCTCCATCCCCATAACCCAGTAACCCCACCCAACACTAAGTGCAATTTTGGACACCAAGGGCAATTTAGCATGGCCAATGTGCCTAACCTGCACATCTTTGGACTGTGGGAGGAAACCGGAGCACCCGGAGGAAACCCACGCACACACGGGGAGAACACAGAGTCTCCGCACAGACAGTGATGCAAGCCGGGAATCGAACCTGCGACCCTGGAGCTGTGAAGCAATTGTGCTAACCACTATGCTACCGTGCTGCCCGTCTTGTCACCCTGTACATATGTTGGTTTTACACTGGCTACTGAAAAGGTAATTAGTGTAAAAAACAGGGTAAGGATGAGGCAAATGGCCACCTCATCCAACCATCAGAGGAATCACAAAACAACCAAGACAAGGTAAAACCAGCAATCAGAAGATCTCGACACATGTCACAGCGATGCAAGTTGCATCAGAAGCTTCACCCCATTTCAGAAGGATTGGGCCAATATGTATATAAAATGTGTGTGCGTTCCTCATTAATGTTAAAAAATTAAATATACAATGAAAGGACAGCACGATTGAGCCTGTTTGGGTGGGATTACCTGTAACTTGACCCTCATGTAGCGTCAGGAAAGACAGACGGTAATGTGATCCCACAAAATGAAATTTAGATAAAATGTGGTTTTGGGATTCTGCTACGTTTCTATTTTCTAGTTCATCAGTAATTGGAAGAAACTTGCAATAACATTATAGAGCACCGTTATTGATCTGTTGACACATCCAATACATGCTACACAAATAAAATATAATCCAGTGCCAGGCATATTGCAGAGTGCACTGCATATGGTGCAGACATCCAATTAGCACATGCCGTAAATGGGAGCCTGAAGGTTGAGAAACAAAATGCACTAAAGGCCATGATGGTTTTCAGACACCCTTCGAGCAGCTGAACCTCCTGCTCAGCTGCATCAAATTTGAGCAGCAGCAATTTCAATAACAACTGTGTGGGTTGTGAGCATAGATTTTCCAGAACTGGTAAAGATAGGTCATGAGACAGCTTCTCAGGTTTCTGTAATGCATTCAAATTAACTTTAACTACCTTCTCTGCTTTAAGACTCGTTTTGTTAGATTTTAAGACAAGTGTGAGCGAGAATGTTAAATGCCCCACATTTTTGACACGGTGAACGAACCAGAAGGTTGGCATCTGTACATTTTAATTCAGTAAGGCCCTCGTTGGAGGAGGCTATCTTGAGCAACAAATGGTACTGATGTCTGGAGCACAGTTGGAAATTCCAAAGCCATCTTCATCCAATAGAATGAATGGTGGCATTCTGGTACGGTCATTGCATTAGTAATCCAGAGAACCAGGGTAATGCTCTGGGACACGGTTCCAATCCCATCATGGCAGAAGGTGGAATGTAAATTCTATGATCTTTAGGGAAGGTTTAGCCTACATGTGACTCCAGATCCACAGCAATGTGGTTGTCTCTCAAATGCTCTCTGAATTGGCCAAGCAAGCCATCCAGTTAGCTCACCACCACCTTCTCAAGGGCAATTAAAGCCAAGGAGTTTGGTCCAGATCAGGAGGAGAAACCAAATCAGAGGAACGTGGAATCAAACTTCCCAAGGAGACCTCAAGACTATGTACAAGGAGACCACAGTGCTACACCGATACACTGGGTGATATGTTGAAATATTCAGTGGCACCAAAATGTGAACGTCAACTAACAAGAATTACCACTCAGCAAATCAGAGCTACTGAATGAGAAAATGTGGTGCCCATGGTGTTCAAACACGTGTCTTCTGGAAAATACACGGGAAGGGGGTGCTATTCAGACTCCGGTTGAGAAAGAGCGTGCAATATGTTGCCATTGCATCCAGTTTTACCACATCAGCACGGTAGCACAGTGGTTAGCACTGTCACTTTGCAACTCCAGGTTTCCAGGTTCGATTCCCAGCTTGGGTCACTGCCTGTGTGGGGTCTGCATGTTCTCCCGGTGTCCTCGTGGATTTCCTCTGGGTGCTCCAGTTTCCTCCCACAATCCAAAGATGTGCAGGTTAGGTGGATTAACCATGCTGAATTTCCCTTTGTGGCCAAAAAACTTTAGGTGGGGTTACTGGTTTACGGGGATAGGGTGAAGGCATGGGGTGCTCTTTCCAAGGGCCGGTGCAACTTTATGGGCCAAATGGCCTCCTTATGCACTGTAAATTCTATGAATTCTATGATCGGACCTGGGAACTCTCCACGTTGATACGGGGTACAGAAGTTAGGAAAATTCTTAACATTTTGATCTCTTGATTTTGGAGGGCACAATAAAAATTGTTCCAGTGAACACAAGGAAATACAAATCATTTAGACTGATTAATACCAACAGCCAATCAGGGGTTTTACCTGTAATTTTCAAGTATACAGTAACCTCACAACAAGCACAATCATTAACAAAAAAAGTCTCAAATTCTCTTTTGAGTATCTTAGTGATCTAAAAAAGATTCCTGTAATTCCTGTTTTAATTATTATGACAGTACATTCAACTCGGTCATCAAGCATAGAATCCTTGTGGAATTGCCCCATAGAATAGGAAACTGTTGCTGTATAATAATAACCGAGAGTATACCCTCGTTAGGTTACCCTCCCAAACCACCTCTTAGATAGCAAAGAACCTGAACCCCAGCTTGACAGCATGATTGAAAGCACATTACAAGGATCCATAAATGTTGAACTAGCAGAGCTGGAGCTTACGTCAGAGTTGCAATTAGCGGAAAGGTTTTTAAAAACATGCACTGTGATGTGATAATGCTGTGGTCAAAGTTGTATTGTTTATGGCATAGCTTGTGAGAACAAAGAAAATGGATCCCTTTCAAACCAGCTGTATGTGCCGGTCTAATTCTGAACTTGAAATCTTTTGCAAAGTCACAAGAATAGAGAGGATTTAAGAAAAAAACATTATTGTGCTGATATGTTTTTGGTATGTACAGGGAGCAAACATCGTTTAGTGTGCTCAAACCTCGAGAAGACAATTGAAGAAACACTCCAGGGTGAGCCCGGGACAGATACTCCTTAAGCAATCGTCCAAAATAAACCTCTTTCCAATTAAAAAAATAATTCTTTAATGAACTTAAAGGAAGATATTCCCCATGAGTTCAGAGAAGCTAGAATGTCATTCGAGTGGATGGAGTCAGAGTCCTCTGGTGCCTCTTGAGTAAATGCAGCATGTGATGTGGCACAAGCGTAGTGATGCGCACACCAGGAAAATTATGAACTTTATTTTTTAAATGTGCATCATCAGAATGCTCTGAATTCACAATCGAGAGATTTTGTACCATTATTTCTCCGGAAACTCTTCCCCAAAAGTTGCTCTTCAGTCTCCTCACCACAGACACTCCTCTTAGTTTCTACAGAGATGCTTCTCAACCTGATGATGTAACTTGTTTTTATATTCTCTCATGGGGTGTGGCCATGGCCTTGCCAGCATTTGTTGATCACTGGCTTGCTGGGCCAGAGGCAATTAAGAATCAACCACATTGCTGTGGGTCTGGAGTGACATGTAGAGAAAACAAGGGATGGAAATCTGCTAAATTTGCAATTTCATAGTCATCATTACTGAGACGAGCTTTCTATTCAAGGTTTGTGAATTAAATTCAAATTCCGCCATTTGCCATTGTGGGATTTGAACCCGTGGCCCCAGAGCAATACCTGGGCCTCTGGGTTAATAGTCTGGTGACATTATTACTCCACCATCGGCTCTGCTTTAATCCCAAGGTGCAAGAGTCACTACAAAAGGGAACTCAACCACCTCTTACGAATCTGTAGTAGCAAATGGAGTTGTGTGTGTGTGTGTGTCATGGGAGTGTCCCTTTAAGAAAGGTTTTTGTCTTATCACATGGCTTCAGTGATGTCATTGTGTGGGTGGAGCTGGGCTGTGGCTCTGAGTTTTTACTTTCGCTTTGAGTTTTGGACTGATCTGAACTGCACAGTTGAAAGAAGTGTTTTTCTTTATCTTCATTTTTAAAACTGTTTCCAGACTGCTTGGTAACTTAAAAGAGATAATTGCGTTCTGGAAGGAATTGAACTCTGCTGTTTGAAAAGGGGAACAGAGTGTCAGTAACAAGTCTTATACCAGTTATAGGTCAGGTGAACTCCATAATATACTTTGTGCAGTTTTCTAAACCCTGGCCCATAACACGTGTTTGTAGATAACATTAGGCCTAAACGATCAGCTGGACTGAATTTGGTCATCTTAAAATTGGAGAGAAATTCTCCAGAGTGTGGGATGTTTCTCAGTTTTATTGCCCCTCACAGGAGTTTGCATGGCTGTGGGGAGGGAGGAGGAGTCCGGTCGCGATGCTCCAGACAACACAGCGTGACATTGAACAGCTGGTCTTTTCCATCAATTCACTGGAGGTGAGAATCCCCAATCTGGGTAAAACAATCCCAGGACCAGGGATTTTTCCCGATTGAATTCTGCTCATGATGCAAAGTAGCAGTGCTAGATGGGAGGTTAGCAAGGGCAGCCAATCTGTTGATTCGGCATCAGCTGACTTCTTGTTCCAATTGGGAAAAGGGACAGTCTGTGGACAATGAAGGGATCAGTTGGTGCCATTTTGAGATATGAAGACCAGGTATCCCCATGGTGTAATCACTTAAACCAATTTATATTTATATGCTACCTTCTAAAGACAAGACATCCCAAGGCTCTTTCCAGAAAAATTAATGAAATGGGTATCAAACAATGGAAGAAGTAAAGAGGAGTCGCTGAGAGTTTGGTCGATATTGTAGCTTTGAGGAGATTTTTTTCTATTAGGGTGTAGGGGTTGGGATTTGGAGAGGAGGTCTGACTAACTGAAGATTCCATTGTCACTGGTGAGCATGAAATGGAGAGTGGGGGGGTGGGATATGCGAAACCAGGAGGAAGGATAGACTGTACAGTACTCGCAGTTCAGAGAAGGTTCCTGAGATGGTTGCCTTATGAGGAGGTTGGCTCACATTCGAGTCAAGAAGAATGAGAGGTGACATTTTTGAAACATAAATTATTTTGAGGAGGCTTGGCAGGGTTAGATACTGGGAACACATTTCCCGCCATAGGGATTCAAAAATGAGGGTCCCCGTTTAATTTTGTACTCCCTTAGGATGATAAGGCCAAAGGACATGGGTGGATTTCAGGAGGGTGTAGGTGAAAAGTTGTGGAGATACTTTGAAATGAAAGAGAGGGGGGTTGAAACTGGATGTTGCAAGTGCCAAGGGCCATCAGGATTTAGTGCAAGATTGGACACAGAGAGCTGCAGGGGGCAGTGAAGTGATGAGATGGTGACCAGAACAGGAAATGTTGCAGGATTGGCAGATGGATAGGATGTGGGATAGTCAGAGCCGATATCAGAAGCCACGGCTTTTTGTTCAGCCTGAGTAAGGGGCTGGAGAGGGAGGATGGCATAATTAGTCAGACAAGCAAGATTATAGCAGATGCTGAAAATGATGGTCTTGTTGTTTCAATCTATACAAAATAAGTGGTGCAAATTGGTTCCATAGGGCCGTGATTCCCAACCTTTTATATGTCATGGCACACGCCTTTAACAAGATCTTGTGGCACACCTCTGATTTTCTTGGTCTTCTTCCCTTGCTGGGAACTTTGCTTTTTCCTTCTCCTTGTCCTCTTTCCTGTTTTTCGTTACTTCTCCCTATCTCACTTGCTTCTCCCAGAGTTTTTCCACTCTTTTTGGGTCTTAGTTTTTATTCAGGTGCAATGGGACCTTTGTCCTCAGCTCCAAGTCCCGGTGGTCATGCGTCCGGGCCTGACCAGAATCAAAAGTTGAAATCACGTGCGTGCAGCTTTTTCCCTGCCAGCTCGGGAGGCCCAAGATTGGTTGGGTCTTGGAGATACCAATGCGGAGCTGAAGACAGAGGTTAGTTTTAGTTTAATTACTTGAATTTTGAATCTTTTTTCACTGCACACTTGGGAGTCTGGGGTGTAGTTCTTCATGGCACACTGGTTGGGAACCACTGCCATAGGGGACTGGTGGGGGAGTAGGCTCAGTGAGTTGCTATCTAGCAACCTCAGCAGAGCAGTTATTGTGCATCAGTAGTCAAAGCAGTGAGCTTGCTTCTAATGGCAAATAGCCTGCCTTCAAATTTTGCCCAGGCTAAATCTGTATATAGTCAGTCAGCACAGAAATAGTGGAACAAAATTGGTGGTTATGGGAATGCGAAGAAAGAAAAATGGCAGAATTAATTTTTCAAATTAAAAGAATTTGGATTGAAATGTGTTTTTTTTTCCCGAAATGAACTTCTCTTATCATAGAATCGGAGAATCACTACACTGCAGAAGGAGGCCATTTGGCCCATCGAGTCTATACCAACCCTCAGAAGGAGCACACCTCCCAAGCCCACTTCCCTGCCCCATCCCTGTAACCCCCATAACCCCACCTAACCTCTGGATGCTAAAGGACAATTTAGAATGTCCAATCCACCCGACGTGCATATCTTTGGACATCGAATAGGGAGGTCTTACCACCCCCCTCCCCCAACTGGACGTCATTGCAGACACAAGTTCTGTTATTAGTTCAGTGAGCTGCTGAGGTACAATTAGCCTGGGAACGGTGTTCAGCTCTGGACACCACACCCGAGGGAGAATATATTAATCTTGTAATAGCCAGAGCCTTAATTCACCAGGGCATAAAGAGAAAATTCACGAGAACAGTTTGCATGGACGAGGCTGGTATTCCCTCGGGTACAAGGAGATTAATGATCTAATTGAGGTGTTTAAGATGATTAAAGGAATTGACAGCGTAGCTAAAGAGAAATTATTTCCTCTGGTACAGAGTTCAGAACAAGGGGGGGCATTAAAATGAGAGCTAGGGCATTCAGAGCCAGGAAGCGTTTTTTCACACAAAGGTTACTGAAATTCTGGAATTTTCTCTCTCACAAAACGGAGACCAAGTCAACTGATAATTTCAACACAGAGATAAATACTGGGTTTTTTTGTTGGATATGGAACCAAGCAGGGTAGATGGAGTTAAGATACAGGCCAGCTCTATCTCACTGAACAGTGGAAAAGTTTCAAGGTTTTAAAGGCGCAAGACAGCACAGTAGTTACCACAACTGCCTTACAGCGCCAAAGACCCGGGTTCAATTCCGGCCTTGGGTGTGTCTGTTTGGAGCTTTCACTTTCTCCCCATGCCTGCGTGCATTTCCACCAGGTGCTCCTATTTCCTCCCACTGTCCAAAGATGTGCAGGTTAGGTGGTTTGGCCATGACAAACATTACTGCGTAATGTGCAGGTTTGGTGGGGTTACAGAGAGTGGGGCCCTCTTTCAGAAGGTTGGTGTAGATTCGATGGGCCAAATAGCCTCCTTCTGCATTGTAGTAATTCTATGGTTCGAAATGACTATTACAAACACAGAGCAGGATGAGGCCGTTCAGCCCATCGGGTCTGCACCGACCCACTTAAGCCCTCACTTCCACCCTATCTCCGTAACCCAATAACCCCTGCTCACCTTTTTGGTCACTAAGGGTAATTTAGCATGGCCAACCCACCTAACCTGCATGTCTTTGAACTGTGAGAGGAAACAGGAGCACCCGGAGGAAACCCACGTAGACTATTGTTCCCTTAGTTCATAATTGTATTTTTCATAGCTCCCTTTAACAGGCGAAGGTGCTTAGTCATAGTGAGGGTCAGATGAGGTTTCCTCTACGGCCACCTCTTTTGCTGTTACCTTCTTGATGCTCCATTCCAGCCGTTCAATACAAGCGGTCAATGGTGGACTCACATTTCATTTGTAGATGTGTGATATAAAGGAGAGAGCTGCATTTTTAATCAAAATTTCAGTAACCTTTATAAAGTTCCTTCACGGTGTTGTTCCTGTGGTGGATACTTTTCAGGATTTGTAAATTCAGTTATCATGATGCCCAAGGAATTGCTGAATCGCCAGTTCCCATGTAACAAACACACTGGAGACACACAAGGCTGGCCTGCTGCCTGCACTGCCACACTGGATTGAAAGTCCTAAAAGCTCATGCTGAATAGTTTCGCTCTCAGAATTCTCCATTTGACACCTGCATGCACCATTGTTATTGGCTTCAAGTCCTGTCTACATTTCAAGCATGATGAGTCATGAAAAATGGAAGGCCGAGGGTCGGGGAGAAGTTTTCACTTGAGTTCCTCGAGACAGTTCAGCCTTTAGACCGACCACCATTCCCACCCAACAGCATGTCAACACAAGTGCATTTTTCATTTAAAAACCCACTCTCCCAAAAAACTTCAAAAACCTGCACGTTTATTTTCTGCCTTGTTAAGTTGGAATAGCCTGGGTCAAACAATTAACCCTAGTTAGAATGAATTGCTTACGGAACGCAGAGGATGAAGACTACCCTTCCTGTCAATTCAGTGACATCACACCATTGCATCATCTGTATATGCAAAGCTACTTCCCAGATTTGACTGATCTAAAACCATACCACTGAAGCAACAAGATATTTGTCCCAAGAACGATGACAAAAACAATGCCGACAAGAAAATGCTTAAAACACTTGGCAGGTCAGACAGTGACTGTGGAGGAAACAGACGCATTCGCGTTTCAGTACTGAACCCTTCATCAGAACCTAATTTTGTCGCTGATAATTTCTTTCGATTCTGACAAAAGGGACTATGACCATTCGCTCAAAAGAATTAAATGATCAGGCCAAGTTGCATATGGCGGCACGATGGTTAGCACTTCTGCCTCACAGCACCAGGGACCTGGGTTCGATTCCAGCCTTGGGTGACTGTCCGTGTGGAGTTTGCACTTGCTCCGTGTCTGCATGTTTCCTCCGGGTGCTCTGGTTTCCTCCCACAGTCCAAAGATGTGTAGGTTAGGTGGATTGGCCATGATAAAAAAAAAAATCTCCAGGGATTTAGAGGTTAGGTGGGGTTATGGGGATATGGCAGGGGAATGGGCCTAAGTAGGGTGGCTCTTTCAGAGGGTTGGTGCAGACCCGATGGGCCGAATGGCATCGGTCTGCACTGTAGAGATTCTGATTAGGGTTGTAATTCCTTGAGCATACAACATTAAGGGTTTTTTTAAGATGACTAAAGGATATGATAGGGTCAATAAGGAGAAACTATTGTCTCTGTTGGCTGAGTACAGCACAGTGTGGGCATAAGGTTAAAATTGAGTAAGGTAATTCAGAGGTGATATCACAAAGCACTTCTTCACACTAAAGGGCTGTGGAAATCTGGAACATTCTCCCCCAAAAGAGATGTTGGGGGATCTATCAATTTAAAATGTAAAAACAGAGATTCACAGATTTCTATTAAAAGCTAAGGAACCAAGACAGGCATCTGGAGTTGTGATGCAAATCAGCCATTATCTAACAGAATGGCAGTAGCAGGCTCGAGGGGCCAACTGGCCTCCTTCTGTTCCGAAACCTCCACAAGGAGATAGCATATGTTCTTGTTCAGAAAATCACCTCAAGTATTCTTTTAGAGTGTCTTATGATAAAGCAGCTGCCTCAAGTGAATCAGATATGTATTGTCTGGTTTCTTATAAGGTCTACAGTCTCCAAGCGCATGTTTCAGGGAGAGATGTCACAGAGAAAAGGTTAATCGCAAATACCACGCTGCCCTGTGTGTCATTGCTGGGATGACTACCATAGAGACATCCACGTCTTTTTATTCTAGTGCTGTCAATCAATGCGATCAAAGGCACAATCACCGAGAGATAACACGGTCATTAAAAAAAAGTGTTGTTGAGCTCACAATGTCTCAAGGCCCAAATACGCCCCCTGAAAACATACAATTCACCTCCTGCCAACAGTGCAATAAGCAGTTTTCATCTCAAAGCCTAGCTTCCTGAACTGCACAAAACCAAAGCTAACAATATGTATTTTTGTCACACTCCCAAATGAAAATGAAATGAAATGAAAATCGCTTATTGTCACGAGTAGGCTTCAATGAAGCTACTGTGAAAAGCCCCTAGTCGCCACATTCCGGCGCCTGTTCGGGAAGGCTGGTACGGGAATCGAACCGTGCTGCTGGCCTGCCTTGGTCTGCTTTAAAAGCCAGCAATTTAGCCCAGTGTGCTAAACCAGCCCCAAAGTAGTGCTGGCACCTGACGGAGACTCAGTGCAGGACAAAACAGCAGCCATGTATGCAGCATTGAAGACTGGAGTGTTCAAATAGTTGAAGTGATTGGGGTTCAATTTTGAGAGTCCTGTAACTGATTTATGCTCACTGTGCTCGTTTGGTTAAGCCTGGGTGTGGACTCAAGAGGAAAGCAAACAGGCATCACAGAGCTACTAGAAGAGGAGCTGTAAACATGAGTGCAGACATTTTGTGACTGCATAGATATTTTAAAACACTTGTAAATAAATGAATGTTCAGAAACAAGTGCCATTGCAACATTGCCCGGAGATATACAAAACATACAACATTCTGTTGCTCTCCTCCCAAGCTTTTGGGGTCCTCAGCTGAGTCAAATATGGTGTGAGCATGCGTCAGTTCTTGTACATACTGTGTTTCTTCCTCAGTGTCTCCACCTCAAGATTGCATACTGCAGTTTAACAAACAGAAATATTGACTATTAGAAGTGGACCTCATTGCAGCATGGTGGGTGGTAATTCTAAGACACCCATGGAGTAGTTGGAATAGATAATAGATTCATTGAAGGGAATGTTTGTTGGCCACATTAAGGAAAAAGGGAAGGATGTGAAGTAGTAGTAATTGGAATGGGAAGAGATTCTTGGGAGTATAAATACAGACCAGCTATTTCTGTGCTGTAGATTCTATGTAATTCTACATAAAGAACAGTCATGCATGGCACGGTGGCAGTGGTTAACACTTCTGTCTCACAGCTGCAGGGTTACGGGTTCAATTCCAGCCTCTGGTGACTGTGTGTGGAGTTTGCACTTGCTCCCTGTGTCTGCAGGGGTTTCCTCCGGGTGCTCCGGTTTCCTCCCACAGTCCAAAGATGTGCAGCTTAGGTGGATTGGTCATGCTGAATTGCCCCTTAGTGTCTAGAAGCTTAGATGGGGTTAGGGGATAGAGTGGAGGCATGGGCTTAAGTGGGATGCTCTTTCCAAGGGCTGGTGCAGACTTGATGGGCTGAATGGCGTCCTTCTGCATTGTAAATTCTATGATTCTAAGTCACATTGTGTGTTTACCAAGGAGAAAGTGAGAATCAGCAAAACTCATCTGTCCATCAACCAAGTGCAATCTGCTCCATTGTGGAAACCATCTTCAAAATGTCTGCCTGCCACCCAATCAAGGTAAACGGAACAATCTTCCAGAATCTCCATCTCGCCTACGTTATCAATGAGTGGCTTATCCTGGCATTTCATTCCATGGTCCCAAAAGCATGGAGTGCAGCGAGGTGGGCTGTTGGTTCACCCTCATCCCGCTGAAAATGTGCAGGTACAGGACTCCAGAGAATAAACAGATGAGGAAATTCTGAGCAGGTACAGAAATAGGAAGTCAAAGTTAAAAAAGTGTGATATTAGTAACCAGTCTAGCAACAACTGTTGGCGAAATCCCAATGTAAAAATGTTGTTAACTTGTCTTTTCAACAGGTTTTGGAGCTTTGGTAGAGAGAGCAGAGCACTGTCATTGATGCATCGAAAGACTTGCAGGCACAGTCACAGGGATTACACCTCTAGATTTCCAGAGAGGCTCAGTGTGACTGTCTAAACAAAAGCAGTCATCACTCCTTGCAGCACGACAAGTCCAGAATTTTCTTTGTGACTCTGGAAAGAAAGATTATTTTGCTGCAAGAATATTGGCAAAAGCCCAGAATTTTGACCATTATCATTCAGCATTAATCTGCCATATTCCTAAAGTAAATCACCAATATGAAACAATATTTTTTTTTGACAAACTGCAGTCCTCAAATGGGTTAAACACCATAACAAGAAAACCACACCCAATATTTGGTGTGGCAGGGAGACTGTTACACCTACATGCTGTGTGCATTTATTATCTATGCTTAAACGCGAATAAAAGTACATTGAGCAAAGACAACTTTACTGGCAGTTTGAGGTCATTATCTGATCATTCCTTACGAAAGGAAAACTTGAACTCTCTTGGACATGATGTAAGTTTATACCTGTGGACTGGGTACATTACAGACAAAAGGCTGAAGATCTAGTTAGATCCCCAAAAAAGCCAGGCTGCGCAGTACAGAGAAATACCACCATGGATAAAGGCCATCTTTGTTGACGGTCCCCCCCCCCCCCCCCCCCCAAGCCAACCCCACCCCAACCCCCCCCCCCAACCCAACTAGATTACAATGCTGAATGGTTGTTAACCCTTTAAATGCCAGGAAACCCATTCCAGTTTCCAATTTCTCCATTTTTCCCCCTTTGTTCAATATTTCATAATACAATCTTCCCATTCAACTTTAATAACCAACATACTGCAAGAAATAACTAGCAAAAATGCGATGAAAGAATCCATCAGTGACTGAGCACAGAGAACAATATCAAAATTTGCTTGATTTTTCCACCACTTTAAGGCATCAATTAACAATTTTACAAGGTCAACAAAAAAAAAAAATTACTTCCTCGGCCAGATCACTGAAAAAAATTCTTCATAAACCACAAATACATCTTCCCAGAAGATTTAAATTGAAGCCATTAACTCTTTGATGACTTGAATATTTGCAAATCACAATCAAAAATAGAGGGAGATGATGATGTTTGGCTCCTCCCACAATGTTTCTTTACACCATCCATCAAAAACCTGTGTGCATGTGTGTGATGTTAGACAAAGGAAAGACTGAAAGCTTTTAAAAATTGCGATGGTCTTCTGGTGCTGTACGGGTTAAGGAACATTACGAACTGTAATAATCGTCTTCCAAATCCGCCTCGTTTAATAGAAAGCCTGATGCAGACACCCAGACACTGAAACTAGACAGAGAACAAACACGAAGGGGGAATCTTCCAGTCAGTTCTACCTTTGTCTCCAGTTATGAATAACCCCTGATGCACCGACTATATACCTTTAAATACATCAATAGTCAATTTCCTCAAACTCCATCATTCTAACCGGGAAGTGGGAGTGTCCCGCACAGATTTCCCAACCAAATAGCTTTAATTTGAAGTATCTCTTAAAACATGATGGAATTTGTGGTTTAAAACGATTAGGGCGGGGCGGGATCTTTCACTTTAATCTTGATTCACTCTCACAGTTCTGCTAAAATGCTTTGTTTAACTGAAAATAATATTGATTCCTAATATCAATATGAATCGCGCATACTTAAAATAACAACGGAACGCCAACCAGGAAAAGAGAGCACTATCAACATGTGGAACCTTTAAACACTGTTGCTGCAGCCACCCAGACTGTCGCTGGCTATCGGAGGATTTGAGGCTGATCTTCAATATTGGATGCAAACCCTAGCGAACTGATCTCATTTAAGAGCCCGACATTGGACACACCCATCAGCAGCAGGCGTAAACAAGAAACCAGCTCCCATTCCAGCAAGTTCTTTTCCTCAATTGAAATTGCACGGTCTTCTGGATGCATGGAAACTTTGTTTTATGGGCGATCAAGGATTTAAACAGGCAGCAATAAACAGACAATTTTTTATTGTTTTTAAAACACTAGTTTCTTTTACCTTTTTTCCTCTCTTCTTCCTGTGAGCAGGTTTTGGACCATTTTTCTTTGGTTCCTCACTCATTGCTGTTCTCTGAATGTTTAGTCTACCAAATGAAAGAGCGGACTCCCAATTATTCCGACATCCAGGGCTGTTTGCATATCATCGAGATCCCAATCAAAGGTTCAATCCATTTGACGATGTCTCAGAGACAGATAAAGACATGAATGCTGGTTCCAACACAACTCCTCCAGTCCAACTGGTCCAGATTTTTGCCTCCTCTCTTCCTTTGGCTGGCTCCAACAAAATTTAGTCCCCCATTTTCCCCAAGAGGGAAAAAAAATCAGTTATCTTTATCTTCTTATTACAGCGAGATGCTATTTGCTCCTCTCTCTCTTCACTGCTGTTTAAAAATCCCCAATCCGCGAACCCCACACAGAAATTAAACTGGAGACTGATGAGGAGCTCTCTGAAGCCTTCCCCAGTCAATGAATTCCGTTCTCCACAGCCAAGAAGCACAGTGTGAGAGCAAGCGAGAGAGAAAATGAGTAATAATGCTGCAGTTCGCCCGCCTCGCCACGAGGTGGGGACTAACCAAAACACAGGTTAAGGCTGTGCCAGGAAAGGAAGCCTCGAATGCCTGGTCTGAGATTGGGTTCCAGCGATCTCCTGGGAGGAGACCACTCCCATCTGTGTGCAGGAGCCGAGGAGGAATAACAGGCATTATTACTGTTATCCCTAGATGAGGAGGGATAACAACAAACATTGTTGGAAAACTCGATATGAATGTATCTTTTTACAAAATCAAACATGCCTCAAGACTTGAATATCAGACAGAACTAAAAGACACCAGTTATTTAAGTACAAGCCTGAACCTAATCATGTTAAGCCAATGCCATCAGCTAATGTGGCCCAGTAAATCGATACAAGCAATTAATACATTAAAGGCAGAGACTATTCTACTGATGCATATTGAACCCCTGTCATCAATACTTGTCCACCGCCTGCCTGTATTCATATACAAATCATCAAGAACAAGTGGGTTTCATTTCCCTTCAAATTCCTGGGTGGCTGGAGCAACAGCCCTGTGAGTTAACAGCGCTCTCCAGGACAGCTGCGGCCAGTCACTGTCAACTATGCCCTCCCCACCCCAGAAAGTGATCTGTGCACTTGCTTTTCCATGTCTCAGTTTCTCTTTGAAAATAAAGACACACACATCTTACAATCAGCCACAGGGGTGTTGGAAAATACGCATATTTACAAATACCTTGAGGACATCACCTGTTGCACATTATACAAAGGATGACACCAATGTCTGTTTGACAGCTCACAGTGTGCATCTCACGGCTACACTTGATTCTGATGAGACACAGCAAGTCAAACCCAGAAATAACATTCCACCGAAGCTCTGGAGCAAATAGTTCACGTGAAGGGCAGCAAGGAAGTGAAGGTTTTGCAACAAATAAATAGCAATTGAATGCACAGCCCAGTTTGGAGATATCATCCAATCCCTTTTAATAGTTCTTAAATTCACAAGGCAAATGATGCACTTTATTACATAGCCCACGTTTGAGAGACGGGGATCCAATAACTGATAAAGATATCTGAAATTTAGATTCCAGTCTCCTGGGTGCTATTTTCTGTATTCACGGCATTATTTTATTTTTCATCAATTTTCGAACAACCGAACAATCTTTTTTCAGCAATGGCCTTTATATAGTTTAGTACCCAATTTATAAATGCTTTGTCATAAATGCACGTTGCCAGGAACTTGAGCTTAAAGTATTGGAAATTTATTATTATTGGAAATTTTAGTTGCAAAACAGCATTTCTGAAGCATCAAATATGGGCGGCATAGTAGCACAGTTGCTTCACAGCGGCAGGGACCTGGGTTCGATTCCCGGCTTGGGTCACTGTCTGTGTGGAGTCTGCATGTTCTCCCCATGTCTGCATGGGTTTCCTCCGGGTGCTCCAGTTTCCTCCCACAAGTCCCGAAAGACGTGCTTGTTAGGTGATTTGGAGATTCTGAATTCTCCCTGTGTACCCGAACAGGCGCCGGAATGTGGCAACTAGGGGATTTTCACAGTAACTTCATTGCAGTGTTAATGTAAGCCTACTTGTGACACTAATACAAATTATTATAGTGTTATCTTCCTGCCTAAATTTTGTAAGCAAACATTTGCAATTATGCAGCTATGAATTCTGACTTTATATCTTTTTTTTTCTGGGTCCTGACCATGAGTCTCTCAATATTTATATTTCAGAAAATTCTAATTTTACCTGAAACAGCTTCTGTGGTTTGTTAACTAATTCCTCTACCACAAGCAGACGTGAAAATTACAAGAATAATCTATTACTGTTCCATTCACTAGAGTAAACCAATTCTAAAACGGTGAGGCAACCAGAGGAATAAACAGCTAAAAAGAGAAATCTAACACATCAATAGGAACACTTGAAACAATTAGCCAGTGAATGGGGGTGTGGAGGGAGAGAAAGCAGGAGGCGAAGGAGTCTTCACTGCACTCAACACTCACTCGTCTGGGAAGAATGGATGACTGAGACAACAATTAATCTCTCATACCAACACAAGGAGGTCAATAGTTCAACCCTATAACTTACAATGAAGAAATGTGCCATACTTTATATGATGGTCCCATTAATGTTGATTGCTAATGCACCAAGACGCTTCAATCTTCCGATCGAATACCTCCTAAACAAGCCAAGCAAAATTTGCCAACTTGTTCTGCATCCAAAGACTATGTAGCAGTCATTTCAACTGACTATTAAGACAAAGATACACCCAGCTATGCTCTGCTGTCTGAATCAAATCTTTTTTCAGTTGATCTGAAATGACCTTATACTATCCATGAAAACAATTCTACTCACATCCCATGTGAAAACATTTACTCTTCCTCCTCTATTAGTTAACACACTTGGTGACATGTTCACCTCTGATCCAGAATGTTGTGGGTTTAAGCGCCACTATGAGTTTGAGCAGTAATTTAACGCATCAATTCACTGAATTACTAAAGAACTACTGTGAGAAGGCCATCTTACTGTTCAGAGGTCAAACGGAGGACCGGTGTGCCTATTTAGGAGCATATAAATGATCCCAGGGCACTTGGAAGAACGGGGCAATTGTTGTAGTGTCTTGCTCAATAATTATCCCTCAGCCAGCACCAACTAAATCCAGTCATTCACTTGCTGGTTGTGGTAGCATCAGGATGTACAATGAACCATATCTCACCCCAATGCCTCTCAGTGCAACTAACTTCACCTAGGTTTCATATTGACCTATCATAGTCATAAGATTAGATATATATGCACAGAAATAGGCCATTTCGCTCCACCAGTTCATGCTCATGTTTCACCTCTTTTTACATCTAAATCTACCATCAAAATCATGTATTTCTTCTCCCTCAAATGCTTATCCCGCTTCCCTTTAAATGCAAGAAGACTGTTTGCTTCAAGTCCTCCCCTTAATAGTGAGTTCTACATACAAGTCAGAGGATCTTCTACTAATAGCTTCTCATCCTGACTCCACATCACTAACTGAAGTGCCCCTAGGATCTATGTATGGCCTCTCAAATCTTGGTTATATAATGAGGTCAGAAATGCATCATTATCATCACTATCGCTATTTTAGCCATTAAAAGGGGGTGTATGATTAGACCTCCCACCTGAGCTGTATTTGTAAGCTGTGCACCCAAACGATCTTTATTTGCTGCAAAACCTCACTGCACTTCACATGAACTATTTGCTCCAAAGCCTCGTTGGAATGTTCTGGGTTTGGCTTGCTGCCTAAGATGCACACTATGAACTGCCCGCTACATGCTGCCCCTTGACAGCACTGTCCAAAAATATGGCGTCAGATTCCAGATGTAGGCTGACAACACATCCCGACCACTTCACCAACTCTTGTCATCCCACTACTGCTTCTGGTGTTGTCAAAATATCTGCCCAATCTCCAGTCTTGAATGAGCTGTAATTCTGTGCAATCGAACACTGAGAAAACTGATGCCATCTCAAAAATCAGACCATTCCCCACTGATTCCATCAGGTTCCACAACCATCATTCCAGGTTGAACAGGACATTTTGTAACCTTGGCATCCTCTTTGCCTCATATCCTTTCCATTTAACGACCACATTCTTTGGTACAACGGCACCCAGCTCAGTCCTTTTTTTCAGTATATCTACCCAAGCCCTTTTTTCAGTCCATCTACCGAACCATGCAATTATTCTAGAATTATACAGCACACAAGGCAGCTATTGCGCCTATTGCGCCTGTGATGGCTCCTTGGTAGATGTATCCAGTAAATAGCAGCCCCTTGTTCTTTTCCCTACAGCTTTGTAATTTTTTCCATTCAAGTATTTATCCAATTCATTTTTGAATGTTGCTATTGAATATGTTTCCATGACGCTTTCTGACATTGCGCTCTGGATAATAACTTTCATTTATATAACACTTCAATGTTGAAAAACTTCCCAAGAGTCTTCACTGGAGTATTCAGCAGAGTTTCACACCAAGACACATCAGAGATATTAGATTTCCCAAACCTTGATCAAAGAGATCTGCTTTTAAAGAGCACCTCAGAAGGGGAAAAGGGAGGTAGAGAGATTTAGGGAGGGAATTGCAGAGTTGAAGGATTGGCACCAGAAAGCACAGCCACTAATGTGGGGCGATTATATTTGTGTTTTCTCACCAGGTCAGAACATAATGTTATGGGTCAGGGTTTAGAGAACCCCAAAGTGTATCATGGAGTTCACCTGACCCACAACTTTTAATAGATTGGGGTATGGGGAGCACACGGCCCACTCTACAGGTGTGGTACAGCAGAAATGGAAAAGTATTTTTTAAAGCAAAACAATGTTTATTCTATGAACTCAAGTTAACCTTTTTAAAAGAAACAGTGAATATCTGAGCAACCATTAATTCAAAGATAACCCCCAAAGAATACACCATTAAGTAATCCTTTAAGCTGTCCTTTTAACATCCAAAAGACTTAACAACCTTTAAAAAGAAGTACGAAGTCTTACAACACAGGTTAAAGTCCAACAGGTTTGTTTCGATGTCACGAGCTTTCGGAGCGCTGCTCCTTCCTCAGGTGAATGAAGAGGTCTGTTCCAGAAACACATATATAGACAAATTCAAAGATGCCAAACAATGCTTGGAATGCGAGCATTAGCAAGTGATTAAATCTTTACAGATCCAGAGATGGGGTAACCCCAGGTTAAAGAGGTGTGAATTGTACCAAGCCAGGACAGTTGGTAGGATTTCGCAGGCCAGATGGTGGGGGATGAATGTAATGCGACATGAATCCCAGGTCCCGGTTGAGGCCGCACTCATGTGTGCGGAACTTGGCTATAAGTTTCTGCTCAGCGATTCTGCGTTGTCGCGGGTCCTGAAGGCCGCCTTGGAGAACGCTTACCCGGAGATCAGAGGCTGAATGCCCTTGACTGCTGAAGTGTTCCCCGACTGGAAGGGAACATTCCTGCCTGGTGATTGTTGCACGATGTCCGTTCATTCGTTGTCGCAGCGTCTGCATGGTCTCGCCAATGTACCATGAGGAAGGAGCAGCGCTCCGAAAGCTAGTGACATCGAAACAAACCTGTTGGACTTTAACCTAGTGTTGTAAGACTTCGTACTGTGCTCACCCCAGTCCAACGCCGGCATCTCCACATCTTTAAAAAGAAGCACATCAGGGTTTACATTCAATACTGAAAACATTTCTGAATTCACCAAATGATCAAGAGATAGTCCTTCATGGCAGAGAGAACAGCAATACAGCTGCTGTGCCTGGCTTCAGCTGCAACACACTGAAAAACTAAACCAAAAAGACACAGACACACCCAAGCTTTTCTCAAAGTGAAACTAAAAAGCAGAACCAGAGCTCAATTCTGCCCACACTCTGACATCACTGCAGTAACACGAGCAGCCAAACATTTCTTAAAGCGACATTCTCATGACACCTCCCCCCAAGAAAAAAAACCCATCAACTTCAAGATGGTTTCATTTTTCACCTTTCGCCAATTCTTTAAGAAATGCACACAGTAAATACACTTTATCGTTGCAAAAAACAACACACACAAACAGGTATAATAATAGCCCATTTGTTTTCGTTCTTCTTCCACCAACCGAAACTCCTTCTCGATTGACAGTCTCTTTGAACAAGAAGGTCTCTGCACGATCCGTCCATTGTTTTACGCCTCGGCATTTCTCTTTAAAGTCAGATACTTTAGTTCAATCTGATCACAGAGTCCCTTGCAATTCGCCAACATAGGAGCATTGGTTATCACAGCTTTCAGGCCGTCAAATGCCTGTTGAAAGTCTGCTGTCCATTGACATTTTTGATGTTTCTTCAGCAAGTCCATCAGTGGAGCAATCACGCGACAAAACTTTTTCACAAATGTTCGATCAAATCCACTCATGCCAAGAAATCACATTATTTCCCTTCGTCTCGAGGGTATCGAAACCTCCTCAATAACTTTTGTTTTCACATCCCTTGGGACTATTCGACCCTGTCCGATTGTATGGCCAAGGAAAGTGACTTGGGCTTTTCCAAATTCACTTTTGGCTAGGTTTTATCACCAAACCCGCCTCCTGAAGTCGATCGAATAACTCCATCAGATGTTTTAAATGTTCTGTCCATGTCTGGCTTAAAATTACCAGATCGTCGATGTATACCGCACAATTGGGTAATCCTGAAACGACTGTGTTAGTTAACCGCTGAAATGTGGCTGGGGCATATTTCATGCCAAATGGCATAACTTTGAATTGGTATATACCATCTGGAGTCACAAAAGCTGAAATCTCCTTCGCTCTTTTGGATAAAGGTACCTGCCAGTAAGTAAATTCAGTTTGGAAATAAAAACTGATTGTCCCACTTTCTCAATGCAATCCTCCAAACGTGGGATAGGATAAGAGTCCATTCTTGTAACTGCATTAACCTTTCTATAGTCCACACACAACCGTTGCGTACCGTCTGGTTTAGGTACTATCACTATGGGTGAGCTCCATTGGCTGCAACCCACTTCAATTACGCAATTTTTAAGCATACTCTCAATCTCTTTGTTAACCTGTGCCAATTTGAAAGGATTAAGTCTATATGGATGTTGTTTGATTGGAACAGCATTTCCCACATCTGCATCATGTATAGCTATTTTAGTACTTCCCAATTTATCTCCACAAACTTACCCATGTGATATTAATAACTCTTTCAGGTCAGTTCGTTTTTCCTCTGGAAGATAACTCAACAATTTATCCCAATTTTTAAGAACATCCTCATTTTCCAATTTAATTTGTGGTATGTCAAATTCACAGTCATCTGGATTTGGTTCATCACTTTGAGTTAGAATCATTAAAACCTACTCCTTTTTCTCTCCTTCCCTTTCAAAGTACCTTTTAAGCATGTTCACATGACACACTCAGTGAGTCTTCCTTCTATCTGGTGTTTTTACCACATAATGCACCTCACTTAATTTCCTTTCAATCTGATAAGGTCCACAAAACCTAGCTTTTAAAGGCTCACCTACCACTGGTAACAACACTAAAACTTTATCTCCACTGGTAAAACTACGAACTTTGGATTTCTTGTCCGCGACCCCGTTTCATCACATTTTGTGCAACTTTCAAATGTTGTCTAGCCAATTCACCTGCTCTATTTAATCGTTCCCTAAAATTTGACATGTAATCCAATAATGTAATTTCTGATTTCTCACCCACCAATTTTTCCTTAATCAATTTAAGTGGTCCTCTTACCTGATGGCCAAAAATTAGTTCAAAAGGACTAAATTTGGTTGACTCATTAGGTGCAACCCTAATTGCAAACAGTACGAATGGAATTCCTTTATCCCAATCCTCTGGATAATCTTGACAATAAGCCCTCAACATTGTCTTTAATGTCTGATGCCACCTTTCTAACGCTCCCTACGATTTTGGATGGTACGCAGTTGATTTAAATTGTTTTATTCCTAAGCTATCCATAACTTCTTTGAATAACTTTGAGGTAAAATTTGATCCTTGATCCGATTGTTTTTCTGTGGGTAGTCCATATCTAGTAAAGGATTTAAGTAACTCCTCCACAATCTTTTTAGCTGTAATATTATGTACTGGAATGGCCTCTGGGAACCTAGTAGACACATCCATTATAGTCAAAAGATATTGATTCCCACTTTTTGTTTTAGGAAGCGGTCCTACGCAATCAATTAGGACCCTTGTAAAAGGTTCCTCAAATGCTGGAATGGGTATTAAGGGTGCTGGTTTTATCACTGCTTGAGGTTTCCCTATCACTTGACATGTGTGACATGATTGACAAAATGTAACTACATCTTTATGTAGTCCAGGCCAATAAAAATGTTTCTGGATTTTAAGTTGAGTTTTCCTTATTCCCAAATGACCTCCCACTGGTACCTCATGTGCAACTCGCAACAGCTCCTTTCTATACCCTACCGGAAATACTACTTGATGAACTTCTGCCCACTTTTCATCTGCCTGCATATGTAAAGGTCTCCATTTTCTCACCAAGACATAATTTTTACGGTAATAACACTCTGGTATACACGCAGATTCCTCTTCCGTATATGTTTTCTGATACATCCGTTTTATTTTTATATCTTTCTGTTGTAACTCGACCAATTTTCCTGAACTAAAAATATCCGCCTCATCCTCCACCCGTTCTTGTTCTTTTTCAACCATCTGATCAAAAATCGTTTCTGATAATTGCACTTCAACTTCATCTTCATTCTTTGATTTCTCCTCTTGTCTTAACCTGTGACTTAGCGACCTTGTTACTACACAATCCCAAAGAATACCAGGATATTCGTCCTTCAACACTTCAGTTGTCTGATTTTCCACTGGCTTATCAACCACAGTAGGCATCAATCCCACTTGCGATCCAGCTATATCATTACCCAAGATAAACTGTATTCCTGGACAAGATAGTTTCTCTATTACTCCTACTACCACTTCACCATTCTTCACTGGACTTTCCAACCTAACCTTATATAATGGAATGCTACTCCTCTCACCCTGAATTCCACATATTACCACCTTTTCTGGCAACATTCTTCCTAACCTACATAACTCTTCATCTCTTACCATTAAAGATTGACTAGCTCCCGTATGTCTTAAAATTGTGACTTCTTTGTCTGCTCCTCTTGATACACATGAGTAAACTTTACCCACACAAGTAAATTCTTTAAAGACATCTGGCACCTTCTTATCAATCATCTCTTGAACAGTCTGGACAATCTTTTCCACCTCCTTCGCTTCCCTTAGGCTTTCCTTTACCACTCTAACAAACCCCACTGTCTTATCCTGTTTTACCACATCAGCCTTCCCAGTGCTTTTCTTCAACCACCAACACTGTGACTTTACATGGCTTAGTTTATTACAATGAAAACATTTGAAACTTTTCATTTCTTTTCCACCCTCCTGGATTTCTTTTTTAATCTGAGGTACACTCTCCTTATTATCTCCCATCAGATCACCTTTACCTTTACCACTTGAGTATTTCTCATATCCCCAGTTTCTATCCCTCACAGGCTGAAACTGATGTCGGAAACCGAGCCTTGATTTATGAGCTAGTTCATAATCATCTGCCATTTCTGCTGCTAATCTTGCAGTTTTAACCCTCTGCTCTTCCACATGAGTTCTCACTACATCAGGAATTGAATTTTTAAACTCCTCCAAAAGTATAATTTCTCTGAGAGCTTCATACGTTTGGTCTATTTTCAAAGCCCTTAGCCACCTATCAAAATTACTCTGTTTGAGCCTTTCAAACTCCATGTATGTTTGACCAAATTCTTTCCTTAAATTTCTAAACCTTTGTCTGTAAGCTTCAGGCACTAGTTCATATGCACCTAAGATGGATTTTTTTCACCTCCTCATACGTCCCAGATACCTCCTCCGGTAGTGATGCAAACACTTCACTAGCCCTACCTACCAGCTTTGTTTGAATCAGTAATACCCACATGTTCTGTGGGCATTTCATTTGTTTAGCTACCTTCTCAAATGAAATGAAAAAGGCTTCTACCTCCTTCTTGTCAAACCTTGGCAATGCTTGGACATATTTAAATATATCCCCACCACGCCTTCGACTATGACGCTCTTTCTCACTATCCTCATCACTATCATCCAACTGTACGTTTCCCTTTATATCTGCCAATTTTAACTGACTGTCATGTTTCATGGCCATTTTCTGAAGTTCAAACTCTCTCTCTTTATTTTTTTCCCTGATCTCTATCTCCCTTTCTTTTTCTTTTTGTTCTGCTGGGGCTATTCTTTCTTTCCTCCTTTCTTCTCTCTCCTTTTCTTTGTCCTCTCTCTCTCTCTTTCTTTTTCCTCTCTTTCGTATTCAAGTTGCTTTAATTCTTTCTCATGTTCCATTTGTTTAATTTGTAACTGAATTTTTGCCATTTCCAATGAGTTACACTGTATCTCAGGCAACTTTAAATGCTTAACCACCGCTATAATGACCTCATCTTTTTGCATTTTGTCAGGTAATGTTAACTGCAATGTTTTTGCCAAATCTAACAGTCTGCTTTTAGTCTCTGTCCGTAAGGTACTGCGTGTGACCGTCTCCACCCCCAAAATCTTCTGAGCCTTTTAAAGAGCACAACACACTCCCCACTTAAACTAAAATACCACACCTGAAAAGCAACCACAATATGCACACCCCTCACTGTCTTTAAGTGCACTAAGCCAATCCAACAGATAGACTTTTATCCCCGAGGAGCCCCCAATTGTTATGGGTCAGGGTTTAGAGAACCCCAAAGTGTATCATGGAGTTCACCTGACCCACAACATTTGAGATCAGGGGGTTGTTGAGCTAAAAGGTGGGCAGCACGGTAGCATTGTGGATAGCACAATTGCTTCACAGCTCCAGGGTCCCAGGTCCGATTCCGGCTTAGGTCACTGTCTGTGCGGAGTCTGCACGTTCTCCCCGTGTGTGCGTGGGTTTCCTCCGGGTGCTCCGGTTTCCTCCCACAGTCCAAAGATGTGCAGGTTAGGTGGATTGGCCATTCTAAATTGCGCTTAGTGTCCAAAATTGCCCTTAGTGTTGGGTGGGGTTACTGGGTTATGGGGATAGGGTGGAGGTGGTGACCTTGGGTAGGGTGCTCTTTCCAAGAGCCGGTGCAGACTCGATGGGCCGAATGGCCTCCTTCTGCACTGTAAATTCTGTGAAATCTATGAAATCTATGAATGTCGGGGATTTCAAAACAAGAGAGAGTTTTCAAGAATACTTCCCTCAGTAACCGAGGATGCATCCCACCTGGATTGAGTGACTTTTCTACTGATGACTGGCAATCTGTTAAATATTTCCTATTTATTTGCATCCGATCTAATATTATGACTGTTTCGTCTTCACAGCTACATTAGCAGCATCTTCTTCTCTAGTGAAGCCAGATGTAAAGGCATTTGTGGGTGGCACGGTATCACAGTGGTTAGCACTGTTGCTTCACAGTTCCAGCGTCCCAGGTTTGATTCCCGGCTGGGTCACTGTCTGTGCGGAGTCTGCATGTTCTCCCCGTGTCTGCATGGGATTCCTCCGGGCGTTCCGGTTTCCTCCCACAGTCCAAAGAGGTGAAGGTTAGGTGGATTGATCATGCTAAATTGTCCTTAGTGTCCAAAAATGTTGGATGGGGTTACTGGGTCACGGGGAGGTGTGGGCTTAATTAGGGTGCTCCTTCCAAGGGCCGGTACAGACTCGATGGGCCGAATGGCTTCCTTCTGCACTGTAAATTCTATGTAAAATCTATGTACTCTTTTCTTTATTCTTCGTCTGTCAAGAAAATGGTGGAGGCTGCTGATGTGACTCAGGTCACTTTGTCGATGATCGAGATGCTTACAGGCATCTTGGCAGCAGAATTCATGAAACAGAGGAAGGCTATCTCCGAAGATATCCAAAGTTTAATAGAGGTGGCCTTGGCTCCAATTCGTTCAGTGCTGGCGAAGACAGACAAAATGGTAAAGGCACACGGCACAGTGCTACAGGGTGTGGAGGCGGCTCTTTCAGACTAGAGTGACCGGATTATCTCCGCTGGAGGCTGAGATGGCAATGTTGGCTTGTGTTAATAAAACTCTGCATATCAAGGTGGATGATTTGGAGAATTGCTCCAGGAAGCAGAACCTTAGGTTTGTGGGGCTGCCGAAGGGGGTGGAGGGCCCATATCCGACTGAATAGATGTCAAAGATGTTTGGAAAGATGGTGGGGGAGGGTGGATTGTTGTCCGCTCACGAGCTGGACTGGGCCCACCGGTCACTCCAGCAGAAGCCCTGTTCAGGCGAATCACCACGGGTAATCATCGTCAGGTTCCACAGTACCAGGCAAAGGAATGAGTCCCGAGGTGGACGAAGGAGCACTGGGACTATATATGGGAGGGCCACGCCTTCAGGCTTTATCAAGATGTGGGAGTGCAGCTGGCTAAAAGGCGGGCAGCATTTAACAAGGCCAAGGCTGTGTTATACAAGATGGGATGCAGTTTGAGGCGGTGTACCCTGCACACCTCCGAAAGACCTTTGACTCAAAAGTCTATTATTTTGATGCACTGGAGGAGGCTGGTGCTTTTGTGAAGACAAATGGGCTGGGGGCGAGTAAATTTTTATTTTTATGGGGACCTGCTGTTGTTGGGAATGACAAGTGTTATGGGGACTCGCTGGGGTTTCTTGTTCCAGTTTGTTTGGTTTTTATTGTTCTTGTGTGGGATGGGTGTGTTACGTTTTCTATGTTTATTCAAGTTGGATGTGGCCAGGGGACTTGTCATTAAGGCTTTTTATTTATCTATATTCCGGGTGGGGGCTGCCCTGCTAGCTGAAAAAGTTAGTAATTGTGAGCGTAATGGTGGGGGCAACTACAGCTCACTATTTTAAGGTAGATTTAGATTATGTTATTTTTTGGGTTGGGCTTTTTGCTCATCTTTTGGCTGTTCGTTTATTTTTTTCGATGTTGGGAGGCAGGGTGATGGAGAGAAGGGGCTGGGAGGCATGGAGGGTTTTCTGACTGTGGACTATACCTTGTTCTTTTTTGATGGAGGATTTGGCGGCCACCTTGGCTGGGACCGATGCCTGAACTTTTTAAGGGGCTGTTGGAATATCTCTTTTGGTGGAAATGGCTGACTCGGGTAGGGGAGGGGGTAGAAGGCCCCCAGTTCAGCTGGTCACTTGGAACGTAAGAGGGTTGAATGGCCCAGTAAAAAGGTTGAGGATATTTGCTCATTTGAAGAGCTTGATGTGGTGTTTCTGCAGGAAACCTATTTGCGGAACAGGGACCAGACATAGTTACGGAAGGGATGGGTGGGGCAGGTACCCCCATTCGGGCTTTGAGGGTCGGGTCCAGAGGGGCTGCAGTTCTGATTAATAAGCAGTTACTTTTTCAGCAGCTAAAATCCTGGCTGACCCAAATGGGAGACAGACAGTTGGGTGGCTTCACCTTACCTAATTTGTTATTTTGTTACTGGGCGACTAATATCGAAAAGGTACTTGGGTGGCTCAAGGATCCGAATTTCATACGGGGGCAGATGGAGTCGAGCTCTTGTAGTGGTTCTAGTTTGAAGGCCTTGGTAACTGCCTCGCTTCTGTTCTCCCCTACAAAAGTTACGGTAGTGGTGGCCATGCTGAGGCAGTATTTTAAGCTCGGCTCGATGTCATTGTCAGCCCCCATCTGAAGGAATCATCTTTTTGCGCCAATGGTCTTGGACTCGAAGTTCAGGTTGGGAGAGGGAGGAGCTTCCTTTCCCTTGGCACCTTTGCCCTCCCTCCTGAATAGGGTTTTGTCTCTGGCTGTGGTGGATGAGGGAACAATTTTGGAAATTTATGGTCAGATCCTGTTGGCAGGCTCTATGAATAAGGTGAGGAAGAAGTGGGAGCGAGAGCTTGGTCTGGTTTTTGAGGGTGGGGTGTGGGGTGAGGCTCTTCACAGGGTCAACTCTACCGCATCCTGTGCTAGGCTCAGCTTGATCCAGTTCAAGGTGGTCCACAGGGCATATGTGACCAGTGCGAGGGTGAGTGCTTTTTTCTCGTGGGTGGAAGATAGGTGCGAAAGTTGCGAAAGTTGTTCTCGGGTATTAGCAAATCATACCCATATGTTCTGGTCATGACCTAAATTTGTAAGTTTTTGTGTCTCATTCTTTACCACACGTGAGGGATTCTCAAGATCAAGCTGGAGCCTTGTCCGTTGGTGGCCATTTTCGGGTTTCAGACTCAACGGGTGAAAGCGGTGTCCTCGCCTTTGCCTTGTTGATAGCCCGGAGGCGAGTTCTGCTGGGGTGGAGTTCTACTCTGCCTTGTGCCTCGGCCTGGTTGGTAGATCTAACAGAGTTCCTATACCTAGAGAAGGTCAAGTACACCATTAAAGGGTCGGTAGAAGGGTTCTACTCGAGATGGCAGCCATTCATATCCTTTTTCAGTGAGCTAGTCACTGTCAGCTGTTGGGAGAGGTGCTAATTAGTCTTTATTTAGTTAGAGGGAGGTGGGATGAGGGTAGTGGTGTTGTTATTTTTGAAGTTGACATTCTTATACTGTATATGCATTTGCTTATTCGTAATAATGGGAAAAAAATTCTGCAATAAAAATATTTTGAAAAATATCAATGTCACCTCCCGCAGCAATCCTCCCATCCAAAACTCCACGTTCCACTGATTCGAGACTGTTGTGCATCCTCCTGGTGGTCATGCTTACTGCCATCAAGCATATGGACTCTGGCTTTCCCTCATCAAACCACTCTGTGCCTCACCCTCTCCTCCTTGAAGATACTCCTTAGAAAATTTGCCTCAAGATTTTGGTCATCCCTTCTGAGACCTCCTTCTTTGTCTCAGTATGTCTCTATGAATGTCTTGGGGACTTGTTTTAAACGTTAGTGGCACTATATGAATTGGCTGACCTCATTCTTCTATCAAACAATAACTGCAGTTCCAATATAATCTTGAGGTTGCAAATTGCTCTGGACAATCTGAGCAGCCGAAGAACAAATTCTAAACCGTTTATAAACCATCAGATTTTCCATTTGGATTTAGAGACTGCAACAAAAGAACATCACTGTGCAAAATCCAGGGTAAGGAATCTCTTTATTATAAGATTCAATCGAGCTGTGTGTGTTCAGGCTGCAGCTTCCAGCTTATTGGGTCTTTTTGTCAGTTCCACAATATAAAATTACCTGCTCACACTTTAAGAGGAGTGCAATTTCTAGAAGCTGCATTGAAATGTTAATTACTCCCCATTTCCTGTAAAACTGCTGGCTGGATTAAATAATTGTATTTATACAGCTCAATTAATACATGGCCAAGGCAAATGAAATGTAAATGGAGATTGAACCGACAAAATACTGATCTGCATAAGGGCTCTTTAGGGCTCTGAGATTCCCTTAAACATACTGACACATTCCACAGCAAAGTGGTGTTCAGAAAACAGAAGGGAAGGAAAGAAAGGAAATGAGGGGGGTTGGGGATATTAAGGGGAATAATACAGTGGTGGAGAGAATAGGTGTCCTGGACACATTAAGTACACAATCTATTTGGTTAGAGTTAAGAAAAAGTTTTCAATCGCACAACTGGGTGTTCTGATTTTTAAATGGTCAACTCATGGGAAGGAGATAGAGGGTCAAAATTACAGAGGTGCAAGAATTCTAGGGCAGTTATAATAGAGGAGTTCAATTATCTTAATATAAACTGGGATAGTAATTGTGTAAAGGACAAAGAGGGGGAATGTTCACAAGTGTGCTCAAGATAATTTTCTCGGTCAGTACACTTCTCACTCAATGAGGTAGGAGCTTTTATTGCATCTGGTGTCTCGGGAATGAAGTGGGTCAAATGGACCATGTGACAGTAGGAGAGCATTTAGAGAACAGTGATCAAATAAGGTTAGGTGTAGCTAAAGACAAGAAGCAATACAGATAACAATACATAATTGAGGAGCGCCAATTTCAGTTCATTGCCTATAATAATAATCTTTATTGGTGTCAAAAGTAGGCTTACATTAATACTGTAATGAAGTTACTGTGAAAATTCCTTAGTCACCACACTCCGGCGCCTGTTCGGGTACACTGAGGGAGAATTCAGAATGTCCAATTCACCTAACAAACACGTCTTTTGGGACTTGTGGGAGGAAACTGGAGCACCCGGAGGAAACCCACGCAGACACAGGGAGAACGTGCAGACTCCGCACAGACAGTGACCCAAGCCGGGAATCAAACCCAGGTCCTTGGCGCTGTGAAGTAACAGTGCCAACCACCATGCTACCAAATCACCATATCTGAGTAAGAGTTTTCTTGTTATAGAGGGAGTACAGCAAAGGTTTACCAGACTGACTCCTGGGATGGTGCGACTGACCTATGACACAGTTAAAATTATATTTACTGGAGTTTAGAAGAAAGACAGGGGAATCTCATATAAACCTATAAAATTTTAACTGGACTAGACATGGTAGATGCAGGGAGGATGTTCCCAATGGCAAGGGAGTCCAGAACCAGAGGTCACAGTCTAAGGATATGGAGGAAACCATTTAGGACCGAGATGAGGAGAAATGTCTTCACCCAGAGAGTGGTGAGCCTGTGGAATTCGCTGTCATAGAAAATAGTTGAGGCCAAATCATTGTATATAGATATATTAGATACAGCTCCTGGAGCTAATGGTATCAAAGGATATTGGGTAGGCGGGGGGTGGGGGGGGGGGGGGGGGGGGTGGCGGAGATCAGGAACAAGTGACTGAGTTGGATGATCGGCCATGATCATAATGAATGGCGGAGCAGGCTCGAAGGGCCGAATGGCTTCCTCCTGCTCCTATTTTCTATATTTCTGTTTAATTGTCAGGAAACAGAGGGTAGTGGAGAACTGTTGTTTTTTTGCACTGGAGGAAGGTATACATGTTACATATTAATGATTTAGTCTTGGATGTACAGGGCACAATTTCAAAATTAGCAAATGGCCAAAAGCTGGAACTAGCACAAACAGAAAAGAGGATGGATATTCTGGTAGAAGAAACAAGAAGAGGCAATATAAAAGAAAGAGTATGATTCTAAAGGGAGGTGTGTAGAAACAGAGACTGGGGGTTTATGTGCACAAATCACTTAGATGGTAGGACAGATTGAGAAAGCGGTTAAGAACATAGGTGATCTTAAGCTTTATAAATAGAGGCAGAAAGTAGAATAACAAGGAGGTTTTGGCAAACCTTGATAAAACTGGTTCGGCCTCAGTTGGAATACTGCGTCCAATTGTGGGCATTACATTTCAGGAAAGATTTGAATGCTTTATGGAGGATGCAGAAAAGGTTTAAGAGGGATCAGGGACTTCAAATTCGATGGATTGGAGAAACTGGGTTTGTTTTCCTTGGGAAAGGCTGAGAGGAGATTCAATTGAGGTGTTGCAAAATCATGAGAGGTCTAGAGAGAGTAGATAGAGAGGCACTGTTCTTATTGGCAGAAGGTCAAGGACCAGAGGACACCCACTTAAGTTGAATAGGATTGCCAACTGTGATTAAATATATTGCTGGAGGCTTCATTACATGCCTTGCCTTTGCACTCCAACCGTTCATCAGCCAACACACCAACCTTGTGACGTACTGCTGTCCTACGCTAATTGAAAAGCAAAAAGACTCATTACCCAATTGGATGGTGTTTGGACTGTCAGCCAAACAGCCTTTTCTATTCTATTTTCAACATGTTGATGTCTGGTAAAAAGAAATGTTTGAAGAAAATGTCAAAGAAACCCAATCTTTTTTAATGCCCCAATGACTTTTCCCCAGGGTCACACACAGTAGTGTCCTGGAGATTGATCTTCAATTCCACATCAGGTTCAGATTCTCTACTGAGGGCAGTTATCACTCTGAATTCACCAAATGATCTAGAGATAGTCTTTAGATGGCAGAGAGATCGAAATTGCACCTTCTTTGGCTGGCATCAGCTCCAACACTAAAACGAAACCAAAAAACACAGACATACCCAAGCTTTTCCTCAAAGTGAAACTAAAAAGCAGAGCCAGAGCTCAGCTCCACCTACACTCTGACATCACTGCAGCCACTTGAGCAGACAAACATTTCTTAAAGTGACATTCCCATGACACTTGAACATTAAGGTTACTCACAGGAGTGTAGTTAGGCAATATGTGTCATCAAGTCGCAAACTATATTGGGACCAGTGGCAAAACTTTGGTCAAGGATATTTTATGGGGCATCTTAAAAGAGTAGAAAGGCGGGCAAATATAGAGAGGGATCTCCACACCTTAAATCATAGACGTCTGAAGACACAGCTATCAATGGTGGAGTGATGGAACTCGGGAATATCAATCTCAGTAAAGAGATTTCTCATCTCAGTTTTTAATGAGACTGTACCGAATGTTTTCTCTCTGCCAAGTGACAGTGATGCAGCAACCCCAAAGTCCCTACACACAGGCTGCAGATATGTGGCCTCCCTAAAATTACTGCACACTTGTGACCACACACAAATTTACAGGGGTTGCACACTTCAACAAATCCCTTGTGTATTCACCTCCATCCGAGAAAACATTGACGACGACTCCCTAGTTTTAGACTCACTAGCCATTGGGGTGTGACTTATGGTCAGTGGGATATTTGCCCCATCAAGCCCTGTCAGAATCATATCTGTTCAATGAGATCGCCTTTCATTCTTCTGAACTGTAAATATTGGCACATTCAACTCAACTGCACAGCTGTGTCCTCTGCCTCCATAAGAACACTTTGGATGTTCATCCTTTCCATCCTTATGGAACTGTGTCCAGTCTGTAACCAAATTATTCCCCCCTTTCCAGGCCTCCTCATTGCTCATTTACAGACTAACCTGCCAATCTTCCATTCTACTCCATTTGGGCCAAGTCCCTCTTCAATTCGTGTTTCGCCAGTTGAGCGATTAGGGATGAATAAGGGATTTGCACGTGGAGGCAGGAGGTAGTAAGTAAGTACTTTGGAGCTGTCTTTGCAAAGCAAGAAGATACTACCCAGGCTAAAGTGAGAGAGGAGGTACCTGGCACACAAGAAGAATTTACAATTGAGAAGGAGAAGGTGATAGAAAGTGATTCACTTATGTAGATAAAATACCAGGACCGGATGAGATGCATCCAAGGGTACTGTGGGAATTGAGGGTGGAAATTGCAGAGGCACTGGTAATCATCTTTCTGTCTTCCTTATACACAGGGGTGGTGCAAGCGGATTGAATTGCAAATATTACTCCCTTGTTCGAAAAGGGGGACAGGAATAAAGCCGGCAACTACAGACCAGTTATTTTGGCTTCAGTGGTAGAGAAATTCCTGTAAACTGTAGTTTGGGAAAAAAATCAACAGTTACTTAGAGATGTGCAGAATAATTAAGGAAAGCCAGCATGGATTCATTAAGGAAAACTCATGTTCAACTAATTTACTGGAGTTTTCTGAGGTAACAGAGAAGGTTAATAAAGGCAATGCTGTTGATGTGGCTTATATGAATTTTCAAAAGACATTTGATACAGTGTCACACAACAGACTCATGAGCAAGATTCTAGCTGATGGAATGAAAGGATAATGAGGCACTTGGATAAGAAATTGGCTGACTGACAGGAAACAGAGAGGAGTGATAAATAATTGCTTTTCAGATTGGAGGAAAGTTTGTAGTAGTGTTACCCAGGGGTTAGTGTTGGGACCGTTGCTCTTCCTGATATATATTAATGACCTAGATTGTGATGTTCAGATGATACAACAATTGGAAATTGTCATCTGTGATGAGGATAGTCTTGAACTTTAAAAGGATGTAGACATGTTGGTGGATTGGGCAGACAAGTGGCAGATGAAGTTCAATGTGGAGAATTGTGAGGTGATTCATTTTGGCAAGAAGAATATGAAGGGATAGTATAAAATAAAAGGAGAAGGTCTAATGGAGGTGAAGGAACAGTGAGACCTCAGTATATGTCATTGCAGATAGCAGGATAGGCAGAGAGAGCAGTTAATAAAGCATATAATATCTAAGGCTTTTATAATAGGCACATTGAGTACAAAAGAAAGGAGGTCATGTTGCATTTATACAAGTCACAAGTTTGGCCTCATCTGGAGCACTGCATCCAGCTCTGGGTGCCATATTTGAGAAATGATGTGGAGGCACTGGAGAGAGGACAGAGGAGATTCAGAAGAATGGTTCCAGGGATAAGGAACTGTAGCTATGAGGATAGATTGGAGAGGTTGGGACTGTTTTCCCTGAAGAAAGGAAGGTCGAGGAGATTTGACAGAGGTATTCAAATTCTGAGGGGTATGAGCAGGGTAAACAGTGAGAAACTGTTCCCTCTCAAGAGAGCAGCAAGAACGAGAGGGCACAGATTCAAAATGATTAGCATAAGGAGTAAAACTGATGAGTGGAAAAGTTTTTTCACCCAGAGGGTGGTTGGAGTCTGGAAAAACTTCCTGAGAGGCTGCTGGAGGCATGTGGGGGTGGGGGGGGGAGGTGGGATCAGGCTATTGAGTTTGATGATCATAATGAGTGGCTGAGCAGGCTCAAAGGGCCGAATGGCCTCCTCCTGCTCCTATTTTTCATGTTTCGACGTAATTATTCTCTGATTCTCACATTTGATTCTTCAATAACTTCTTTCTAAAAGAAAATTCCAATTAAGGGATAATTTAGCATGGCCAATCCACCTACCCTGCACATCTTTGGGTTGTCGTGGTGAGACCCATGTACCTCACAGGGAGAATGTGCAAACTCCGCACGGACAGTGACCCATGGCCGGGTTCGAACCTGGGTTCTTCGGCACCATAAGGCAGCAGTGCTAACCACTCCGCCATCTATTCTTTCAAAAAGAAAATTCCAATTAAGGGAATATTAAAGTGGCCAATCCACTTTCCCTGAACATCTTTGGGTTGTGGGGGTGAGACCCACGCACACACGGGAGAATGTGCAAACACCACACGGACAGTGACCCGGGGCCGAGATCGAAGCCGGGTCCTTGGTGCCGGAAGGTAGCAGTGCTAACCACTGGCCACCATAACTATTCTAAACCCTATTGAAACTGTGCCACATTTCAGATAATGGAGGTACATCATCTATTGGAATTAGAGTAGTCAATTCTCAATGGACGTACTTCTGGAGGTTTCATTGCATGACTTCCTGCCTATAAAAATCCCAAGACAAACAACCTTTTTTCCCATCTCCACTAAAGAATTGTAATTAAATTTTAAAAATTGCAAAATCCTCATGATATTTCTGCTGAAACGCTCATACCAATTCCCAGGCAATTAATCTTCAATTCCAGCAAACTCCAGGGTAATCCAGGCAGGCCGACAACTCTAATTGGGAAGCCAAATACAAGTTGGCCCAAGCTCCATTACAAATTGTAGAGCTATTCATCATTCTAAAAGGTCTCTAAAACACTGCTGAAATAGTTTGAGGTAAGTAACTTGCCCTAAAATGTAATCCAAAGAGGTTTACTGCTCACAATACTTGGTGCTAATTACACACCAATCTAATTCTAACTGCTGTTTATTTATTTTTTTGTTGCTATAAATAAGGTTTTGTTTCACACAAAATGCTGCTTAAACTTTACAAGTTGTTTTCAGCCGCATAATAGGAATTTTCAAGAAACAAAAAGCTCTTGGGCGAATTACAACCTCTCAAGACAAAGCTGGTGTCAGAATCCTTGGTACAGTCCCAAACCTCCAATTGTATCACTTTTCACAGTCAAACTGCCAACCACTTAAAACAAGAAAAACAAATGCTTGGTCACAGTGATGCATGTAGCGTCTAAATGATTGTGAGTTCTTGCCAGCTTGGCGGTTTTGATTTCTTTACTTTCTGAAAAGGACCATTGGAACAAGGGTAGGCCATTGAGCTCCTGGAGTCTGTCCCACTATTCCATTGGATCATAGCTGACTTGTAATTTAACTCGATTCACCCATCTTTGTCCTGCATCCACTCAAACCTTACAAACATCCATCAATCTCAATCTCGAAAGACCATAAGAAATAGGACCAGGAGGAGACCATTCAACTCTTCAAGTCTGCTCTGCCATTTAATAAGATCATGGCTGATCTAATACTCACTAAATCCACTTTCCTGCCTTATCTCCGTAACCCTTAATTCCCCAACTGATTAATAACCTCGCTCTCAGCCATGTAAATGTTCAAGGACTCTGCCTCCACAGTTTCCTGGAGTTCAGAAATATCCTTCCTCATTTCATTCTTAAATGAGCACCCCCTTAGTCTGCCACTATGCCTTCTGGTCCCACACTCTCCCATGAGTGGAAACATCCTCCCAACATTTACCTTGTCTAACCCTCTAAGAATCTTACATATTTCAATAATTCTCTCATTCGTGAACACAAAGAAGTGCAGACACAGGGAAGGGAAATTCTGCTGAGTGTCTCAAAAGTAGGGAGCATGACCTTATAACCTGAGCTAGGCCTTTCAGTGAAGTTCGGAAATACTTGCACATGCAAAGGATGGTGGAATTGAGCTCTTTTCCACAAATGGCAATTGATGAGAGGTCAATTGATTTTGTTTGTCTATTTGAGGTTGATAGATTTTTTGTAAATCAAAAGTAAGAGGTATGAGGCAAAAACAGATATATGGTGTCAGGTCACAGGTCAACCATGATCTTGCTGAATGGTAGAAGCACCAGGAATTAAACAGCCTGCTCCCGTTCCTGTGTTCCAATTACCTCCCAGCATCCACTGCCTTTCGGGGTTGTTTTCCACTCCACAAAGGCAGATGGAGACGAACCCAGAGTATACCACAATGATCAAGTGCACAACACAGTAAATAACTACCGGTATTTAATGTTTCAGGGACAGGTAACAATGATTGCCAAGATGTTGCATCACACAAAAACAATCGAAGAGGGCAAGGAGGAAAGTTAGCCAGTCTCTTACACTTAGTGATGATTCCGCAGCAAAGACTCCCCGCAAAATTCACACTGTGTTTCATCCCTCGTGCCAATTCATACACATTAGTATTTACATTCCATCGTATTCCATAGCAGCAGCATTGCAAAACATTTGCCCCTCAAAAACATATTACAAGTGGAAGAAAATGGATAATCGTGAGTGATTTGTGCCCTACAAATTTATTTATTCCCCTCCAGTCGCTCAGACCTGGCATATGATTCATCATACAAATGTATCCCTTGAATCTAATCAGGTGAGATCTACCGGTTGCATGGCACCCAAACGCAGCGCGGCTGGTAGATGCTAGGAGATCCCACTTCCGTGATCTACCCGACTCACCGCACCTCACAAGATCTAATGCGATCTCACGTGATGTTGCCATGTGAATCCTGCCTATTGTGGGCAGGATCACTTTCTGCTAAAGTTGCATATTAGAATGAGACAGCTAGTCTCAATCTAATGTGCGTTCCCGAGATCTAACCAAGGCGTACGATCTAACTCTGTCACCTTGGAGACCTCGGCTGAGCACCGTTCAGTGTTGGTCCCCACCAACGGGGACCAGGCGGAACGGCACTTGTGGGGGTCTCTCAGGGGATCGGAGGCATCCTGATCTCCCTGCACTGAGGAGTTCCGGGAGGGGAGCTCCTCAGTGCAGGGAACAGGGTTAAGTGCAGCCTCGGCCACGTGTTCCCCACTGAGGCCCCCGATCCACCTGGATGGGTGTTAGGTAGGGGGTCTCGCAGCTTCGAGCGCCAGGAAACACCTGGCTAATCGCGCTATGAGCCTCTGTCCCCATTCGGGTAGATAGTGTCCATCATTTTTAAGAATTGTTCATTCATAAAGGGCTGAGGGGTCTACTCCTGCTCTCTATATTTCCATAAGGGATGTGATGAATTTCATTCTGACATCATGGCAAGTCATTCCTGTCAATGGAACCCTTGCATGCCAGCGTAGCTTCACACCACCCAAATTTTACTTTTAGTCATGCAATAGTTGCAATTGTGCAATAGGAGTACCAATTTGTGAGCCAAACCAAATATTCATGTCATTCTCATGTGATTCTCCAGGAGTTTTGGAAAGGAGGCCGAGAGGAAAGAGGTCAGGTGTAAGTTGATAGTAACTTTAAACAGCAAGTGAACATAGAGAGCAACAGATATAACCCAGCTCAGTTAATTCAAGCAGCACTTATCTTCATGTTGTGATACAAAATAATGAATACACTGCTACCCCACATCAGTGGATCATTTTGCATGATGAACAAAATAACGCCTACTATTTTATTTAATTTTTCACCTACACCTGGCCAAAGCATTTCTCCTCATCGCTTTCTGTTTTGAGAAAATAATGGTCTCTCTTTTTTGAAATCTTTGTGCACACAACAAGCAGCCTCTGCTGAGGACTATGGATCCCTGAATATAAATGCGTATGCGGTTTATCAATTGCAGAGAGGCGCTAAATTCTTGCATTCTGTTTAATATTTTTGTGGCGGAGAGAACACCAAACTTCAACTAATTAGCATTTTAATATGTTTTTTAAAAAGTGCAAATAATTAAAACAGTTCTGAATTTTAACTGCTTTGCCCCAAAGTCTTCCCGCAAGTACGATCAAGTAAATCCCATAATGTGACGGTTATGCATAATAATTCTAATCTAATGAAAACTGAGGTCTTGTGATGCAGTGGATCACGTTCCTGCCTCTAAGACAGAAGCTCTGGGTTCTAGTTCCACTCCAGAACCTGCAAAATTCTTCCAACCCACACACCAATGGTAGGTTTCTTAGAGTCATAGTGTTTTACAGCACAAAAAGAAACCCTTTTGCCATCAAGCACCTATCAAAGATAGAGGGGGGAGAGATTCCTGGTCAGCCTGGTCAGATGGAAAGAAAATTGGAGCCTCTACCATTACTATCCATAGCTCCATGCATGTAAAAGTCTATGCTGCCAGAGTGATTCGGACTCCTTTTGGGTGGAGGGCAGTTGGCTGAGCGACTGGTGTGGATCAGACTGGTGCCATCAGCACAGAGTCATCAGCACATCCCCACTCTGGCTGGGGTGGATTCAGGACCTGCCCCCTTGCCCTAACCATGGTGGAGGCTGTGGCACTTAGAGTCAGGCCTGCCTTTGGAACGTGAACTAAAGAAGAATTCAATTTAGAGGGACAAACATTTAACACTTCCCATCTCAAATTTGGCATTCCTCAAATTGCAAAAACCAAAGGTACCGCCTCATAAGGTAGCAAATGACACCAGGTCGAGGAGCAATGTGTGATGAAGATGGCATGGCTTAGTGGCAGTTACTGGGATGCAGCACTCTTTCTAGTAAACCTACTGTAGTTTTGCTCATGTTGACAAAGGGGTCATGCTGCTTTATAGTAATACACATACCAACAGGAAATGCTGTTGAAGAGGTGATAGGCAGTTGTTGTAAAGTTTTATACTATGTGTGCAATACACTAAAGGTTAAATATTTTAAATATATCATACCAATGATCGATTTTGAAACCTTAAATTGACTGTTGGCAATATAGATATATTTTTCTGCAATGGTTAGCACTGCTGCCCCACAGCGCCGAGGATCCAGGTTTGATCCCGGCCCCGGGTCACTGTGGAGTTTGCACATTCTCCCCCTGTCTGCGTGGGTTTCACTCCCACAAACCGAAGATGTGCAGGATAGGTTAATTGGCCACGCTAAATTGCCCCTTAATTGGAAAAAAAAAGTATTGGGTACTCTAAATTTATTTCTAAATAGTAAAGTCTGTCAGGGTAACCAAGGGACAAATTAAGGGTTTCAGTTTGGATAAGGCAGGGAACAGTGAGACAATATTATGGAGGTAGGTAGTCTTGGTGATATGGTGGATCTCTGGTTGGAAGTTTACCTCTGGGTTAAACACAACACAACAAGCATCAAAGACAAGAGCCAAGAGCCAAGAGCTTAGGAACAGTGTCCTGTGGTCAGCATCACAGTGAAGCAGACTGTGAACGATGTCCTGCAGTCAGCATGGCAGTGAAGCAGTCTGGGAATGGTGACCTGAAGTCAGCACTCAGAGAAGTAGTCTGGGAATGGTGACCTGCAGTCAGCATCGCAGTGAAGCAGTCTGAGAACGGTGTCCTGCAGTCAGCATGGCAGTGAAGCAGTCTGGGAAAGGTGTCCTGCAGTCAGCATGGCAGTGAAGCAGTCTGGGAATGGTGACCTGCAGTCAGCATGGCAGTGAAGCAGTCTGGGAACAGTGTCCTGCAGTCAGCATGGCAGTGAAGCAGTCTGGGAACAGTGTCCTGCAGTCAGCATCACAGTGGAGCAGTCTGGGAATGGTGTCCTGCAGTCAGCATGCAGAGAAGTAGTCTGGGAACAGTGTCCTGCAGTCAGCATGGCAGTGAAGCAGTCTGGGAACAGTGTACTGCAGTCAGCATCACAGTGGAGCAATCTGGGAACGGTGTCCTGCAGTCAGCACTCAGAGAAGTAGTCTGGGAATAGTGTCCTGCAGTCAGCATGGCAGTGAAGCAGTCTGTGAACGGTGTCCTGCAGTCAGCAGCACAGTGAAGCAGTCTGGGAATGGTATCCTGCAGTCAGCAGCACAGTGAAGCAGTCTGGGAACGGTGTCCTGCAGTCGGCATGGCAGTGAAGCAGTCTGGGAACAGTGTCCTGCAATCAGCATGGCAGTGAAGCAGTCTGGGAATGGTATCGTCCAGTCAGCATGACAGTGAAGCAGTCTGGAAAAAGTCAGTTCTAGTTGAAAAACATTTACTGAGAAGCAGCAAGGATAAGTAACAGCCAGAGCCAGCAGGATTAAGGAAAGTGATAAGTAATTATAATAAGTCATACAAAGATAACTAGGCTGAATTACACAAGGAGGCTAGGTTAAGCTAAGAGGAGTATCTTTTAAGATTAAGCAACTTGGAAAGTTATCAAATAAGACAAAGTATGTTTAAGTTTAAGACATGAAAATGCTACCATCGTCCCAGAGGCCCAGAGGATACTCTCCCCTTTGAAAGAGTGTGCGGACTAGTGCAGATTTAACCGGAAGGTCACCACATCTCAGGCAAGGGGCAAGGTTGAGAAGCAAGTGCCTTCATGGATAATCTCAGCCAGTACAGGAATTCAGCCCAAGCTGTTGGTGTCTCTCCGCATCACAAACCAGCCGTCCAGCCAACTGAGCTAACCGTTCCCTGACTGCTTCACAGCCATGCTGATTGCAGGTCACCATTCCCAGACTACTTCACTGCCATGCTGACTGCAGGACAGCAGTGTGGAATGTGTGACCTGACATATGTGGGAAGTCATGGACCATACTGGCATCCTAGATGACAACAACTTCAGGAACGGCTCCCAACTGCAGAACCTGAACCAATTAATCTCCACTTGGGAGAGACAAGGTTTGATCAGGGATAGTCAGCATGGCTTTGTCAGAGGATGGTCATGCCGAACAAATTAGATTGACTTTTTCGAGGTGGTGATCGGGTGAGTAAATGAGAGTAGTGCAGTTGATGTAGTTGACATTGATTTCAGCAATGTCATGTTAGGTACACTGGTCTAACACTGGCTGCAAGAGGATGCAGCTTAGATCAGAAAGATACTCCAGACCTTGAAGTTAGTTCAATCAGGTTTATTGAACTAATAGCACAGTTAGCACAGTACTCTGTGAGTTTGACTCTGCTAATTTAAGTGTGGTTACTCTGTCTGACTGAACCAGATCCGCTCTTAGCCACGTGGTGGAGTTGTGAGATTGTAACAACACCCTTGACTGACTCTCTAGATGTTCATCAGTGGAAAGAGGCGGAGTGTAAGTGCCTCGTGTCTTTTATAGTCAGATCCCACCCCTGAGTGTCCTGCTTGCTTATTGGTCATGTCCTGTTCTCTGTGTCCATTAGCTGCTTGTCTGTATAACGTTATGTGTGTGGGTGTGCCTACATAAAATGACGTCTCCCCTTTTTTTTAATGTTGGATGACATATGTGAGCGTATTTACAAGAGTAGGCCAATATTAACATATACACATGCAGTGGATGTGAACATATGTACATGTGAAAACAGCTGTCTAATGTGAGAACACAGAACATAGCAAACAGAACAAATGTTCATAAGTCCTGTCTCTGTAACTTGTGTCGACCGCCGGAGAGGTAGTGGTGGGGACGACAGCGCCTTGATGGGCGGGATTGAAGCCTGACTGGTGGCCTCATGAGTCGAGGTATCAAGAGGTGGCAAAACAACAGAAGGAAACGGAGAAGAATGTGGATGCGGGTCTGCAACTTCGCGCAGTGTCCGTCTGTTTTGTCGCACAACAGAACCATCAGCCAGACGCACAACATACGAGTGGGGGGCAGCCTGTCGAACAACGACAGCTGAAGCTGACCAGTCTCCATCAGGGATCTTGACCCGAACAGTGTCTGACGGGGATACCACGGGCAAATCGGTGGCATGAGCATCATAGCCCTGTTTTTGCCGGTCTCGGAGTTGCTGCACCTTCTGCAGCACCGGGAGGTGATCCAGGTTGGGCACGTGTATGGCTGGAAATGTCGTTCACAGGTCCCTGTTCATCAGGAGTTGAGCCGGCGACATGCCAGTGGACAGTGGGGTCGCCCTGTACGCAGGCAGCGCAAGGTGAATGTCAGACACAGAATCCGCGGCCTTGCAGATGAGCTGCTTCACTATGTGCACCCCTTTCTCAACTTTTCCGTTTGACTGCGGATAGTGTGGGCTGGAAGTGACGTGTTTGAACTGATACGACTGGGCAAACAGAGACCATTCATGGCTGCTGAAGCACGGGCCATTGTCACTCATTTTTTTAAATAAATGTTTTGAATTGGGTTTTTGAACAAACTATATTTGCCATTATGTACACTGGTTATGATATATATATATATATATATATATATTTAGAAGAAGAGAAGGGCACACAAACAAATCACAAAGGGAAAAAATAAAATAAAAATAAAGGTAACAACACGAGAGAAATACAAAATCAATTATTTACACACAGAAGTAGGCATCTGTTTGTGGGGGGGGGGGGGGGGGGGGGGGGGGGGGGGTGCAGATACTCATTTGGGTGCCGGAGAGACAATTACGGAGGGCAATACTTGAATGGGTCCGGTGCTAGTGTTGTCCCTTGCTTCTCCCGGACGGATTTCGCTGCCGTTGTCGCCTCGTGCTCACCTCCGCTTCAGCCGGCCCTCTCGTCTTCTGCCTGTATTCTCCTTTTTCTTTGTTCCTGTGATGCCAAGTTTGTTAACGTTTCCCTGCCTCCCCCCCTCCTCCCTGGCTCTCCTCTATTGTTCCCTGTCTCTTCCCCCCTCCCCTCCACTCCCCCCCACCCCCGCCCCCTCTCCCACCCCCCTGTGGTTCGCCTTTCCTTCCTCTTATATTTAGCAGTCCGTCCCCCCCCCCTCCGGGTCTATCTCTCCCTCTCATGCTTTGGCTACTGTCCCCTGGTTCTTGGCTACCTGGCTATTCTTCTGCTTGTTCGTTGGCCACAAACAGGTCCCGGAACAATTGCGTGAATTGCTCCCACGTTCTGTGGAAGCCAGCGTCTGACCCTCGGATGGCGAATTTGATTTTCTCCATTTGGAGAGATTTCGAGAGGTCGGACAGCCAGTCTGCAGCTTTGGGTGGTGCTGCTGACCGCCAGCCGAACAGGATTCTACGGCGGGCAATCAGGGAGGCAAAGGCAAGGGCGTCCACCCTCCTCCCCAGGAATAGATCTGGCTGGTCTGATACCCCGAAGGCCGCCACTTTCGGGCATGGCTCCACCCTCACCCCCACCACCTTGGACATTGCCTGGAAGAAGGCTGTCCAGTACTCAACAAGTCTGGGACAAGACTAGAACATGTGGGCATGATGGCTGGGCCTCCTTGGCACCGTTCACATCTATCCTCCACCTCCGGGAAGAACCTACTCATACGGGTTCTTGATAAGTGGGCTCGATGTACCACTTTCAATTGCGCCAGGCTGAGCCTTGCGCACGTGGAGGTGGAGTTGACCCTATGCAGTGCTTTGCTCCAGAGTCCCCACCCTATTTCGATCCCCAGGTCCTCCTCCCATTTCATTCTTGTTGCGTCCAGGATGGTGTCGGCCCCTTCTACCAGTCAGTCATACATGTTGCTACAGTTTCCTTTCTCTAGTATGCTTGCGTCCAGTAACTCTTCCAGTAATGTCTGTTGTGGCAGTTGTGGGTATGTCATTGTCTCCTTTCCTAGGACGTTTTCAAGTTGCAGGTACCTGAGCTCGTTCCCCCTGGCTAGCTGGAATTTCTCTGTCAGTTCGTCCATTGTTGCGATCCTGATTTCCGTGTATAGGTCCCTTACTGTCAGTATCCCTCCGTCCTGTCCCCATCTTTTGAAGGTGGCGTTGGTCAGTGCTGGTGTGAACCTATGGTTGTTGCAGATGGGAGTTTTGTTCGACATTTTGGTCAGGCCAAATTGCTGCCGTAGTTGGTTGCAGGACTGGCGGGTGGCACCATTGTCACTCACGACAGTGTGTGGGATACCATGCCTGGAGAACGACTCCTTACAGACCTTGACGACGGTCCGAGATGTGAGGTCTGAGAGCTTCACGACTTTTGGGTAATTGGAAAAGTAATCAATGATTAACACGTAATCACAATCATTTGCATGAAAGAGGTGGATGCCAACCTTGGACCACGGAGAGGTTTCGATTTCATGCTGCTGAAGTGTCTCCTTACTCTGCGCTGTCTGGAAGCGTTGACAGGTCGCACAGTTAAGGACCATGTTCGCGATGTCCTGGCTGATCCCGGGCCAGTAGACATCCTGCCTGGCTCTGCGTCTGCCCTTTTCCAGACCCAGGTGGCCCTCATGGATTTGACGGAGCACCAAGCTCTGGAGACTGTGTGGGATTACAATCCGGTCCAGTTTGAGGAGGATACCATCAACCACCGTCAGGTTGTCCTTTACATTGTAAAATTGAGGGCACTGCCCTTTTTGCCAGCTATTGGCTAGGTGTTGCATAACACGCTGCAAGAGGGGGGTCTTTGGCTGTCTGCTCACGGATACGAATGACCTTCTCATCAGATGCCGGGAGGGTGCTAGCACACAGCTGCACCTATGACTCAACCTGTGACTCAATTTGCCGGATGACGTTCGGTGTTTCACGAGGCACGGTGATGGAGCGGGACAGTGTATCGGCAATGATGAGCTCCTTGCCAGGCGTGTAGGCCAGGTCACAGTCGTACCTTCTGAGTTTGAGGAGGATGCGCTGCAACCGAGGCGTCATGTCATTAAGGTCCTTGTGGATAATGTGGACCAGGGGCCTGTGATCCGTCTCGACTGTGAATGTCGGCAGGCCGTAGACATAGTCGTGAAGCTTAAGAATGCCAGTGAGAAGGCCCAGGCATTCCTTCTCGATTTGTGCATACCTTTGTTCAGTGGGCGTCATTGCCCTTGATGCGTAGGCAACCAGTGCCCAGGATGAAGTGTCATCGCGTTGCAGCAGGACCGCCCCGATGCCATCCTGGCTCGCATCTGTCGAGATTTTCGTTTCCCTGTCTGGATCGAAAAATGCCAATATGGGTGCGGTGGTGAGCTTGGCTTTCAGCTCCAACCACTCTGCCTGATGGGCCGCCTTCCACTCGAAGGCAGTGGACTTCTTCACCAGGTTTCGTGGGGCCGTGGTGTGTGAGGCCATGTTTGGGATGAACTTGCCCAGAAAATTGACCATGCCCAGGAAGCGCAATACCGCCTTCTTGTCTTCTGGGACCTTCATGGCTGCGATGGCCTTGACCTTGTCTGTGTCGGGGCGCACGCCCTGCTGAGAGATCTGGTCTCCTAGGAACTTGAGTGTCGTCATGCCAAAGCAACATTTGGCCCTATTCAGCTTCAGGCCATTGGCATGGACACGGCGGAATACCTGCTGGAGACAGGAAACATGCTCTTCAGGGGTCGTGGACATATGATGACGTCGTCCACGTACACACAAACCCCTTCGATGCCCTCCATCATCTGCTCCATGATGCGATGAAATATCTCCGCTGCGAGACGATGCCGAACGGAATTAGGTTATAGCAGTACCTGCCAAATGGTGTGTTGAAGGTGCAGAGCCTTCTGCTGGACTCATCCAGCTGGATTTGCCAGAATCCATGTGTCGTTTCTAACTTCGTGAAAAACCGTGCATGTGCCATCTCACTGGTGAGTTCCTCCCGCTTCGGGATGGGGTAGTGTTCATACATTATTGGGATCAATGCAGATGCGCAGGTCTCCAGAGGGTTTTTTAACCACCACCATCGAGCTGACCCAGTCAGTCGGTTCGGTTACCCTGGAAATGATCCCCTGCTGCTGCAGCTCCTTGAGCTGTTCCTTCAGGCGCTCCTTCAGTGGAGCCAGGACCCGGCGTGGTGCATAGACCACTGGCTTGGCATCGGGTCGCAGTAGGATCTTGTACCGATATGGCAAAGTGCCCATCCCGTCAAACAAATCTGGATACTGAGTGAGGATGTCGTCAATGCCAGCTTAAAGATCCACGTTGGAGGATGTCGTTGAATAAACCCACTGCACCAGGTTTAGCTTTTTGCAGGCATGCGTGCCCAGTAGGGATGTTCTGTCTAGCTTGACAATTTCAAACCTTAACCGTGCATGGGTACTCCGGTTGGAGAAGAGTAGATTGCAGGACCCCAGTGCCGTGATGGCATTACCGTTATAGTCCAGGAGCTGGCAGGCTGCTGGAAGGACCTTGGGGGGCTTCTTGATGCGTTTGAAGTCTGCCTGTGAGAGGAGGTTGGCAGAAGCACCTGTGTCCAGCTTGAACTGGATGGAGCAGCGGTTGACCTGCATCACCGCACGCCATTCGTCCTCCGAATCCACAGCGAGGATGGACTGAATGCGAGATGAGTTAGGTGTGGCATGTTCACGTGTGGTAATGATGCCCACTCGGTAGGCAGACTCCAGGCACTCGTCCTCTGGATCCGTTGTACTGCCAGGATCAGAATCCTGTAATCGTCGTTGCACATTCTGGACGCGCCGTCGTTGGAATTGGGAGCGCTGGCCTCTGACTGGTGGTGCAGACCTGCACAAGGCTGCATAGTGTCCAGGCTTCCCGCAGTTTAAACATTGCCTGCCTCTTGCAGGGCAGTGCCCCTTTAAGTGGGCATTGCCACAGTTCGGGCACATCATGACGACGGCGTCGTGACGCGGTGTACGTCGTCGCACATGCACAGTGCGGTCGGCAGACGTCTGCACCTGTGCAGTGTGGGTGTCGGCCGCTTCGTTATCCCGATCGCATCGCGCATGCGTGGGGCTCTGAGAAATGAGCGCAAGATGGCCGCTGTCTTCAATGCTGAGGTGCTTAATCCGGGAGATGGCCTGTACACTCTCTGCCTCGTGGGAGGCAAGTTTATCATTTTCAGCCGATTTGTATTGGGAATACCGATTTTTTGCGTGCTCATGCACTGTCCATGTTTCAATCGCGACTGGCAGGGTCACCTGCTTGATTTTTAAGAGCTGCTCTTTCAGAGGATCAGCGTGAACTCCAAACACGATTTGGTTTCCATCACCAATATCACCAAAGTTGCAGGACAGCGCTAGCAGGCGGAGTCTAGTTAAGAAGGCACTGAAAGATTCATCTTTACCTTGAAGACGTTGTTTGAATATGTAGCGCTCGAAGATTTTATTGGTGTCCACTTCACAGTGACTATCGAACTTGTCCAGGATGGTCTGAAACTTTGTCTTGTCCCGGCCTTCGGTGAAGTTAAACGAGTTGAAGAGTTTGATGGCTTGATCACCCGCTGTTGAGAGGAGAAGCGCGACCTTTCTTGCATCAGACGCACACTCGAGGTCTGAGGCTTCGATGTACAGCAGAAAGTTTTGCTTGAATATCCGCCAGTTGGCACTGAGATTTCCAGAGGTCCTGAGCTGGTGACGAGCCTGAATCTTCTCCATGGTGCCGGGATACATTTGCTGGTCGTCACAGAATGGACTGAGGTAAGCCACATTAAATTAGTAGTCTCCTGGTATCATGTCGTGTTAGGTACACTGGTCTGACACTGGCTGCAACTGGCTGCAGCTTATATCAGAAAGATACTCCACACATTGAAGTTAGTTCAATCTCTGTGAGTTCGACTCTCTGCTAACTTAAGTGTGGTTACTCTGTCTGACTGAACCAGACTAGCTCTTAGCCACGTGGTGGAGGTGTGAGATTGTAACAACACCCTTGACTGACTCTCTAGATGTTCATCAGTGGAAAGAGGCGGCGTGTGAGTGCCTCATGTCTTTTGTAGTTAGATCCCACCCTTGAGTGTCCTGCCTGCTTATTGGTCATGTCCTGTTCTCTGTGTCCATTAGCTGCTTGTCAGTATATCATTATGTGTGTGTGTATGCCTGCATATCATGACAAGCAAAGCCTTTGACAAGGTCCCCCATGGGTTCCAGGGCAACTTGGCAAGTTGGATCCGAAACTGGTTTAGTGGTAGGAGACAGGAGGTAGTGGTAAAAGGCTGTTTGTGTGACTAAAAGCTGGTGTCTAATGGCGTAGCACAGGGATCCATGCTAGCTCCCTTGTTCATGTTATATAAGGCATATGGGGCACTTGCCTTCATTAGTTGTGTTAGAGATTCTAAGAGCAGGGAGGATACGTTGGAGCATTACAAAACTGTGGTTAGGCCACAGCTGGCGTACTGTGTGCAGTTCTGGTCACCTCGCTTTCGGAACCCTCACTGGAGAGGGTTCAGAGGAGATTCACCAGGATGTTGCCTGGGTGGAGCTATGAAGAGAGGCTGGAAAAGCTTGGCTTGTTTTCTTTAGAGCAGTGAAGGCTGAGGGGGGACCTGATTGAGGTGTGTAAGATTATGAGGGGTGTGGACAGGTTGTACAGAAAGCAGCTGTTCCCCATAGTTGAATGGTCAGTAACAAGGGGGCATAATTTTAAGGTGAGGGCAGCAGGTTTAGAGAGGATGAGGAAATATTTTTTCACTCAGAGGGTGGTGAGTGTAAGGAAAGCACTGCCTTGGAGGGTAGTATGATAGAATCAAAGAATCATAGAATTTACAGTGCAGAAGGAGGCCATTTGGCGTCGAATCTGCGCCGGCTCTTGGAAAGAGCACCCTACTTTTTTTAAAAATAGTTTTTATTTTCCTCCTTTTTCATATTTTCTCCCAAATTTACACCCAACAATAAACAAAAATCATAACGAATGTAATGTCAATCCCCATGTCAATAACAACGATCCCATCCTCCCACCCAACCCCAGATATTAGCCCGCATGTTAACATAAACAAATGACAGAAAGGAATCAGGAACCACAAACGGTCACCATTAACACATACAGTTCCTCTCACCCCAACCCTCCCAGCCTGCCACCCACTAATGCTCGATGTGATCCAATTCTCGAAAGTGCATGATGAATAACGTCCATGAATTGTAGAACCCCTCCATCCTTCCACTCGGTTCAAATTTGACCTTTTCAAGCATCAAGAATTCCAGCAGGTCCCCTCGCCATGCCAGGGGCACAGGGTGGAGAGGTTGATCTCCACCCTAACAGGATCCGCCTTCGGGCGATTAGCGAGGCGAAGGCTACAACATCTGCCTCCGCGCCCGTTTCCAACCCTGGCTGGTCCGACACCCTGAATATGGCCTCCGAGGATCCGGGTCCAGTTTCACGTGCACCACTTTAGCTGTAACAGCCCCAACCTCGCACACGAGGTGGAGGCGTTCACCCTCCGGAGCACCTCACACCAGAACCCCTCCAACAGCACCCTACTTAAGCCCCCACTTCCACCCTATCCCCGTAACCACGTAACCCAGCAACCCTACCTAACCTAAGGGCAATTTTTTTCATGGCCAATCCATCTAATCTGCACATCTTTGGACTGTGGGAGGAAACCGGAGCACCCGGAGAAAACCCACGCAGACATGGGGAGAACGTGCAGACTCCGCACAGACAATAACCCAGCGGGGAAACGAACCGGGGACCCTGGAGCTGTGAAGCAACTGTGCTAACCACTGTACTACTGTGCTGCCTGTAGAAGTAGGAAATCTCACAACCTCTAGAAAGTATCTGGGTGAGCACCTGAAATGTCATAACATTCAAGGCTAGGGCCAAGCGCTGGAAAGTGGAATTAGTTTAGATTTAGTATAGTTTTGTCAGTGCAGACTTGATGGGCTGAACGGCCTTTTCTGTACTGAATGAATCTAAGTCCCACAGCTGCGGGAATTCGGAGGAAAATGCTGGAAATACTCCGTCGGTGATGAGAAAGAAAAAAGAGTTAACAGTCTAAATCTTCCCATCAGGATTAGAGCCACTGCATCGGCCATGGATCAGACGGAAAACCACCCACTTCCCTGGAAATATTGAAAAGGCTCAGACATCCAATCCATGATGCAGAACGCCCTCAGTTCAGGAATCCGTGTAAAGAGCAACAAAGAGAATCAATGCAGAAGACACGCCCTCTTGGTACAGCACTAGCTCAGGTTAGTTTAAGTGTCCAGTGTGAACCCCTCGCCACCTACTTTGAGATGTAATTGTTCTTAAGCATGGCACAGAAATACTGTGGCTACAAGAGTAGGTCAGAGATTGGGAATCCTGTAACTCACATGCAGCCTCCCACAGCATGTCCACAATCTACAAGGCACAAAGAGCGTGATGGAATATTCGCCACTTGCCTGGATTAGTGCAGCTCCAACAACACAGAAGACTCTTGACACCATTCAGGACAACGTAGCCCACTTGATTGGCACCCCATTCACAAATATTCAAACATTCCACCACCAACACACAGTGGCAGCTGTGTGTTCCATCTACAAGATGCACAGCAGGAATTCAAAGTAGTTTCTTTAGGTAGAATCTTCCAAACCCACAACCACTACCTTGGAGAAGGATAAGGGCAGCAGATACCTGGGAACATCACCACCAGCAAGTTCCCCTCTCAGCCCCTCATTATCCTGACTTTGAAATGTATCCGGCATCCGTCACTGTCGCTGGGGCAACATCCTGGAACGCCCTCCCAAACAGCACAGTGGGTGTACCTACACTACATGGACTGCAGCGGTTCAAGCTCACCACCACCTTCTCCAGGGCAATTCGAGATGGGTAATAAATGCTGGCCTCGCTAGCAACACCCACATCCCATGAATTAATACAATAAAGAAAGCCAACAAACAGTGGTACGGTAGACATGCGATGCTGGACGTGATATGATTTACTTTTGGTAGTTTGCTGATCCTGCTTGTTTGGATGATTATTTATTGCATAATTGAAGTTTTTGTCACTTAAATCACCATTTATCCTTAATTATTGTAAATTACAAACGACTCAACCATTTTTAAACAGCTTGAGGCTTTCAGTGGAGATAAAATGCAGTAAACATATCTCTGGGATCACACTGATATAATTACTCGGGGATCAGATTCCCTCCCAGATACTTTTTATAGCGATCAAAGTTTTTTTTAAATCCAAGTTGGATTGGTACCAATTACGCAAGCTGGGGAATGGTGACCCCTCAGGCATGATACCTCAGAGGTAGATACTGCAGCTCAGGAGGAGTTACGTTCTAACCTGAAAGTTGGAAGCTTCTCAGATTGAAACTGAATAAACTGATTGTTTCAACTGTATGTGTTCCAACACCATTTCCTCATGCAAAGGGATTGGTAAGAATCTCTGTAGGTGGACATCATCCCTTACAATCCAAAATTATACATGCTCACTTTCTGCAGAGTGAAGTCTGATCAAACAACCTGGATTTCAGTTCATGCAGGATCGCCACGACATGTCCAGGCAGTGTGGAGCTTCTTGTGCAGGTGAAAACTACTCATCAAGTTTATCTACAAATCACTGATTCACTGAAGAATTCAATTCAGCAAAATATTATCCAACACAAGTAGCAGTTGACAATACATGCAAGTAGAAATTACTCTTTAAAATCATCACTCATCGTTCAAGTGAACTCTTGAAATGACACCGAGAATAGGATGCTGGGCACAACTGAAGTTACTCTTGGCGGCGTTGGCCCTGATGGTGGGGCTGGAAAGGCTGGGAGTAAACCCTCCATCTCAGCCGTTGCTGGGAGCCCCGATCAGATTCTGTGGCAATTGGGCAGCTAATCCCGCCTCCAGGAGCTGCTGGCCAGCAGTGTCGCTCTAAGTGGTGGCCACTGCTGGGACTGCACCCAGCCCAGAGAGGTAGCATGGTCACTGTTATAACCAAGATGGAGGTCCCGGAATCAGTACTATACGATTTTCCATGACCTCTCTGGAATATGAACTTCCGTTTAAAGGCAGCGAGGCTGTCCCCTTTAAGGGGCCGGGGTTTCCCCTTTATAAGGAGAGCCCAGTTGTACAAAAGCCCCGACCTAGCTACAGGGGAGTGGAGGAGTATTGTAACTGTATTGAAATAAACCTTGTTCTGTAATTTCTACTTTTGTCTATGTGTCACCACCCTTGGAAGAAAGTAAGTGGGTCAGGTTCGTCAGGGTCAGTCAGGCTGGCCCCAGTAAGCGCAGGGGTGGGAGGAGGGGAGGGTGATTACCCACAAAGCCATTGAAAGATGGGACTCTTCACTGGCTACTTTAGGGCATCAATTAGCTTCTGGGAAGGCCTTCCTCCATTGATGAAATTCTACAGTGTCAGAAAGGCAATGAGCACTCCATCCCTCACTATTTTATGATTCCCCGTACCTGCAGCATCCCTTCGCCACCCCCTCATTCATCCCTCGAGGCCGTGTAAAATTCAGACCCGAGTACACATGGACAAAATGGCATAAGTATAAATCAGCCCACAGAATTTTTATCCACCAGCTTTTCTTTCATGTAGAAACAATCTTTTTGCCCATCTTTAGTGGCCAGCTTTGAAGTGTGGTCCCAGTGGGTGCAGGAAAATAACCATGGGCCGTACTTTGTGAGTGATGCACGATCAATGACCACTAAACGGAGGTTGTAGTCCAACTGAAGGCTTTAATAAGCTAGATGTTTCCCCCAGCAGCTCAGGTATAGAATGAAGGCTGCTGGGGTGGCACTGGTTCTTATACCCCGCCTAGCAGGGCGGAGCTATCATACATTCTAACCAATAGAAAACACACAGTTTCCACCAATGGTGCTTTAGCCTATCAGGTACCGCAATACCTATAATACCACAGTGAGGCCAGTGACTTACAGGGGACGAGACAGTGATTCCTGCACACAAACAGAACATTGGGCTCAAGAGGTTGATACCTCCTCAAAACAAGTCTTTCTTCAACCGTATACATTATTGAATCTTAACCTTCTTATTCTTTCCTCCTTCATGTGTTTATCTAGCTTCCCTTTAATGCAGTAATGCTACTTACCCCAAGCACTGTTTGTGGTAGGGAGCTTTAAGATTGTATCAGTTGCCAAGAAGAAAAATAAATCCCCAACTGATTTCATGTCCTGGTTGTCCGATAAACAAACTGTTAGCTATGACAGGATTAAAAATTCAGATTGCCATGCAGCAGACGACGAATGTTAATTTGTGATAATGTGCCTGTGGATAATCTGCAGATTGAGGTTTTTGTTTTTAAATTCATTCAAAATAAACCAGAACAAAATCACCCAAGGTGAGGCAGGACTATAAATGTTTTCCCTCTGTTAATGGAAAGAGCAGCTTTTAGCGATTCGAGGAGGCAGCAAGGAAAACTGATCTCTTGATTTGAGGAAAGTAAAATAACTTTAAATTGCGACGTTGCGCCTTATTTCCTTCCGTCCAAGCTGCGGGAATCTCTTGCCCCGGTTGAAGCAGAGAATTAAAGTTCATTAGGAAAATATCTCCTCTGCAAACAGGCGGAGGCAGATGGTTTCCTGGTTACTTACGCTTGTTGCAATACAGTTTACTTCAACAAGAGCAGGTAAAGCTGATGAGACCAGCCTTCCGCACAGACAGCATCGCCAGAACTCTCACATATCCGAACCTATGACCGCGCTGCTGATGACTTTAACTGCTGCTTTCTTCAAAAGGTATTTCTCGTGCAGCAAACTGTAATAAATCAATCTTGCATTTCAGTCACCTGACAAGACAGTAAATACCACAGCTTTTAATCCAAGGACCAAAGGCCTATGGGCAGTGATTTTGCAAAATGCATCTGTGCAACTTGCAGACACCGCATTTTTAATTTAAGCTCTATAAATTACTTTGAATGTAGTTGGCAAGTAGACATAAGATCTTATTGTCACTCAACCCCTTACCCACCACCCCTCCGAAAATCTCTGCATATTCTATGTACAAGAGTTCAATCGTTACATTTTCCTATTCACACTTTTAGAGCTCCCGATTTCGGTCCTTTTTGTAACTCAAAGTGTCCGCCATGATGACTTCCGGTGGCGGCTATGAAGGAGTAAGTCGCACATTTGGTGGCTCCCGCTCTGGTCGGACTTTTGGACCTTTCCCCCGTTTTTCTATCGGAGTTGAATCGTAAAACGGATGTTAGGGGCAAGTGGTTACTGAATTCCCACTTTGGTGCATGGAGAGAAGGCCTAGAAACTCGTAAGGGCAGAAACAAAAAGACAGAGAAGGCTTGGGCTGTAGCTGCAACAGAAGACAGCATGGCGGAGGTTCGGACCTCTGGTTTGTCGACCCAGCAGTCTATGGAGCAGCTGATGCAAGTCATTCAGGAAGGCTTCGCTAAGCAGAAACGGGACTGCTTGGACCAGATAAAAGAGTCGATTGAGCGGTTGGAGCATAGATTGGATGCCCAGGAAAGGGCAATCCAGAAGGTGGAGAAGGCGCTGGCTGAGCAGGAGGAGCATCAGACTGCGGTGGAGCTGGAGGTGGGGATGCTGAGAGACCAGCAGAAGAGGCTCCTGGAGAAGGTGGAGGACCGAGAGAATAGGTCCCGCCGGCAGAACCTAAGAATCGTCGGGCTCCCGGAGGGGTCCGAAGGAACGGACGCTGGGGCATACATCGCAGACATGTTTGTGAAGCTGCTGGGGGATGGGGCATTCTCCCGGCCCTTGGCGGTGGAAAGGGCTCACAGAGCACTCGCAAGGAAGCCGTGAATGGGAAGCCCCCCGAGGGCAATTGTGATGAGATTCCACAGGTTCTCGGATAAGGAGCGTATTCTACAGTGGGCCAAGCAGACACGGAGCTGCAAATGGGACAATAGCATCCTGCGGGTTTACCAGGACCTGAGGGTAGAGGTGGCCAGGAGGAGAGCAGGCTTCAACCAGATCAGGTCGATCCTTTTTAAGAAAAAGGTGAAGTTTGGACTGTGAAACCCAGCCCGTCTCTGGGTCACGCATGAGGACCAGCACTTCTACTTCGAGTCGCCTGAGGACGCGATGGACTTTGCGAAAAAGAAAGGGCTGATGATGAATTGAGAACTTTTGAACTTGGCTGCAACGTACATGTTTTTGTTTCATCATTTTGTTTCCCTGTTTTTGTAAAAAGTTTCTCGTTTTGCGTTTCATGGAAGATGTTTGTGATGCCGTTTGCATTGATTTGGAACCAGCGGTAGAGCTGAGTGAGTTAAGATTTTCATTTTCACTGAATGAATGGGGGATGGAGGTGTGCTTGTTTTGATCTTGGTGTTTTTCTGTTGGGCAATTGTGTGGGGATTGTTTGATGTTGGAGTTTGTTTGTATGAGTGGGGGGGAAACAATAGGTGGGAGACTATCCGGCGCCGGGTATGCGGGCCATCAAGCTAGCTGGGTGAGCTAGCTCTCGGAAGCGCAGTGTGCATATGTTTGGTTTAGTAAAGGGGTTGGGTTACAGGTTGTTGTTACTAGGGGGGGAGGGGGGTGAATGTTCTGCTGATGAGGGAGGGACTTGGGCTGAGGGACAGAGAGGAGGTTGGGGGCGGGGACAGCCTGGGGATGCATCAGTGGAGGCGTGGAGCACGGGCTGGAGGTGGGCCTAAAAAGCGGGCTGGCTGATCGGCGTAGGGGGGAGCAATGAGCCCCCCAACTAGGCTGATCACCTGGAATGTTTGAGGGTTAAATGGGCTGGTCAAAAGGGCACGTGTGTTCGCACATCTTAGGGGATTGAAGGCGGACATGGTAATGTTGCAGGAAACGCATCTTAGAGTAATGGACCAGGTTAGACTGAGGAAAGACTGAGTCAGTCAGGTCTTTCACTCGGGACTAGATTCAAAGACTAGAGGGGTCGCGATCCTGATCAATAAGCGGGTGGTGTTTGAGGCAGATAGAATAGTCTCGGACGTGGGAGGTCGACACATTATGGTCAGTGGGAAGCTAGAGGGTGTGCAGGTCGTATTAGTAAATGTGTATGCGCCAAATTGGGATGATGTGGAGTTTATAAAGAGGATGCTGGGGAAGATACCGGACCTGGACTTGCACAGGTTGGTCATGGGAGGGGACTTCAACACAATTATGGACCCTGGCTTGGACCCGTCAAGCTCAAAAACGGGCAGGGTGCCAGCAATGGCAAAGGAACTAAGAGGGTTCATGGAGCAGATGGGAGCGGGGGGGGGGGGGGGGGGGGGAGGGGGGGGGGGGGGGTCCATGGAGATTTGGGCAGCCGAGGGTGAAGGAGTTCTCCTTCTACTCTCACGTGCATAAAGTATATTCCCGGATTGATTTCTTTATTTTGAGCAGGGCCTTTCTGGCTGGGGTGGTGGACATGGGGTACTCAGCGATAACAATCTCAGACCATGCTCCGCACTGGATTGACCTGCAGGTTAGTAAAGACAGTAACCAGCGCCCGCAATGGAGGTTGGATGTGGGACTTTTGGCTCACGAAGGGGTGTGCGAGTGGCTGAAGAAATGTATTCAGAGATACCTGCAGGTCAATGACATGGGGGAAATTTCAGCAGCAATGGTGTGGGAAGCACTGAAGGCGGTGGTCAGGGGGGAGCTGAAACTCCTTTGATCGGGTAGAATGGGACTATCTGTGGGAGATACTGGGGCGGTTCGGATTTGGGCGGGGCTTTATTGACTGGGCCAGGTTGCTGTATCAGGCTCCTGTGGCAAGTGTACGGACGAATAGGACAACATTGGGCTATTGTAGATTGCACCAGGGGACGAGACAGGGATGCCCCCTCTCCCAACTGTTGTTTGCGCTGGCTATTGAGCCGTTGGCAAGAGCTCTTATTCACCAACACAATCTTCTGCCTCCCTAGACATCATGGGTGCACCCCGATTCTACATATTATTTGTGTCCTCACCGAGCAGAGGGACAGACAGGATGTGCATATGGTAGCCATGTGTAGGGACTGACTGTAGGACTGACCAAAGTTTAATTTCAAAGCTAAACATCAAGACCTAGCCTTCTGGATGCCTGCAGGATATGAAGCATCATTACAGGTGGTTAAAATGAATGTGCTTCCAGATTCCTATTTATTTTTCAATGCCTTCCGATTTTCCTGCCAAAGGTATTTTTTAGAGAGATTGAAGGGATGATCACCTCGTTCATATGGGGATGGAAGGTGGCCAGAATTATAAAGGCGCTACTACAGAGAGGAAGGCAGGCAGGGGGTTTGGGTCTTCTGAACCTGATGTATTATTATTGGGCGGCGAATGTGGAGAAGGTGCAGAGCTGGGTCAGAGGGGTTGGCTCCCAATGGGTCAGAATGGAGAAGAGTTTGTGTAGGGGGTCGGGAAGGGGGTTGTGAAGGCGCTAGCGACAGCGCCGCTCCCGACGGCCCCGGGGAGAAACTCAGGGAGTCCGGTCATAATAGCTTTTGTTGAGAATCTGGAGGCAGTTTCGACAGCACTTCGGGTTGGGGGCAGGGTCAAGGGAAATGCCGATTCGGGGGAACCATAGGTTTGAGCCAGGGAAGTGGGATGGAAATGTTCGGAGATGGGAGGAGAAAGGAATTAGGACACTAAAAGATTTATTTCTTGGGGGTCGTTTTGCGGGATTGAAGGAGCTGGGAGTGAAATATGGGCTGGAGCAGTGGGAAATATGTAGATACATGCAGGTTCGAGTTTTGCCAGAAAGGAGATACAGAGCGCCCCAGTAGAGCCGGCTTCCACATTCCTGGAGGAGGTGCTGACGATGGGGGGACTGGAGAAGGGGGTAGTATCGGCGGTTTACGGGGCTATTTTGGAGAAGGAGAAGGCGCCACTAGAAGGGATCAAGGCAAAGTGGGAGGAAGAGTTGGGAGAGGGTATGGAGGAGGGGTTCTGGTGTGAGGTGCTCTGGAGGGTGAACGCCTCCACCTCGTGCGCGAGGTTGGGGCTGATACAGCTGAAGGTGGTGTACAGAGCGCAGCTTACAAGGGCGAGGACGAGCCGGCTCTTTGAGGGTGTAGAGGATGTGTGTGAACGTTACGGGGGAGGCCCCGCAAATCACATTCATATGTTTTGGTCCTGTCCAAAGGTGGAGGATTACTGGAAGAAGGTGTTTAGGGTAATCTCTAAAGTGGTGCACGTGAAACTGGGCCCGGGCCCTCGGGAGGCCATATTCGGGGTGTCGGGAGAGCTGATCTCCATTAGGGCCCACAAGGAGCGGAGGGAGCGGGGGGAGAGGGAGAGGCTGGTGGGGGAGATGCTGAGGGTAGACAGGAGGTATGCGGAGGAGCCCGAGGAAGGATTGTTGAGGAAGAGAGCATAACCTCCAGGCTGAATTCGACCTGGAGACCACCAGGAAGGCGGAGGTGCAGTGGAGGAAGTCCCAGGGGGCGATTTACGAGTATGGGGAAAAGGCAAGCCGGATGCTGACGCATCAGCTTCAGAAGCGGGACGCAGCTAGGGAGATCGGGGGAGTTAAGGACAAGGGAGGGAGTGTGGTGCGGAGTGGAGCTGGCATCAATGGGGTCTTCAGGGACTTCTTCAAGGAATTGTACCGATTCGAGCCCCCATGGAAGGAGGGAGGGATGGGCCACTTCCTGGACCAATTGAGGTTTCCAAAGGTGGAAGAGGGACTGGTGGCAGAATTGGGGGCTCCGATTGGGCTGGAGGAGCTGATCAAAGGGATAGGAAGCATGCAGGCGGGGAAGGCACCGGGGCCGGACAGTTTCCCGGTCGAATTATATAAAAAATATATGGACCTGTTGGGCCCGCTGTTAGTTAGGACCTTCAATGAAGCAAGGGAGGGGGGGGGGGGCTTTGCCCCTGACGATGTCCCGGGCACTGATCTCCTTGATCCTAAAGCAGGACAAGGATCCCCTGCAGTATGGGTCTTACAGACCGATTTCCTTGCTAAATGTAGATGCCAAGATGCTGGCGAAGGTCTTAGCCACGAGGATTGAGGATTGTGTGCCACAGATCATCCATGAAGACCAGACGGGGTTTGTGAAGGGGAGGCAGTTGAACGCGAATGTGCGGAGGCTTTTGAACGTTATCATGATGCCGGCGAGGGAGGGGGAGGTGGAGATAGTGGTGGCGATGGACGCTGAGAAAGCCTTCGATAGGGTTGAGTGGGGGTACCTGTGGGAGGTGCTGAAGAGGTTCAGGTTTGGGGAGGGGTTTGTCAGGTGGGTTAGGCTGTTGTATGAGGTCCCGATGGCGAGTGTGGCCACAAACAGGAGGAGGTCCAAGTACTTTCGGTTGCACCGAGGGACGAGACAGGGGTGTCCCTTATCCACCCTGCTCTTCGCACTGGCGATTGAACACCTGGCTATGGCACTGAGGGAGTCAAGGAACTGGAGGAGGTTGGTGCGTGGCGGGGAGGAGCATAGGGTGTCGCTTTATGCGGACGACCTGCTGCTGTATGTGGCGGACCCGGTGGGAGGAATGCTGGAGGTAATGAGGATTCTTAGGGAATTCGGGGACTTTTCGGGGTACAAGCTGAACATGGGGAAGAGCGAGCTGTTCGTAGTTCATCCACGGGACCAGGAGAGGGGGATTGGCGTGCTCCCACTAAAAAAGGCGGAGAGCAGCTTCAGGTATCTGGGAGTCCAGGTGGCCAGGAGCTGGGGGGCCCTGCATAGGCTTAATTTCACAAGGCTGGTGGAGCAAATGGAGGAGGAGTTCAAGAGGTGGGACGCGTTGCCGCTGTCCTTGGCGGGTAGGGTGCAGTCCATCAAAATGACAGTGCTCCCAAGGGTTTTGTTCGTGTTCCAGTGCCTCCTCGTGTTTATCCTGAAGGCTTTTTTCAAGCGGGTTAATAGGAGTATAATGGGGTTTGTGGGGGCGCGAGGGACTCCGAGGGTGAGAAGGGTGTTCCTGGAGCCGAGTAGAGATATGGGGGGACTGGCGCTGCCCACCCTCTGTGGGTACTACTGGGCTGCCAATGCGACGATGGTGCGCAAGTGGGTGATGGAGGGGGAGGGGGCCGCATGGAAGAGGCTGGAGATAGCATCTTGTGTGGGTACGAGTCTGCTCCCTCCAAGGAGGTATACCACGAGCCTGGTAGTGGTGGCTGCCCTCAAAATTTGGGGGCAGTGGAGGCGGCACAGGGGGGATGTGGGGGCCTCGGCGGGGACCCCATTATGGGGGAACCACCGGTTCGTCCGACGAAGAACAGGTGGAGGGTTTGCAGGGTGGCACAGGGCAGGGATACGAAGGTTGGGGGACCTGTTTGTGGACGGGAAGTTCGCGAGCCTGGGTGAGCTGGAGGAGAAGTATGGGCTCCCCCCCAGGGAACACCTTCAGGTACTTACAGGTAAGCGCGTTTGCCAGACGGCAGGTGGCGGAATTCCCGCGGCTACGGCCACACACAGTACAGGACAGGGTGCTCTCGGGGGGGTGGGTGGGAGTGGAGAAGATCTCGGAAACTTACCAGGTGATGCAGGAGGAGGAGGAGGCCTCAGTGGTGGAGGTAAAAGGTAAGTGGGAGGTGGAGTTGTGGGAGGAAATTGAGGAAGGGACATGGGCAGATGTCCTGGGGAGGGTGAGCTCTTCCTCTTCATGCGCGAGGCTCAGCCTCCTACAGTTTAAGGTGCTGCACAGGGCACACATGACCGGGACAAGGATGAGTCGGTTTTTGGGGGGTGAGAACAGGTGTGTTAGGTGCTCACGGAGCCCAGCAAACCACACCCATATGTTCTGGGCATGCCCAGTGCTGGAGGAATTTTGGAAGGGCGTATCGAGGACAGTGTTGAGGGTGGTAGGATCCAGGGTCAAGCTGGGCTGGGGGCTCGCAATATTTGGGGTGGCAGAGGAGCCGGGAGTGCAGGTGGCGAAAGAGGCCGGAATTCTGGCCTTTGCGTCCCTGGTAGCCCGGCGAAGAATTCTTCTTCAGTGGAAAGATGCGAGGCCCCCAAGCATGGAATCCTGGATCAACGATATGACGGGGTTTATTAAGTTGGGGAGGGTAAAATTTGCCTTGAGAGGGTCGGTACAAGGGTTCTTTAGGCGGTGGCAACCGTTCTTAGACTTCCTGGCAGAGTGGTAGACATTGGTCAATGGCAGCAGCAACTCGGGGGGCGGGGGGTGGGGGGGGGTCACTTTACTTTTTTGTTTTTGTTAATTATACTGGAGGGTCTGAGGGGTTGTATATACTTGTATTAAGTCGGGGTGTTAATGTTAATTTATTACTTATGTACAGGGGGGGGGGGGGGTAGGGGGGTATGGAGGGTTTTTTTGGACTGTGTCTTGTACTTAACCCTGTTGGGTTTCTTTTTCATTTTGTTATTGATATTTTATGAAAACCCTTTAATAAAAATTATTTTTTTTAAATATATATATTCGGGGTGTCGGACCAGCCGGGATTGGAAATGGGTGCGGAGGCAGATGTTGTAGTCTTCGCCTCGTTGATCACCCGAAGGCGGATCCTGTTAGGGTGGAGATCAACCTCTCCACCCTGTGCCCCTGGCGTGACGGGGGGACCTGCTGGAATTCTTAACGCTTGAAAAGGTCAAATTTGAACCGAGTGGAAGGATGGAGGGGTTCTACAATTCATGGGCGTTATTCATCATGCACTTTCGAGAATTGGATCACATCGAGCATTAGTGGGTGGCAGGCTGGGAGGGTTGGGGTGAGAGGAGCTGTATGTGTTAATGGTGACCGTTTGTGGTTCCTGATTCCTTTCTGTCATTTGTTTATGTTAACATGCGGGCCAATGTCTAGGGTTTGGTAGGAGGATGGGATCGTTGTTATTGATATGGGGATTGACATTACATTCGTTACTCATTATTGTTTATTGTTGGGTGTAAATTTGGGAAAAAATGTGAAAAAGGAGAATAAAAAAATATATTTTTAAAAAGGATTAGTAGCATCATACATATTAACACATGCAAGAAGAGTAGACCATTCGGCCCCTCGAGTCTGTTGCACCATTCACTAATATCATGGCTGCTCTGTTTGTGTTGAGTTCCATATTCCCATCTATCCCTGGTAACTTTTGATTCCCTTGCCCAACAAAAATCTATCTACCTCTGCCTTAAAAATTTTCAGTGATCCCATCTCCACCGTCTTACGAGGCAGAGTTCCAAAGTCGCATAACCCTCTGGGAAAAAGTTTCTCCTCATCTCTGCCCTCTAAGGGTAACGTCTAATTTTATAACAGTGCCCCCCCCCCCCCCCCCCCCCCAACCTCCAAGACTGGATTCACCCACAAAAGGAAACATTCTTTCCATGTCTTTCTTGTCAAGACCCTTCAGGGGGCTGGATTCTCTGCCCCGCCACATTTACTGTTTCACTCCGCCAGCGGGATGCTCCATTACGCCGGCTGGTCAATGGGGTTTCCCATTGTGGGGCAGCCCTACGCAGTCGGGATACCCCCGGGCTGCCGGCAAAACAGAGCATCCCGCCGGTGGAGAATCCATCCCAGGATCTTATATACTTCAATCAAGTCAGCCTTCACTCTTCTAAACTCTTGTGGAAACAAGCCTCGCCTGTCCAACCGATCCATATTAGACAACCTGCTCATTCCAGGTATCAATCTCTTAAACTTCCTGTGAACCACGTCCAATGCATTTCACGGTAACTTCATTCAAGCCTACTTGTGACAATAAAGATTATTATTATCGTTCCTTAACTAAGGAGACAAAAACTGCACACAGTATTTGAGACATGGTTTCACCAATGCCCTGTAAACTGAAGCATAACATCCTTACTTGTATTAAAAGATGACATGCCATTTGCTTAAATGCTGTACCTGCATACCAAATTTTGTGCGTCATGCACAAGAACACCTAATCCCTCTGCACCTCAGAATTCTGAAGTCGTTCTTTATTCAAGTAATACTCTACTTTTTTATTCTTCCTGTCAAAGTGAGCAACTTAACACTTTCCCACATTATACTCCATCTGCCAGATATTTGCCCACTCACTCAACCTAACCATATCCTTCTGCAAACACGGTTCGTCTACTTTCCTGCCCACTTTTGTGTTGTCTGCAAATTTAGCTACCATGCCTTTGCTCCCCTGATCTAAGTAATTGGTATGAATTGCAAAACATTGAGGCCCCAGCATAGACCCCTTACGGGACTCCACTTGGCACATCCTGCCTAATAGACAAAGACCCATTTATGCATACTCTGTTTTCTGCCAGCCAGCCATTCTTCAATCCAGGCTAATATGTTACCCCTACACTATGAGCTTTTATTTTTCACCATAACATTTCGATGTGGCACCTAATCAAACACTTTGTAGAAATCCAAATACAGTACGTCTGCAAGCTCCCCTCTATTCACAGTACATGTTACCAATTGGTTAAACATAATTTCCCTCCATGTGGGGTTGAGGGGCCGCAGTCCCCCCCCCCCCCCCCTTTTCAGTGACCCAGTCGGGTAAAGACGGGAAGCTGCTAAGAGCGTCCGGAGACGGGAGCCTATCGGGACCTGTTGGTTGAATTGATCCCTTACCTGGTGTGTGTTTCTTTTTCATTGTGTTTTAATTTTTGTGTCCCCCCCACAACCGCCGAAGGTCTCTTCTCGGGCACGTCCGCATCTCATGAGCCTCTCCAGAGTCTACAGGCTCGGGGTGGCGAGCAAAGTCTCAAAACTGGAATTTAATTCTGCTCCGCAGGTATTAGTGATGGGGAGGGAGGGAGAGAGGGACGACGGTACGGTATAAATCTAGCAATGGGGACCTTTCTGGGAGGTGCGGGGGTGGGGAGAATTGCCTTCCGTCCCATGTCTGCCGCTCCTCTCTTCCAAACATCTTGAGCGGTGGTTTAATTTTACCCCTGGGGAGGCCCACGGAGATAGTGGTGTGAACAGTCGTCGCTTTGATTTATTCCTGACCCACTCTCTCTTTCGACAAACAACCCAATTGCCCCCCCCCTCAAGCCGAGGGTATTCATATTAAAAAAAGATATGCACAAAAAAAACCATTAAAAAAACATGATTTCCCTTTCATAAAACCATGCTGATACTTCCCAATTACCTTGAATGGCCTCAACTCTAAAACCTTCCCTACGATAGATGTCAAGCTAACTGGCCTATAGTTTCCTGATTTCTTGCTTCTTCCCTTCTTGAATAGAAAGGTTACATTGGCTATTTTCCAATCTGATAGAACCTTTCCAGAATCTAATGAATTTTGAAAAATTAATTCCAACACATCTACTATCACTTTAGCCACTTCTTTTAAAACCCGAGGATGAAGACTATCAGGGCTGAGACGTATCACCCGCAGCTCCATCACTTTTCTCAGTACCGCTTCCCTGGAGATATTAATTTCACTAAGTGCCTCTCTCCCTTCTACCCCCTGATATACAGCTCTTCCTGGAATGATTTTTGTATCCTCTACAGGGAATACAGAAGCAGAATATTTGTTCATCGCACCTGTCTTTTCCTGGTTGTCCACTATTAACTCCCCATTGTCATTCTCCAGATGACCACCACTCACTTTACTTACTTTTTCCCTCTTTAAATACCTGTAGAAACTCTTGTTGTCCATTTTTACATTCCTAGCTAGCTTCCTCTCATGCTCTAATTTCTTTCTTCTGATTAACCTTTTAGTCATTTTTTTGCTGTTCTTCATATTCAATCATCTGACCTGCGATTCATCTTTGCGTAGTTTTATGTTTTTTTCCTCCAGCTTGATGCTTTCCTTAAGAATTTTTTATTCCAGTAGAAATAGACTTAATCCGAGGATTCTGAAATATCTCCTTGAATCTCTGCCGCTGCTTCTTTATTGATCTATCTCCAAGCCGAATATAATAGGTCTCTGCAGCTCGCTCAGCTGTCATGTCCACATAGTTGCCCTTCTTTAAGTTCAAAATACTAGTCTCAGACCCACCCTTCGTTCCATCAAACTGGATGTAAAATTCAATCATATTGTGGTCACTGCCACTTCGGGGTGCCTATACTCTGAGATCATTTATTAATCTGGTCACATTACACAATACTAAGTCTAATATAACCTGCTCTCTGGTTGGTTCCAAAATGTGCTGCTCTAAAAATCCCTCAAAAGCATTCTAAGAACTTCTCATCCATGATTGCCAATCTGATTTTTCCAGTTTACATGTAAATTAAAGTCACCCATGATTATTGCCCTTTCTTTATCACAAGTACCCAATATTATACTCTACATTGTGCTGATAGGGACCTGTAGACCACTCCTATTAGTGAGTTATTTCCCCTACTATTCCAAACTTATTCTACATCCTATCTTCTGAAATAAGGTCATCTCTAACTATTGTATCAATGCCATCATTGATTAACAGTGCTGCCCCTCTACCTTTATCCAACTTCCTATTTTTCTTGGATGCCATATACCCCTCAATACCCAATCAATATCCCTCAATAATCCTTGTCCTCCTGCAGCCAGGTCTTCATAATGGCAATCAGATCATATTTATTTACTTCAATGTGTGTTATCAATTTGTTTATTTTGTTATGAATGTTTTTAAACACAGTACCTATAGTTTCGTCTTTTTTTCTATCTTTGTAGTCTTGATTCTTTGTTCGTTCTTAGGTGTTCTTTCTATCTATCCCTTCCTGTCATTCTCTGACCCTCATTTCCCATATTATTTTCCTCTCTTCCTTAGTCTCTGCTCTTGGATATACCACACCTTTCCACATTTGATCCCTTGCCCCCATGGTCTAGTTTAAACTCCTCTCTACTGCCCTAGAACTGTGATTCCCAAGAACAGTCTAGGTGTAGGCCGTCCCAATGGTCCAGTCCCCACTTTCCCCAGTACTAGTGCTAGTGCCCCACTAACCAGCACCTACTTCTCCCATATCAGGCTTTGAGCCATGCATTCACCTCTTTAATTCTATGTACCCTATGCCAATTTGCAAGTGGCTCAGGTAATAATCCAGAGACTTTCCCTTTGAGATTCTGCTTTTCCATTTAGTATCTAGCTCCTCATACTCTGTGTCTAGTTCTACCCATGTCATTGGTACCTACATGTACCACGACAACTGGATCCTCTCCCTCCCACTCTGAGCAGATGTTCCGAACCCTGGCACCGGATAGGCAACACAAAGCATTTCATAGAATTCCTGCAGTGCAGAAGGAGGCCATTCAGCCCATTGAGTCTGCAACAACCCTTTGAATGCACACTCTACCCATTTACACTCCCCCATCCACTCCGCCCTATCCCTGTAACCCCATAACCTAACCTGCGCATCCCGGAATATTAAGGGGCAATTTAGCATGGCCAATCCACCTAACCCGCACATCTTTAGACTGTGGGAGGAAACCGGAGTACCCAGTGGAAACCCAAGCAGACACAGTGAGAATGCTAACCACTGTGCCACCGTGCTACAGCTAACTAGACTCTGGTTCTTTGCTGCTGGGAAAATGCCAATCTCCCTCACTGTACTGTCCCTTCTTTTTACTCCCCCCATTTTGAACAGGTCCCTGTACCATGGTCAGTTTTCTCATCCACCCTGCAGCCCCCACTCTTATCCAAACAAGCTGAGAGGATCTCAAACCTATTGGACAATTTCAGAGGCTGACACGACTGCCCTCTGGATCCCTTTATCTGCCTCACTTGCAGTCACAGTCTCCTGTCCCTGACCAAATTATAAGACTCGATCCTAAGAGATGCGGCTGTACAAAATGTTCAGGTAACGTTCCCCCTCCCTGCAGTGTCTGCAGCTCAGCCTCCAGCTCAATGACTCTGAACCAAAGCTCCTCAAGCCGCAAACACTTACTGCAGTCGTGTTTACCATGGATCAGTGTTATCCAGGAGCTCCCATATGCTGACACATCACCAGAGATGACATGCAAAGCATCCATATTGAGACAGTGGAGGCCATTGCATAGTTGGTATTATCACAGTCCAGAGGTGATACTCTAGGGACCCAAGTTCAAATCCCACCACAGCAGATGCTGAAATCTGCATTCAATAAAAATCTGGACTCAAAAGTCTAATAATGACCAGGAAACCATTGTTGATTGTTGTAAAAACCCATCTGGTTCACTAATGTCCTTTAGGGAAGGAAATCTGCCATCCTTACCTGGTCTGGCTTACATGTGACTCCAGGTCCACAGCAATGTGGTAGACTCTTAAATGCCCTCTGAAATGCTCTCGCAGGCTACTCAATTCAAGGGCAATTAGGGATGGGCAATAAATGCTGGCCCAACCAACGATGACCACATCATCTGAATGAATAAAAAACAGTCACAGTTGAGTTGGGCTGGTCATGTAGCCAGAATGCCTGACACTCGTTTACCAAAGAGAATCTTCAACGATGAGCCTAAGTCTGGGTTGCGCTCTCATGGCAGTAAAAGAAAGCATGACAAAGACACTCCAAAGGCTTCACTTAGGAGTTTTGATACCAACTGTGAACCCTGACAGAAGCTTGTCCAGGATCGCTGCACCTGGTGCAACTATATAATAACAGAATATGGCCTTCTTTAAAAGCAAGTGCATGATGTCAGAAGCAGATAGGTGGGGGGAGGGGGGGGGGTATTGTGGTAGAATCCTGAGCCAGCAAGTTGTCCAAATCTGAATTGTCTGGGCTATCCTGTTCTTATTCCGGGTGCTAGATTGGCCTTCGCAGTCACCTCTGTGACCATGTGACCACTGGAACCCTACCAAACATCCCAGATGATGACCATGGTCATCTTTTCCTCAAAGGGTGACCAAGATCATCATGAACAACATAATAATTGCTTTTCCTTTCTTTCTGGTGGTAATGAAGACCCATCAATTTCAGAATCCAAGCAAATGTGTAAAAATAATTCCTGGTAACTCTCGAGTTTATTTAGCATCTCATTACATACCTCTCATGGCAGGCAGTAAAGGCTGGGGGCCAGGGAGTGTGAAGCTCAAATGCCTGGGTGCTGCTTCTAGAATTATAGAATTACTACAGTGCTGAAGGAGGCCATTTGGCCCATTGAGTTTGCACCAACCCTTTAAAGTGCACCTTCCGTAAGCTCACTCCTCCACCCTATCCCTGTAAACCTAACTGACTTTTTGCACACTGAGGGGCAATTTAGCATGGTCATTCCGCCTAACCTACATGTCTTTGGACTGTGGGAGGAAACCCACGCAGACACTGGGAGAACGTGCAAAACTCCACACAGACAGTCACCCAAGGCTGGAATTGAACCCGGGTCCCTGGCGCAGTCACAGCAGTGCTAACCACTGTGCCACCGTGCTGCCGCTCCTATTGGCTTTCACGGGAGGGGAATTGTGTCAAACACTGTCCACCCAGGCAAGACAAATGCTTGCTGGCATGGGTTGGTGCATTGTTCATAACCATGGTTCAAAACCAATTGTTCATAACCAATGGTTCAAAACCATTTCTCCCCATGAATGCGTGAAAAACCTAGCCAGCAGCATTCCTTCCAGAGTCAGATCAATCAGATGATACCTGAATTTTAACTTGCTACTTGATAAGTTTCAATTAAAACAAACGCTCAGCGATTCAAATAATATTTCAATCTGTTCAGATATTGTCAATGATAACAACCATATTGCATGCAGCAGGGAGATGGACATGAATTTGTTTATGGTCGGCCAACTCGACTCATATTACATGATCTTGAGCTTCCAACAGAATCATTGAGCGTGGCCATTACTTTTTTTATTTAATTTAAAAATTCATTATTTTCTCCAATTAAGGGGCAATTTAGCGTGTTCAATCCACCTACCCTGCACATCTTTGGGTTGTGGGGGCGAAATCCACGCAAACGTTGGGAGAATGTGCAAACTCCACCCGGACAGTGATCCAGAGCCGGGATCGAACCTGGGACCTCGGCGCCGTGAGACTGCAGTGAGACCACTGCGCCACCGTGCTGCCCTGAGTGTGGCCATTGCTTTAACATCTGCTCTGAAGGACACCACTTTCAACAGTGCAGTGCTCCATTAATCCTGCTCTGGAGTGTCAGCCTAGCTAATGTGCTAAAAGCCCAGAGGAAATCTCACATTGCTTTGCAATTCAGGAGGAAAAAGTGCCATCAATTGACTCAAACGGTCACTGCCCATATATTACTTCCAAGTTTTTATTGAGGGCTTTATTTCTCTGTTAAGAAATCAGGTAACAATTTCCATATAATTTAAGACAACATCTTTATTGGTTGAGTGGTGATATGCTGCTTGACCTCCTCTCATTAATATCAAGTCGTAATTCTCTTAAAATGTCAAAGGAGTGAACACAGTTTTCAGTTGGCACAGTATTTAGCACTGTTGACTCACAGCTCCAGGGTCCCGGGTTCAATTCCGACCTCGAGTGACTGTCTGTGTGGAGTTTGCACATTTTCCCCGTGTCTGCGTGGGTTTCCTCCGGCTACTCCAGTTTCCTTCCACAGTCCAAAGATGTGCAGGTGAAGTGGATTGGCCATGCTAAATTGCCCCTTGATGTCCAAAGGTGAGGTGGGGTTACGGGTTAGCGTGGGGGTTGGGCCTAGGTAGGGTTCTCTTTCGGAAGGTCGGTGCAGACTTGATGGGTTGAATGGCCTCCTTCTGCACTGTGGGGATTCTGTGATTCTATAATACAAGTACACTGGAAAACTTGTCGAAACAGCTTGAGTATCGATTAGATTCCTTCCTTTAAACTAAGACAATGACCTAAAACTGTCTCTTTACACAGTTCAGTTAGTACAAGAACATCATGTAGCCCTGCACAAGATGATTAGGTAATGGTGTTGCCATGGTATCACTGGCTTCAGTATCCTGGTCACAAACAGGCCGCTGGATTGATGGATGTCATTGATGGGCCAATGATCATTTTTACTGTATAAATCAGGGTCTTCCAGTAACGGATGGAGTGAGAATATTGAGGGAGGAAATATTATGGTGTCTAGAACCCTTGAAAGATGATAAATGACCAGGTCTGGGTATACACACCTCAGGCTGCTAAGGAAAGCAAGGGAAGAAATAGTTTGGCCCATCCTCTTCCAATCTTTTCTGGATACAGGTGTGGCACTGGAGCACTGCTAATGTTCCTAAAAAGGAAGGAGGCAATGTCCAAGTAATCACTGACCAGTCGGCCTAAACTTAATGGTGGGAAAACGATTAGAAAAATTTCTGATGCACAGTCCAAATTACCATTTGGAAAGACACGGTCACAGATGGTCAGCATGGATTTGTGAAGGAAAAGTCACGTGAGATGAACTTCACTGAATTTTTAAAAATATATATATATATTTTTATTCCCTCCTTTTTCACATTTTCTTCAAACTTTACACCCACCAACAAACAACAAGCGGTAATCAGTACAATGTCAATCCCCTTATCAACAACAACAATCCCATCCTCTCACCAACCCCCAAACAACAGCTCACGTGTCAACACAAACATCACTGAATTTTTGTTTTTGAGGAGGTAACAAGGAAGGTTGATGAGGGCAGCAAAGTCTTTTGACAAGGTCCCACATAGCAGACTGACCAGGAGCCTAAAAATCCAGTACGCCTGTGTTGGCCCTTGGCAAAGGCTTCATCCCTATTCCCTTGCATTTTCCACCTGGCCAGCACACCTGTGCCATCTCTCTATAAGAGCTCATTACTTTGCCCCATTGTGAAGGCATCAGCTCTTGGAAGGAGCTAGTCTACTTTTCACCATTCACCTAGTGGCTACCTGCGGTCTTTCAGAGTTATTTTTCTCATATGTATCCAATTGCCATTCAAAGCTTTAATGGGTTCTGCTACTATCACTCCTGCCACAGGTTTTCCATGTTGTTTTGATGATTTTAAATTACTTCTCTTTAGTTCTAGCTCACTGAACAACAGTTTGCATTTGCATTAGACATAAAACATCTCAAGGTACTGCACAGGGGCCTAATCAAACACAATCTGTCATTGAGCAATGAGAGGGGCTATTCGGAGGGTGACCAAAAGCTTGGTCAAAGTAGAAGGTTTTAGGAATCCTTTTTGAAGGGGGAGGGAAAAGTCGTTTTTGGGAGGGAAGCGCGTGGTGGAGACAGGATCAACCGGACCTTTCAAAAGAGAATCGGGTCATTATCTGAAATGAACAAATTGCAGGGCTATAGGGAAAGGGCAGGAGTGTGGCGCGAGGGGAATTGCTCCTTTAGAGGACTGGCGCAGATACAATCGGCCAAATGGGTTCCTTCCATGCTGTATCCAGTCTCTGATTTCTAGAGCGAAGAGCCTGGACGGCTGAAGGCATAGTCACCAATGATGGCAATGGAAAGAGGACATAATTAAAGGAACATGGGGCTGGAGGAGATTATAGAGATAGAGAAGGACAGGGAGGGATTTGGAACCAAGTTGAGAAATTGAAATTAGAGAGCCAACGTAGGCCGGTGAGCACAGGAGTGATAGGAGAATGGTGTGATTAGGTCAAGGTGTAGCAAGGTTGAAAGGGCATGAGCCAAAAGTGAGACATCAAGAATGGGACTTCAACTTTAAAAGCGTGGGAGGATGAGTGGGTTAAGCAGTCAAGTGATGACTCATTTTAGATACAGTAGTGCATTAAACAATTCTCCCCGACCCTAGTGACATTCCTTCAAATTCTTCTCAGATTATATCTATATTGCAGTCATAAAATGTAGGACAAATTATAACAGCAAGCTGATGGAATCTGCAGTTCCAGAAAAGCTTTTAACGTGTCAAAATGTAACACCTCCTTTTAGTGCCACAACATCATCATCTGATAAATGTGTGGGTGCCCAGTATAAAAGCCAAGATTCCCATCGTTCCCTGATGAAATCTTATCATTTCTGGTACTTGGAATGCCATCATCGACTGTCACTGTGGTCATGAATATGGGGGACATATATTGGGCCAGGGCGCAAAACGGACGCAAAGCAGGAATTGTGCAACGTCGGCGCGAGTCACTGGAGCCTATGATTGCTGTTCATTGTTGAGACATCGCTCTCACCTCTTGGTCTTTCAATCAGCGGCTGCCCAGGTAATGCCTTGCTCGCCAGAGTTTCCATGGCGACTGATGCATTGAGTGATGTTATTTTAAAGCCACTGCCAGGGCAACAAGACCCAAAGGGAGTGGAGAAAACAAACCACCCACACATCTATAAATAGCAGCAGTGTCAAACCTGGGAGATTGCTAAAACCTGCTTCTGTATAATGCCCTAAACAGTTTGAATCTGCCGACATTTGCACATGCACACCATGCGCAAGGCAATCTTTGTTTTTTCAAAATGCATACACTCCGTATGGTAAAGTGGGCAGACCTCCAAGCACTGCTGCCACGTCAGAGGTGTTGTCCTTCTCACTGGTCCATATGTCTATCAAAGATCCCATGACACCATTCTAAGAAGCAGCAGTTTCACCAGATACAAAGGCCAACAGCTCCCCAAGAACTAAGGGATTAGATGAAGCAACTGCCTGAAAGAAGTTACCCAGGCAGTTTTGTTGGAAGCAGAATATGATTTCATATCTGTGATGAATATATTCACCATAATATAAGTTGTCTGTATAGTACTGTGGCCTATGGCCAGGGAATGGTAATATGATCTCCTTCCATGTATTGTACTGGAACCCTGGGGCGGTATATAGACCGGCCGCCTGTGGGCGGCGCTCATTGTTACAGCAGTCACAGGCAGACAAGTTCTTGGATAATAAAGCCTATGTTCACTCGTTCTCATCGTCTTGTAGTGAATTGATGGTACATCAATTTATTATCCAACGACATCACTATGGAAGCCGCTCTGAAGCCTGATAAACTGGAACTCAACACACGAGCAGCAGAAGCTAAGGAAATCTTCTCCCACTGGCTCCGCTGTTTTGAGGCCGACGTCGACTCCTCTGAAACACCTCCCTCCGACGCCCCCAAGTTGCGCCTCCTCCACGCCCGGGTGAGCCACCAAATCTCGGGTATGATTGAGGACGCAGTCACGTACGAAGCGGCGGTCGCGATTCTAAAGAGACAATTCGTGAAGCCCGTGAACGAAGTGTTCGCGCGGCACGTCCTCACCACCCGCCGTCAATGCGCCGGGGAATCGCTGGACGAGTATCTAGAGAACCTGACACTACTCGCCCGCAACTGCAACTACAGGGATGTGAAGGCCAATGAGCACATGAAGCTGACGATCCAGGACACCTACGTGGCTGGGGTCCGGTCTAACTACGTCCGGCAGCGACTGCTGGAAAACGGGGCCACTGATTTACAGGACACGTTAAAACTAACCACCTCTAACGAGGTGGCTTACCAGAGCCTCAGCGCATTCTCGGCAGACCCAGCAAATCCCTTGTGGGCACCACAGACGCGGCCTTCATCAGACCCGACTATGTCCCAGGCCTGAGCCGCGCGGCTGCCCGTTCAGCCTGGGGGACAGTCTTGCTACTTCTGCGGTCAGGACCAACACCCCCCGCTGTGTTGCCCAGCCCGCACCGCGACATGCAGCGACTGCGGCAAAAAGGGACATTTTGCCAGAGCCTGTCTGGTCCGATCCAAAGCCCCAAAGTCGAAAGTGTACCAGGCCCGATCCACGGACTCACAGGCCCACAGACACCACAATGTGGCTGCGTGCCTGCCGGTTCTGCCCCCTTCAGAGCGTCATCCGCCTCGTGGGGGGCGCCATCTTCAACACCAGCCAACACGTGCGACCAATGGGGGTGGCATCTTGGTCGCCATCTTCAACTCAGCCCGACACGTGCGACTCGTGGGGGCCGCCATCTTGCGATCCCGATACCTCTGACCACGCAGACTACCTGCAGCTCGACGCAGTCACCCTCGACCAGTCGTGGCCAAAACATCTGAAGAATTTGATGATGGCCGTCCAGGTCAATGGGCACGAGACCCCCTGTCTTTTCGACTCCGGGAGCACAGAGAACTTCATCCATCCTGACACGGTAAGGTGCTGCTCCCTCCACATCTACCCCGTGTCCCAGACAATCTCCCTTGCCTCCGGATCCCATTCGCTACAGATCTGGGGGGACTGTGTCGCGAACCTCGCGATACAGGGCGCTGAGTACCCCCATTTTAAACCGTACGTCCTCCCTCACCTCGGCGCCTCCCTACTGCTTGGACTCAACTACCAATGCAGACACCGAAGCCTGACCCTAAAGCTCGGCGGACCCCTACCCCCTCTCACTGTATGTAGCCTCGCGACCCTTAAGGTCACCCCCCCTTCGCTCTTCGCGAACCTCACCCCCGACTGTAAGCCCGTCACCACCAGGAGCAGGCGGTACAGTGCACAAGCCATGATTTTTATCAAGTCGGAGGTCCAGCGACTCGAGAGGGAGGGGGTCATCAAAGCCAGCAATAGCCCCTGGAGAGCACAAGTGGTGGTTGTCAGGACCGGGGAAAAGAATCGGATGGTAGTGGACTACAGCCAGACCATAAACCGGTTCACGCAAACTTGATGTGTATCCCCTCCCCCGCATAGCGGAGATGGTCAACCAGATCGCACAGTACCGGGTGTTCTCCACGGTCGATCTGAAGTCTGCCTACCACCAGCGCCTGTCCGCCCAGAAGATTGCCACTACACTGCTTTTGAAGCAGCCAGCCAACTCTTCCACTTCCTCAGGGTCCCTTTCGGCGTAACTACTGGGGTCTCGGTCTTCCAGAGAACGATGGACCGAATGGTGGACCAGTACGGGCTGCGGGCTACATACCCATACTTGGACAATGTTACCATTTGCGGTCATGATCAGCAGGACCATGACGCCAACCTTCAGAGGTTTCTCCAGACTGCCCAATCCCTCAATCTCACATATAACAAGGAGAAGTGCGTTTTCCGCACAACCCGGCTAGCCATCCTCAACTATGTCGTGGAAAACGGGGTCCTAGGGCCCGACCCCGACCGCATGCGCCCCCTCATGGAACTTCTCCTTCCCCTCAACCTCAAGGCCCTCAAACGCTGCCTGGGGCTGTTCTCCTATTACGCCCAGTGGGTCCCCAACTATGCGGACAAAGCCCGCCCACTTATCAAAGCCATTATATTCCCCCTGACATTGAGGCCCTCTCGGCCTTCAGCCGCATCAAGGCCGATATCACGAAGGACGCAATGCACACAGTGTACGAGTCCGTCCCCTTCCAGATAGAGAGCGATGCGTCAGACGTCGCCCTGGCCGCCACCCTCAACCAGGCGGGCAGGCCAGTAGCCTTCTTTTCTAGAACCCTCCACGCCTCCGAGATTCGACACTCCTCTGTCGAGAAGGAAGCACAAGCCATTGTGGAAGCTGTGATGCACTATCAATTACGACGAGACGAGAGTAGAGAGTAATCGAGGCTTTATTACACAGAGATATGTGGCCTCCTACTGCTGCTGCCGAAATGGCTGCAGTTCGGAGAGCACACACATTTATACTCCGCCTGCTGGGCAGAGCCTGCAGGCAAGGATCAACCCCCTTACCTGTAGTACAGGGGCCTTACCATAATACCCTCATATGCAGTGCAGTATATACAATATAATACAACAGTGGTGACTACCACATTCACCCCCTGTTTAAAATTAGTCCAGCGGGGGGGGGGGGGGGGGGGGGGGGGGGGGGGGGGGGGGGGGGTGGAAAACTATTTACATACAGGTTGTCATTAAAATTTCATTACAAATTTAGACGGTCGGGGGCCTTGATCTGTCATTGAGAGCGCCGCAGTGCTGGTGGCGAGTCAGGCGTCGGCTCGGTCGTCGGTGACTGCGGGAGCATGTCGGCATCCTCTTCGTCCCCGGGTGGGACCAAGGGGAGGACGGATTGTCCTGGAGCGGGGGCTGTGGTTGGTTGCGCTGGGGGAAGGGAGGGTGGCGCTGGGGCAAGGGGGGGGGGGTGTGGGGACCCAGCTGGTGCCAGGTCCCTGAGGGAGACTGTGTCTTGGTAGCCGTCGGGGTACACTACGTAGGCGTACTGTGGGTTTGCGTGGAGTAGCTGTATCCTCTCAACCAACGGGTCCGCCTTATGGAGCCGCACGTGCTTGTGGAGGAGAACAGGTCCTGGAGCTGCGAGCCACGTTGGGAGCGAAACCCCGGAGGTGGACTTCCTGGGGAAGGCACGGAGACGTTCATGGGGGGTTTCATTAGTCGCCGTGCACAGGAGCGACCGAATGGAGTGAAGTGCATCGGGGAGGACCTCCTGCCAGCGGGAGGCCGGGAGATTTCTGGACCACAGGGCCAACTGGACAGCCTTCCAGACCGTCCCATTCTCCCGTTCCACTTGCTTGTTTCCCCTGGGGTTGTAGCTGGTCGTCCTGCTCGAGGCAATGCGCCTGTTGAGCAGGTACTGGCACAGCTCATCGCTCATAAATGAGGATCCCCGGTTGCCGTGGACATAGGCGGGGAAATCGAACAGAGCGAAGATGGTGTTGAGGGCTTTGATGACGGTGGCAGACGTCGGGGCATGGGATGGCGAAAGGGAATCTGGAATATTCGTCAACCACATTGAGAAAATACATGTTGTGGTCAGTGGAGGGGAGGGGCCCTTTGAAGTCCACGCTATGGCGTTCAAAGGGGCGGGTGGCCTTCACCAGGCACGCACGGTCTGGCCGATAGAGTGCGGTTTACACTCTGCGCAGACCTGGCAGTCTCTGGTGACAGCCCTGACTTCCTCGATGGAGTAGGGCAGATTGCGGGCCTTAATGAAGTGATAAAAGCGGGTGACCCCTGGGTGACAGAGATCGTCATGCAGGGTCCGGAGTCGGTCCACTTGTACGCTGGCACATGTACCTCCGGATAGGGCATCGGGGGGCTCGTTGAGCTTACCGGGGCGATACAAAATCTTGTAATTAAGGGTGGAGAGCTCGATCCTCCACTGCAAGATCTTATCATTTTTGATCTTACCTCGCTGTGTGTTGTTGAACATGAAGGCAACCGACAGTTGGTCTGTGAGGAGAGTGAATCTCCTGCCGGCCAGGTAATGCCTCCAGTGCCGCACAGCTTCAACGATAGCTTGGGCCTCCTTTTCGACGGAGGAGTGCCGAATTTCGGAGGCATGGAGGGTGCGGGAAAAGGATGCCAGGCCTGCCTGCCTGGTTGAGGGTGGCGGCCAGAGCGACGTCTGATGCATCGCTCTCGACTTGGAAGGGGAGCGTCTCGTCGACCGCGTGCATCGCGGCCTTGGCGATGTCGGCCTTGATACGGTTGAAGGCCTGGTGAGCCTTGGCCGTCAGTGTGAAACCGGTGGAGTGGATCAGTGGGCGGGCCTTGTCCGCATAGTTAGGGACCAACTGGGCGTAGTACGAAAAGAACCCGAAGCATCGTTCGAGGGCCTTGGGGCAGTGGGGAAGGGGAGATCCATGAGGGGGCGCATGCGATCGGGGTCGGGAACCAGAACTCCGTTCTGAACCACATAACCGAGGATGGTAATCAGTTCGTGCTGAACACACACTTCTCCTTGTTGTAGGTTAGGTTGAGGAGTTTAGCGGTGTGGAGAAATTTGGAAAGGTTAGCATCATGGTCCTGCTGGTCGTGGTCGCAGATGGTGACGTTATCCAGATACGGGAAAGTGGCCCGCAGTCCGTACCGGTCAACCATTCGGTCCATCTCCCGTTGGAAGACCGAGACCTCATTAGTGACACCGAAAGGAACCCTAAGGAAATGGTAAAGGCGGCCGTCCGCTTCAAACAGGGTGTATGGGCGGTCCGCCTTGCAAATGGGGAGCAGGTGTTGGCAGATTTCAGGTCCACTGTCGAGAAGACCCGGTACTGTGCAATCTGATTGACCATATCAGATAAGTGTGGGAGGGGGTACGTGTCGAGCTGCGTGTACCGATTGATGGTCTGACTGTAGTCAACGACCATCCTGTTTTTCTCCCCCGTTTTCACCACGATCACTTGGGTTCATCAGGGGCTGTTGCTGGCCTCGATGATACCTTCCTGCAGCAGCCGCTGGACCTCAGACCTGATGAAGGTCCTGTCCTGGCTGCTGTACCGTCTGCTCCTGGTGGCGACAGGTTTGCAATCCTGGGCGAGGTTTGCAAACAGAGAAGGCGGGTCAACATTAGGTGTCGTGAGGCTGCATACAGGAAGGGGTGGTAGGTACCCGCCAAATTTCAGGGTTAGGCTCTGGAGGTTGCACTGGAAGTCCAGGCCAAGTAGCAAGGCGGTGCAGAGGTTGGGGAGGACGTAGAGCCGGAAGCCGCTGAACTCTACGCCTTGGATGGTGAGGGTGGCGGTGCAGTACCCCCGGATCGCCACGGACTGGGATCCGGAGGCCAGGGAGATTCTTTGGTTGATGGGGTGTACCGCGAGGGAGCAGCACCTTACCGTATCGGGGGGGATGAAGCTCTCAGTGCTCCCGGAGTCCAGAAGGCAGGATATCTCATGCCCGTCGACCTTCACCTTTGTCGACGCGGTCGCGAGGTTATGCGGTCGGGACTGGTCGATCGTGACGGAGGCAAGACGCAGCTGGTCGTCGGCGGTTGCAGGCGATGAGCGGCCCGATGAGGTCCTGAGGCGGGGAAGATGGCGGCGCCCACAGGCCACACGTGTCCTGAGGCAGGCAAGATGGCTCCGCCCATTGGTTGTGAGGCAAGCAAGATGGCGGCGCCCACGGGCTGCACGGGTTGTGAGGGGAGCAAGATGGCAGCGCCCACAGGCCGCACGTGGTCTAAGGCGAGGAAGATAGCGCCGACCACTGGCCGCATGCGGGGGGTGCAGGGACAATAGCGGCGATTGAGCGGGCCTGGCACACTGTAGAGGAATGTCCTTTCTTGTTGCAGGCCTTGCAGAGCGCGCTCTGCGCCGGGCAGCGCTGCCGGGGGTGTTGTGTCTGTCCGCAGAAGTAGCACTTGGGTCCACCGGGGTTGGTTGGCTGCCACACGGCGCAGGCATGTGGTTGGCTGGGGGCAGTCGCTGATGGGGTCCACGATGAGGTGGTCGCTGGCGGGTTCCACGATCTCCAGGAGGGGTGGGCCGTGCGGTCGGGGGCATACACCTGTACGTTCCGTGAGGCGACTGTGAGCGAGAGCACTAGTTTCTTGGTCGCCGCGAGGTCAAGCGTAGCCCCTTCTAAGAGGCGCTGGTGGATGTAGGCCGACCCTATGCCCGTAATGAACGCGTTTCTCATTAGCAGGTTAGAATGTTTAGCGGCCGAAACGGCCTGGCAATCACAGTCTCTCACCAGGGCGAGCAGGGCACGCCAGAAATCCTCCACAGACTCACCGGGGAGTTGATGCCGCATGGACAGGAGGTGCCTGGCGTAGATCTTGTTGGTCTGCTGAGCGTAATTCTCCTTCAGTAGTGCCATGGCCTCTGCATAGGTAGACGAGTCCTGGATGAGAGGAAAGACATTGGAGCTCAGCCGCGTGTACAGAATCTGGAGCTTCTGGGATTGGGTCTGTCGCAGAACCGATGTGTGCTTCAAAGCAAGCTAGCCAATGTGCAAAGTCCTTTTTGGCGATGTCTGCTTGACGGTGCAGCTGCAGGCGATCAGGCTTGATGCGGAGATCCACCTTTGTAAAATCTCTGTGTAATAAATTGATGCACTATCAATTACGACGAGACGAGAGTAGAGAGTAATCGAGGCTTTATTACACAGATGTGTGACCCCCTACAGCCGCTGCCGAAATGGCTGCAGTTCGGAGAGCACACACATTTATACTCCGCCTACTGGGCGGAGCCAGCAGGCAGGGATCTACCCACGTACTTGTAGTACAGGGGCCTTACCGTAATACCCTAATATGCAGTGCAGTATATACAATATAATACAACAGTGGTGACTACCACAAGCTGTGCAGCATTGGAGGCTCTACCTAGCCGGTAGGAGGTTCACCCTTGTCACCGACCAACGGTCGGTAGCCTTTATGTTCGACAACGCACAACGGGGCAAAATTAAAACAACAAAATCTTTTGGTGGAGAATCGAACTCTCCACCTATACTTATGATATCAAGTATCGTCCTGGGGAGCTCAACGAGCCCTCAGATGCCCTGTCCCGTGGCACATGCGCCAGCGCGCAAGGTGACCAACTTCGGGCTATCCATAATGACCTCTGTCACCCGGGGGTCACTCGGCTTATCCACTTAATTAAGGCCGGCAATCTGCCCTACTCCGAGGAGGTCAAGGCAATGACCAGGGACTGCCAAGTCTGCGCGGAGTGCAAACCGCACTTCTACCGGCCAGACAAGGCCCGCCTGGTAAAGGCCTCCCAGCCCTTTGAGCGCCTCAGTATCAACTTCGAAGAGCCCTTCCCTTCCACCAACCGCAATATATACTTCCTGACCGTCATTGACGAGTACTCCCGCTTCCCCTTCGCTATCCCATGTCCCGACATGACCTCGGCCACCGTGATAAACGCACTGCACAGCATTTTCACCCTGTTCGGTTTCCCTGCGTACATCCACAGCGACCGGGGCACCTCTTTTATGAGCGATGAGCTGCGTCAGTACCTGCTCAGTTAGGGCATCACCTCGAGCAGGACTACGAGCTACAACCCGCAGGGAAACGGGCAGGTGGAGCGGGAGAACGCGGCGGTATGGAAAGCCATTCTTCTTGCGCTTCGGTCTAGAAGTCTTCAGATTCCCCGCTGGCAGGAGGTCCTCCGCGACGCGTTCCACTCCATTAGATCGCTCCTCTGCACAGCCACGAACGAGACCCCTCACGACCATTTGTTTGTCTTCCCGAAGAAGTCCATCTCGCTTCCATCCTGGCTGACAACTCCGGGACCTGTCCATTCTCCGGAAGCATACAAGGAGCCATGAGACTGACCTCCAGGCCGAGAGGGTACAGCTGCTGCACGCCAACCCCCAATATGCCTACGTCGCGCACCAAGACGGATGGCAAGATACGGTCTCCCACCGGGACCTGGCGCCCGCTGGTTCCCATGTCAACGCGCCCCCCTCCCCACCGCCTACCACCACCCCCCCCAAATTCCTAACGCCCCCCTGGGGCTCCTGTACTATCCGGCGCCTACACTGCCGCCATCCACCACCCCCCTGCCTACCCCCACCCCTCAACCGTCGCCGACACGCCGGACCGAAGCTCCAGCCAACACGCTCTCGGAGTCAACAACTACAACGCCCGTACCCGCTGCACCGCCAGAGCTGAGGAGGTCTAAAAGAACAATCCGGCCTCCAGACAGACTGAATGTATGATGACCCCACTTCACCCCCGCTGGACATCATTTTTAACAGGGGGTGAATGTGGTGAATGTATTCACCATAATATAAGTTGTCTGTATAGTACATTCCCTGTGGCCAGGGAATGGTCATATGATCTCCTTCCATGTATTGTACTGGAACCCGCCTCTGGCTCTGCCCCCCCCCCCTCCCGCCGGGGCGGTACATAGACCTGCCGCCTGTGGGCGGCGCTCATTGTTACAGCAGTCACAGGCAAGCAAGTTCTTGTATAATAAAGCCTATGTTCACTCGTTCTCATCGTCTTGTAGTGAATTGATGGTACATCAATATCATAATCCCATACCTCCAAAGACCAGGAAGTGAGGCCTACTCAACAGCTCAACATTACTAGCCACTTTGGAACAGCTTTGATCTTACCTTCTGGCCATTCCAATGCCGAAACATTTATTTGGATCAGATTTCATAACTGTGAACCAAATTGTGGGGTTACAAAATAGTCCACCGCGGCCCCATCAGGCCAGAGACATTCTCACAGGACAGTGTTGAAGCATCAGATTCTGATCAATTGTCTTTGGAAGCTGACCCATTCAAACACAGAGTAAAAACCACAGCAACATTAGAAGTAAACATAGTGCCAGCACCCAATGTTGTGTTATGCTTCTTCATGCAGCATAAGCTGCTTCCTTGATGTATGCTCTTACAAAGGAAGCTCCCGACTCTGAGATAGGTTTAACACATTTATTGAACAGTTAACAATTCTCCTACTTGAGCTCGACTCTCCTGCTAATCTTACTATAGTAACTGAATCTAACTAACCAGTCTGCTCTAATCCATGCGGTGGGTGTGATGCTTCCTGATCTGCCCCATCCTTCTCTCTTGGTGTCGCCTATGGAAAGAGAAGGAGCATGTGTGCCCTGTCCTTTTATATGGGTTGCCCCCTTGTGGTAGTGTCACCTCTGGGTGTCTTGACTGCTCATTGGTCGTGTCCTATTCTATGTGTTCATTAGCTGTATGTCTGCATGTCATGATTTCTCTGGTGCTCCATCGAGTGTTTACTCAGTTGCAGTGTACCTATATTAACCCATTGTGTATTTACAGTACACACACCGAATAGCTGTCGGCCATTACAAGGTCACAGCATTCTGCTTTCCACACAGTCCTTCAAAATAAATGAACAAGTTGCTGTAAATCGCATCACTCTGTTTCACTCATTCACAGGGTGTGTGTTGCTAACAAAGCCAGCAGTCTTTTGCCCATTCCATGTTATCCTTGAGGTGGTGATGAACTGGTGCATTGAGGGTACTTTGCACTGCTGTTGAGTAGAGGCTTCCAGGGTTCTGACCCAGTGACCATGAAGGAATGATCATGAATGTCCATGTTGGAGGGGAACCTGGATGCGATGGCATTCCCATGCACCTTTGTCCTTCTCAGTGCTGGAGGCCAGGGTTTGGCATCTTGCTGTGCACTAAAGAGCAGCTGCATTAATGTGAGTAACGACTAAACGTTGGCCTTCAAATTGCTTCATGATGCGATGGACTGTGTGAACTTCATGGCAGACAATGATAAACACGAGTAAATCAAAGTCTTGGTCTTCAATTTAATTTTACTTCATGACAAAAAATAATTCCATGACATAAACTACACAAAATGCCACAGCTACCTCTTTGTCCCTCATTAAGATCCGACTCCCACTCCATTTCATGGCAAAACAAAACTTTCTGGCAGGATCTTAGAGATAAGGAGCTTTGATGTGGTGTGACTTATAAATGAGAACATTACACCATTCAAAACAATTGATTTATACAGAGTATCCCCTCAATTGTATATTTAATTTTGCAGTGAGTCATACCCTACGTAGCGACTTGCTACAAGGTACAACACAGGAGGAAGACCAGCTCCATCGCCATAGCAACCAACTATTCCAATTCACATCTGTGTACGAGATGTCCCCAGAGGCGTTTTGTATAAATAGGTTTCTTTTTGTTTAAGCTATAACAAGGTTCCGTATGTGTCAAATCTTTTTTTCCCTGGTACCAGAAGAAGCGTTCGAATCTAAATTATGCAAATTTCATATGATTTTTATCCTGGGTGTTCAACAATGAATGAATAATCACACATGAAGAATGACTGCAAATTGAACCTTAGCCTTTCCTCAAACATCATTTCTGTTTTCAATTCAAAGACCATCCTCAATGAGGAATGAAAAATATTACAGATGCAGTGTTTCATTGACAATGGCCTAAAGATTCAAAAATGTTCTTACTGATTGTTAAAAATGTCACATGTATTAAGAGAACACATTCGACGAACACCATTAATCCTAGAAACTCGACCTTTCACGCATACGGAGAAAGAAATTATTCCTTTGATGCTCAACCATTTTAAATCAAACTGACAGCGCTCTGTGTCAGAGTGCGAGCTTGTAATTATCAGAACGGAGTGGATCTTTAGGTCAATCGTGGAGCTCCCATCAAGGTGCATGGTTCAAACCTCACTCTCGGATCCCAGTGAAGCGGGGGGATGTATAAGTGGTCATCGCCCCGTCCCCTCCTTCCGCCATCATATGGATTGATATCCTATTAACCACTCCCACGGTATCAGACTGACCACCCTGTCAACTATTATTACGATGGCATAAGGACAGAAAATATTGAGCACTTCAGGCAGCCGTCGTGGATGGAGAGAGTTAACGTTTGAGCTCAATGACCTTTCATCAGAACCGACCGAGGTTCTGAGCAAGTAAACTCGAAGAGAGGAGGGCAGAAGAACAAAAGGAAAAGATCTGTGATAGGGTGAAGGGTAGAAGAGATTAAGGTGCCAAAGCCAAAGGGGGTGGGAATGGGTCAAGTAAGAAAACAAAAAAAAATGTCGACAGGAGGTGTGAATGGATGGATGGCAGCTACGAATACCAAGTGAAAGAAGAAAGGAACAAGAAAAAAAACCACCACAATTATTAACATGGTTCTGGCCTTGCAAGAGAGTCCACCGAGGGGCCTATCATTTTGATCAGCCTGCGAATCCTTCCTCAAGATTCTCCGGGGGGGGGGGGGGTGGGGGGGGGCAGAGTGTGAAGGCAGGTGATCGCAACGATGGCTAGGTTTTACATAGAACTGTTACTACAGATTTTCCACACAGCAGCATCAATACTCCAAGACAGTAATTCCCAATGCCAACTCCTCAACCATTGCAGCCATAAGGGAAAAGTGTTTGGGAGTCAATCTGAGAAGGACAATGAATTTAAAGGAAAGGCAATGTCAGTCCAACAAGAAGCTTAGGATGTCAAGTAAACGGGGAAAAAAAACATTACTCATGGATTTGATGAAAATCTAACTGGGAAAAAGGCAATGGTGCAGTAACTATTTCACGCAGGCCTGAGGTAGTACAGAAGCGTGCTTCCATTTGTCCCCTTATGGATCTGGGATCGCCAAGCCACAGCAATATTTTCTGAATATTGGCTGCCCAATAGTAGAATAAAAATTGGGGAGGGCCAAGCTCCCCAACTGCCTGTCTGTTTGGAGCAACATATCACAGATCTGGGCATCTTACCCGCCCAAACAAAGGAAGATATCAATTTGTTGACCTTACTAAAAAAATATTTGGGGAGGTAAATGGGGTGACACTGAAAGAAGAATAAGAATCTCGGGAGCACGTTCATTTTAATAGTCTGAACCCTGCCAGCCAGGATAGGGGAAGGTCGGTCCACCTCTGCAAGTCGGTTTTAATACTGTTAACCAGACTAGTGTAGTTTAATTTATGAACCAAGGCACAGTTTGGGGCCATCCGGAGCACCAGATAACGAAAGCTAGACCTGGCCTGGCAAAAAGTTAATGTCCCTAGTTGGGCTCTCCATCCAGGGCGGGGGGATTGACCTGGAAACATTCACTCTCATCCATGTTCAACTTGTACCCAGAAAAGGAGACAAAAATGCCAAACAGTCTCATTACATCGTCCATGGAGCGGACTGGGTCCATAATATAAAGAAGTAGGTTGTCCGCGTAAAGGGGCACCAATGCTCCACCCATCCCCGATTTAACCCGTTCACTTAACAGAGGACCTCAGTGCGATGGCAAACGGCTCCATTGCCAAAGCAAACAAGAGTGGGGACAGTGGACACCCCTGCCTCGTGCCCCTGTTCAATGGTAAATAACCAGAGGGCATTCGTACAAACACTTGCAGTGGGACCCTTACACAATGGACGAATCCAAGAAATAAATTTGTTGCCAAATCCAAGCCTCCCAAGAATCTCCAATAAGTACTCCCCATTCAGCTCTATCAAACTCCTTTTCGGCAGCCAGAGAAAGAATTACCTCCGGTTCGGGCCCCGAGGAGAGGACAAGGACAACATTTAACAGGCGACATATATTGGCGGACAATTGTCGCCCCTTCACGAAGCCCATCTGATCCTCCGAGATTATATTTGGGAGGCAGGGGGCGCGATTCTCCGCTCCTGCGACGAAGTGCCCACGCCATTGTGAACGGCGTCGAGGTTCACGACGGCGCGAAAAGGCCCCTATCCCGACCGATTCAGAGCCCGATAATGGGCTAGGAGCGGCGCCGCGTCATTTACACGTGCCAGGCCTTGGCGCCGTGTAACTGACGCGGCCGGTGCCGCATAACTGGCGTTACCCGCGCATGCGCGGGTTAGCCGGCGCCAACTCGCGTATGCGTGGTTGCCGTCCTCTCCGAGTCCGCCCTGCAAGAAGATGTCTGACGGATCTTGCGGGGCTGCGGAAGAAAGGAGGTCCTCCTTCAGAGAGGCCGGCCCGACGATCGGTGGGCACCGATCGCGGGCCAGACCCCATTTGAGGGACCCCCCCCGGTGCAGGATCCCCCTCGCCCCCCCCCCCCCCCAACGTTCCCGCGCTGTTCCCGCCGGCAGCAACCAGGTGTGGACGGCGCCGGGGGGAACCCGCCATTTTGGGCAGGCTGCTCAGCCCATCCGGGCCGGAGAATCGCGGGGGTACCGGTGAATCGCCATTTTGGCTGTCTGGGGCGATTCACTGTACCGCGCCGCGCAAAACGAGATTGTGCCGGTCTGGCCGCGTCCGTGAATCGCGGGAGGGCGTCGGACTGGCATTGTGTGAAAATCTGGCGACCCAGGCGGTTCTCCCAACCGGCGCGGGAGCGGAGAATCGCGCCCAGGGTTTCAGCCGAAGCGGCAACACCTTGGCAAGTAGTTTGACGTTCATGTTCAGCAGTGAAATAGGACGTTACGACCCACACTTCGTCGAGTCTTGCCAAATTGGTCTTCACGGACCTCCCAGTCACCGATTACTTAGTAACGGTTTTGCTGGTGAGAAACCAGCAGAGTAGTAAGTGACAAGCTACCCATATAAATCAACAACCTGCCTGATGCAATTGCAATCCTTCCACAGCCTGCAGATTCACAAACTGTAGGCACAGGGTGTTGCGTGTGACCAATTTACCAGCTTGTGTTACTCCTAGCAGTGTACTGACACTTTGTAGGGACTTAAAACTCATCCATATGGTTTTTCCAGAGAAGCTGGCAGCTGAATGGATATGAAAAGTCATCACTCGGAAGCTGGAATTACGTAGAAATCCACAGCCCTATTGAGATATCAGAGCGAGAATGCCACATATGCTCCTATCACCCTTTTTCACCTAACCCCGTCAACATAACCTTTGATCCCTTTCTCCCTCGTGTGTTTAATCTCGCTTCCCCTTGAATTTTGTACAACTGTTAAACAAAATATTCACAAGTCTATCCTTGCCATTTGAATCCATATGATTCAAACTGACTGAAAATGACAGAGACAGATCCATGCCCACACGCTTTTGTGTCTGATAAGCAGTGAAGGTGAATGTTCATTAACTGGGAGCGTAAAGTGTTCCTGGATTGGTTAACCATTGCCAGTTAGCTTCTCCTGCACCGACATCACACCAGGGAGGAGGCAACATTGCCCAAGAAAATATATCTGGCACACTTAGCTTTAAGAAAAATTATATTGTTGCCAAGATAATGCCTTAATATCCGTGAAGGGCTGATTTAATTTGAGCTCAGCTGTGCCGGGGGCTTCCAAGCGAGTGGTGCTTAGTTCTCATCTGTTTTGTTCTTATCTTGATGATTACAGCAGGAGCGCTGAAGAATTAACAGTATTCAAGAGCAGTTTTATCAAATTCAGCCCCTGCTGGGGGGTGACGGGTGGTGGGGGAGGGGTGTACAAAATGTGTTCACCTTCCAATTTATTAACCAAACTGGTCTGTTGGAAGACAACAGCAGCACTTTGCAACCTTTGTCCAGGCACCTTCATAACAGAATGAAACAAGTCCATGCATGGGATTAAAAGAGAGTAAACCCATTTGATTAAAATGCTGATGTATCTCTCAGGACCCCCCCTCCCCCCCCCCCCCACACACACACACACACCCTGCCCGTTGTTTGAAAGTTTATTTTCTGTCATCCATCATTATCAGATTGGGAAGTTTCTCCTTTTGATGGAGAATCCATTGTTCCACAAATCGTACGGACGTGATAATGACAGGAGACTTTCTTCAGACAGGGATACCTTACTGGCCCTCCCTCTTGTACCCGGTGCACAGTGGCCTGCACCCTGCTCACAGCGCCAGGGACCCGGGTTCGACTCTGATCTCAGGTGACTGTGTGGAGTTTGCACATTCTTCCCGTGTCTACGTGGGTTTCCTCCGGGTGCTCCGATTTCCTCCCACAGTCCAAGTGATGTGCAGGTTAGGTGGATTGGCCACGCTAAATTGACCCTTAGGAAGGGCCGGGGTGGGGTGCTCTTTCAAAGGGTCAGTGCAGACTCGATGGACTGAATGGCCTGCTTCTGCGCTGTAGAGATTCTACGTTACCCTATCACCACGGTTCAGTGCCATGAAATTAATCCAGCTCCTACCATTGGTTCCCCGCCACATTTCTATTTACTTTTTCTTTGCTTTTCTCTCTATTCCAGTCCCTTTCCTCTCTCGTCTTTTTTAGATCAGAACTTTGTTTGTTTGTCAGCGTGTGCCATTTGTGAACTGATGTTTGAGAAGTGAACTGGCAGGGCCAAGTCTCAAGTGCTGGTGTGGAAGGCATTAATAATTCCAGTAGAGCTTAGAGCTTTTCTGGTTTAAGTGGTTATGGGCAAAAGAGTTAAAAAGGCCAGAGCAGTCAGCAAAATTAGGTTGCATTCACAGCCCGAACCAACCATAAGCTCAACTGGTCTCTGCTAGTGTTCACGCTCCACATGAGCTTCCTCCCACTCTAGGTACCCCATTTCACCTTTCTACTCTGTCACCCCTCATGTACGTATTTAGCCTTCTCCCAAATGTTTACATGCTCTTCTCCCTAACCACCGTTCAGGGTTGCGAGTCAAGAACATAGAAAAGGGAACACAAGGGAGCACGGTGGCGCAAGGGGAGCATGGCGGCACAGTGGTTAACACTACTGCCGCACAGCACCAGAGACCCTGTTTCAATTCCGACCTCGGGTGACTGTGTGGAGTTTGCACTTTCTACCAGTGTCTACATTGGTTTCCTCCGGGTGCTCCAGTTTCATCCCACAGTCCAAAGATGTGCAGATTAGGTGGATTGGCCATGCTAAATTGCCCCTCAGTATTCAAAAGATTAGGTAGGGCTACTACGTTACGGGGATAGGGTGGGGGCGTGGGCTCGCTTTCCAAGGTAGGGTTCTCTTTCCAAGGGTCGGTGCAGACTTGATGGGCCAAATGGCCTCCTACTGCACTGTAGGGATTCTATGGACGATCGAGTACTGAGTGGATGGTCCATTTCGGTCTCCTCAGTAGGTCCCCAGCATCACAAATGTCAGTCTTCAGCCAATACAAGTCCTTCCACATGATATCAAGAAACAGCTGAAGGCACTGGATACTGCAAAGGCTATGGGCCCTGACAATATTCTAGCAATAGTACTGAAGACTTGTGCTCCAGAACTTACCGCACCCTAGCCAAGCTGCTCCAGTACAGCTGCAACACTGGCATCTACCCAGCAATGTGGGAAATTGCCCAGGTGTGTCCGGTACACAAGAGACAGGACAAATCCAACCCAGCCAATTATTGCTCGATCAATCTATTCTCCATCATCAGCGAAGTGACGGAAGGAATCATCAACAGTGCTATCAAGCGGCACTGGCTCAGCAATAACCTGCTCACGGGCACTCAGTTTGGGTTCCGGCAGGGTCACTCAACTCCCACCTCATTACAGCCTTGGTTCAAACATGGACAAAGGGGCTGAATGGCAGAGCTGAGATGAGAGTAACTGCCCTTGACATCAAGAAAACATTTGACCAAGTATGGCATCAAGGAGCCCCAGCAAAACTGGAGTCAATGGGAATCAGGGAAAATTCTCGGTTGGTTGGAGTCAAGTACTCTATTCGAGAAAACGGCAGAATCATTTGAGGGAAAGCTAGATACTTAAGGCTCTGTCTCATAGCAAGTTGAGTGGCTTTCATTATCCAGATCTCCCTTGTGGTCTATTGATAAGCAGTGATCATAGCCAAACAGATGCATCTCTGCCTCTTTAATGGTGTATTGTCAAGTTGTTGAAGGTGTGACGTCCTTATTAGATTGTTCACTTCATGGACCCTATCTCGAAAAAAAATGGACCTGCTCAGACTCAACTATATGGAGCTTCATGTTTGACGTGAGATAATGTCTCTATTTCTCTCCCATTTCCATATGTTCCTTGACCTCCATCAGTCTCATCAGATCAGGATTTGTTCATCATGGAGCTGCTGTTGCAACTTGCTGTCTGAACACAGAAGACCACATTTTTTATCTATTTGCGTACGGCACTGTACTTTTTTTCTAAATGCTTTTATTGAGTTTTTGGTTTACAGAGCAGATATATAAATATGAACATATATTAGGAGATTAAAAAAAACAAGGAGAGAAAGCAAAAGAGAAAAGAAAAACTGAAACTAAAACTATTTACACATATATTAGGAGATTAAAAAAAACAAGGAGAGAAAGCAAAAGAGAAAAGAAAAAATAAAACTAAACTATTTACACATATATTGGCTTCACCTATTTATATACATACATCACAGTTTCCCTTCTTCTTCACCCTTGCGGTATTAGCAGTGGCAGTCGTGGTCCCGTGCCTACCTCCTCCCACCAGTTTTCTCTTTTGCGCCCCACCTTGCAGATGGGGGCTTTGTCAGGCATTTTGGTTGGCCCAAAATGCTGTCGCAGTTGGTTCCACGACTGGAGTGTAGCTGAGTGGGCTCGTTGAATATTTATTAGCTGGGGATGGGAGTACTGCCGTGGCTAGGGCCAGGAGGGAGCCCTCTGTAGGAGTACTCTTCCACGAGCACCCACTCAGCTTCTGCCTCCTTTATCCACCCCTTTAATCTCTCCGCCGTGGCTGCCCAGTGGTAATATTGCAGGTTTGTGAGGGATAGGTTCCCCCATGGATCTCGTTCTCTGTAGTACTCTCTTTGGGATCCTTGCATTCTTTCCCACCCCCAACACACACACACACACACACACACAAAACACCATAATCAGTTTGTCCAGTGAATTGAAAAAAGCCTTGGGGATGTAGATCAGGATGGACCTAAACAGGAAGAAGAACCTGGGCAGTACGTTCATTAGCACTGTACTTCTATGTTTCAGTCACACACTTACTTAAAGCTAAACTTTCAACTCTTTCTTAAATGATTAGATTTGCTCAAATTCACATTTCTATTCCCACCTCCACTGTTTTGAGTTAACAGCTCACCATGTGTGTTTTGCTGTGGTAACTGGAACTCCTGCTTTGGCCTTCATGTACTCACAGTCCATCTTTTCTTCTGCACTACCTATTAGCTTATGGCACTATCCCATTGCCCAACTAGCATGGAGAGCCTATGTGCTCCTGAGAATGGTTCAGTTAATAAGTCAGTCTCTGCCACTCAAATGGTCTGTCATTTTTTGATTCCTGATCCATATCCATAGAAACCTTACGGTGCAGAAGGAGGCCATTCGGCCCATTGAGTCTGCACTGACCCTTCGAAAGGGCACCATACCTAGACCCACTCCCCCACCCTATCCCCGCACCGTCACCCAACCTGCACATCTTTGGACACAAGGGCCAATTGAGCATGGTCAATCCACCTAACCTGCACATCTTTGGACTGTGGGAGGAAACCGGAGCACCCGGAGGAAACCCATGCAGACACGGGGAGAATGTGCAAATGTCACACAGTCACCCAAGGCCAGAATCAAACCGGGGTCCCTGGCGCTGTGAGGCAGCAGTGCTAACCATTGTGCTGCCCGAGGTACAAGAATCCAGTAACATGAGTTGCAATATATTTCCCACTGTTGCCTGGCTCTGCCACTTCGAATTGTAAAAATATTTTTGAGTCAAAGTGGATAAAGTGAAAACTGTTTCCATTGGCAGCAGGAAACAGATTTAAGACAACAAGCCAAAGAACCCAAGAGGAGACACTTTTTTCTTTATTGACACAGGGTCATGATGACCTGGAATGCACCCTGAAATGGTGATGAAAACAGATTCAATAGAAAATTTCCAAATGGGCATATAATCAAAGAGGATAATTTAGTGGTGCTATGGGGAAAAGGCAAGGACTAATTGGATAGCTCCTTCATAGAGCTGACACCGGCATGATGGGCTGAATAGGTCACAAATAGGCCAGGTCAGAATACAGTGTTCCTGCTGCACCCGTGAGGACGGCCTCACCAGGATCTCTGGTTCATGTCACATTGCATGTAGCCCCCACCATGCTGCCCAGGTTTGCAGAATCCTACTAACTGTCCTGGCTTGAGACAATTCACACCTCGATTACCTGTGATTATCACTCACTCCATTCATACTGTTTGTTCCTGTAAAGCCTTGTTTACCTGTAAAGAGTCACATTCCAATCATTGTTCACATTCCAATCTGTAATAATCTTGCAATTGTGACTCTCCTATATATGCTGTGTTTGTGAACCTGCCTCCACTTCGCTTGATGAAGGAGCTGCGCTCCGAAAGCTTGTGATTTCAAATAAACCTGTTGGACTTCAACCTGGTGTTGTGAGACTTCTTACTGTGCTCACCCCAGTCCAGCGCCGGCATCTCCACATCACTGCTGCAAAGATCAGAGAACCAGCTGAGCTTTTACAACAATCTGACAGTTCCGCAGTCATTTTTACTAATATAAACTTATTTCCAGATTTTAAAAAAAAGATAAATACGGGCCCCTTTAAACCTTCATTCAAATAGCCAATTTGTATTTCACATTGGTCACTAACTAATGCAATCCAAAAATCAAGGGGGAGAAAATGGCTGACGGTAACTGTCGCCAATAACAACCCATCAATTTATACTTCATAAAATAATTTACGATACAATTCAAGTCTCAATAGATCCTTCAAGCAACACATCACATGTAAACAATGATGAGCATTCTTGAACTGTAATAATGAGAACGGACATATCTGATTTACACTGTGATGCTATAAGCATCATAACTGTTGGAGGTTAGCCTGATTAGCCTGATTCACATTAGTTAGACTATTTCACACAAAATGTAGCCCTTCAATTTCTCAACCGCAAACTGCGACTAACCTCAAAACTATATTATTCATATGGAAACTCACAAGAACAGAAATAAAACTCAGCTCCCCTAATCTTAATTTATCTCCTCAATCAAACGTGCCTCAAACGACATTCTCTACCTGCAAGAGACTGCCGATATGGTCAGTTTTACACCAATTATCTACGGGTGACAAGAGGCTGATAGATAGATGACACAAAGAATATTGGGCAGCAAGTTGGATTTTTTTGATTAAAAAAAGGTGCCGGAGCGGTGGTAGGAGAGAGTGTCCCACCTGGAACAGAAATGGCTGAAAAAGAAGAGAACAGTTGGTGATAGTTGGGGTGGTGCCTGCGACACTTGAGAAGATGGCAGAGGGTCAGGGATTGGCCCTACCCTCTCAGTGGTCGACGGAGCAGCTGGTGGGCTTCCTTCATGAGAAGTTCACCCAGCAGAGGAAGGAGAATTTGGAGGACCTGGCCAGGGTGGTAGACCCGATAAAGTCGGGGATTGACTGCATGGAGACGAGGCTGGAGGCCCAGAGCCAGGCGATCCAGAAGGTGGAGGAGACAGTGGGGGAGCACGAGGAGCAGCTTGCGTCCATGACAGCGGAGATGGGAATGATGCAGGATCAATAGAGGTGGCTGCAGGAGAAAGTAGAGGATCTGGAAAATTGGTCTGGCAGGCAAAACCTGAAGACTGTGGGACTGCCGGAGGGCAGCGAGGGAGTGGATGACGGCATGTATGTGGTTCGAATGTTCAAAAGGCTGCTGGGAGGGCAGTACGGTGGCACAGTGGGTTAGCACTGCTGTCTCACGGCGCGAAGGTCCCAGGTTCGATCCCAGCTCTGGGTCACTGTCCATGTGGAGTTTGCACATTCTCCCCGTGTTTGCGTGGGTTTCGCCCCCACAACCCAAAGATGTGCAGGGTAGGTGGACTGGCCACGCTAAATTGCCCCTTAATTGGAAAAAATGAATTCGGTTTCCCCGCCTATATCCACAGTGACAAGGGATCCTCATTCATGAGCGATGAGCTGCGTCAGTTCCTGCTCAGCAGGGGTATCACCTCCAGCAGGATGACCAGCTATAACCCCCGGGGGAACGGGCAGGTAGAGAGGGAGAAGGGGACGGTATGGAGGGCCGCCAACTGGTCCTACAGTCCAGGAACCTCCCAGTCTCTCGCTGGCATGAGGTCCTCCCTGATGCACTCCACTCCATTCGGTCACTGCTGTGCCCCGCTACTAACAACACACCCCATGAATGTCTTTTTGCCTTCCCCAGGAAGTCCACATCTGGGGTGTCACTCCCGACTTGGCTCACAGCTCCAGGACCAGGCCTGTTCCGTAGGCACGTCTGACTTCACAAGGCGGACCCGCTGGTGGAAAGGGTGCAATTGCTCCATGCCAACCCCCAGTATGCCGCCAAGATACTGTCTCCCTCAGGGACCTGGCACCAACAGGTTCCATACACACACACCTCTCTGGCCCGGCGCCACCCTCCCCTCCCCTCCCCCAGCGCTCCCAGCATTAACCCCACCAGGACCATCCGTCCTTCCCCTGCCCACGCCCGAGGATGAAGAGGATTTTGGCACGCTCCCGGAGGCTCCGGACATCAGGCCAGCATCGACATCGCCGCCACCAGTACGTCGCTCCCAGCGACACATCAAGGCACCAGACCAGTTAAATCTCTAACTGGCACCGGACTTCAAAAGACATTTTTTTTTCTGATCAAATACTGTAAATATAAATTCATTGCTGTATATAGTTCTCCGCCACTCCCGCCGGACTCAATTTTAACAGGGGGTGAATGTGTTGCACCTGTATTAGGTGATGTAAGGTAGGACCTGTACTACAGGTTCGCCAGTAGTCCCTGCCTGCTGGCTCCGCCCAGTAGGCAGAGTATAAGTATGCGTGTCCTCCATTCAGCAGCCATTTCGCCAGCTGCTGTGGGAGGCCACACATCTGAGGGCAATAAAGCCTCAGTTGTATCCAACTCTAGTCTTTGTTCAATTGATCGTGCCTCAGGGATTCTGGCAGGGGTTTGCTGATGTCATGTCGGAGGTACTGAAGGTAAGGGTGGTTCCAGAGGTGGCGATTTGTGGTGTGCCAGAAGATCCAGGAGACCAGAGGGCGAGAGAAGCCGATGTTTTGGCCTTTGCCTCCCTGGTAGCCTGGAGACGGATTTTGTTAACATGAATAATGGAGCCCCTGAAGTCGGGGGTGTGGGTTAGTGACATGGCTGGGTTTCTCCAGATCAAGTTCGCTCTGAGCAGATCGGTGCAACGTTTGCCAAGAGGTGGCAACCGTTTATCGACTTCTTTGGGAAAAATTAAGCTGTCAGCAGTGGGGTGGGGGTGGGGGGTTAAAAAGGGGAGGCATGGGGAGTTGGGTAAGGTGGGGGAAGGTTGGTGGGGAATTGGGGTTGGGGAATTATTTATGTAAGCCACGTTGGCTGGGTTTTGTTGTTTGTTTGGTGTGTGGTTGCTTATTTTGTTAAAATTTATAATATAAATGCCTTAATAAAATACTTTTCAAAAAAAAGAACTACACTATACTTACACAGTAGACTATATTTCTTATGAACCAAGGTGACCTAATGTAGTTCAAATCTAAATTTAGTACAAATACTCTCTTCCTGAAAATTACCAAGGCTGCCCAAGTTCTCCCATCCCTGAAAGGAAACAAGAAAAATAACGCACAGTATTGCAAAATCTAACAGGCTAAAGCTACATGCCTGGATTTATTTGCAGATAGGATTATAAGCAAAACAAACAAACAGACAAGATAAGAATGGTACAATCGCTTAAATAATAGAACTGGAATTGGTTGACGGGGGATCCTTTTTTAGGAAGCTTATCAATCATTTCAACAAAAAAATAATTAAATGAGACGATTCTTCACAGGACACCGTGTATGGTAGCAGGTGTCAGCAGCAAGATGGAGAATACCAGTAGATACTGGTATTATAAGGACGTCTCCATTAAAGAATAGAACATACCTGAGCAGGCAAGCAGAATGCTGAAGTTTTGACACTTTGGTAGACATGATGGTAATAGTTTATAATTACTGGCTTCCTTCACACAGTTCCCAAAACCTGGATTGAGATTTAATCAAGACTAGAAATAATCGTGCCAAACTTTGTCTATTAACACGGAAAATAGGTTATAGCATTCACCTGGGTATATTCATCAAAATTGATTTTACAGCAGTTGGTGTTATCCATTATTAGTACACATCCCACCTTCAGTCTTCCATTTTGACACAAAATAAAGAAATCCTCCTCCATTTTAATCTGTAAAATCCAACAGTAACTTAAAAACCAAAATGCAGTTTCATCTGCTTGGTTGCTAATTGATTAACATGAATTGAAGGAAACGTAATCATCACTGTATAGAACCTTAGTTAGGCCACACTTGGAGTATAGTGTTCAATTCTGGTCGCCACACTACCAGAAGGATGTGGAGGCTTTAGAGAGGGTGCAGAAGAGATTTACCAGAATGTTGCCTGGTATGGAGGGCATAAGCTATGAGGAGCGATTGAATAAACTCGGTTTGTTCTCACTGGAACGAAGGAGGTTGAGGGGCGACCTGATAGAGGTATACAAAATTATGAGGGGCATAGACAGAGTGGATAGTCAGAGGCTTTTCCCCAGGGTAGAGGGGTCAATTACTAGGGGGCATAGGTTTAAGGTGAGAGGGGCAAAGTTTAGAGTAGATGTACGAGGCAAGTTTTTTACGCAGAGGGTAGTGGGTGCCTGGAACTCACTACCGGAGGAGGTAGTGGAGGCAGGGACGATAGGGACATTTAAGGGGCATCTTGACAAATATATGAATAGGATGGGAATAGAAGGATACGGACCCAGGAAGTGTAGAAGATTGTAGTTTAGTCGGGCAGTATGGTCGGCACGGGCTTGGAGGGCCGAAGGGCCTGTTCCTGTGCTGTACATTTCTTTGTTCACTGGCCTCTGGTGTTTCAATTTACCCGGAGGAATTACGTTAATTCTGACACTGGATGGCAAAAGTGGAAAAAGGATTAATTTCCTACCATTTCAGTACATCACAAAGAAAGCATGTTTAAAACAGCTAAACTAAGGGCCGCATGGTGGCACAATGGTTAGCATTGCTGCCTACGGCACTGAGGTCCCGGGTTCGAATCCCGGCCCTGGGGCACTGTCCGTGTGGAGTTTGCACGTTCTCCAAGATGTGCAGGTTAGGTGAATTGGCCACGCTAAATTGCCCCTTAATTGGAGAATAAATAATTGGGTACTCTAAATTTATTTTAAAAGATATAATGTGCGTGATTCAGTGGCCTCGTCGTACCCAACTAGGTGTCAGGACGAGACTGTGGAATCTCGCAAGAGGCCTCTCGTGAGATTCGCGATGCTCAAAACGTCGAATTCGCGAGATGTCACGATCTGGATCTTGCCTTCACTGGGCATGATCCAGGTCAGCATATTTAAATGAGTCACAAGGCCGAGGGTGGCCTCATTGAGAGGTACAAAATTATGAGGGACAAAGATAGCGTAGACAAAAGGGGGCAGGGATTTAAGTAGAGAGGGATTTAGAGGGGATTTGAGGAAAACCTTTTCACCCAGAGGCAGGATGGAATCTGGAACTCATTTACTGAAAGGGTGGTGGAGGCGGGAACCCTCACAACATTTAAGAAGCATTCAGATGAGCAACTGAAATGCCACAGCCTACAAGGCCATGGACCAAGCATTGTAAAACGAGATTAGAACAGATAGGTGCTTGATGGCCAGTACAGACACGATGGGCTGAAGGGCCTCTTTATGTGCTGTAAAACTATGATTCTGATGTGCTGCAAAGGATCACCTGGCTGGATTTTCATCCTTGAGGTAGGTTACGTGAGTCAGAGAAATTCCATGCTTGGTCCGCATGCTTGGAGAAAGCATGGGCGGGGGGAGGGTAGTTTGCAGGCTGCAGTCAGTCCAGCTAACCCGGGAAAGAGTTCAGAGGCAGGCACAGGACCTGCTCTTCCTGAGGCCTGCCTCAGCTCAATGGGACTTCATCCCAGTTATGATCATTGCAATAAGGCCCTCGCCCTCTTATCCCCCACATGCTACCCCATACCCTCTTTCCACTCGCAATGGTACCTCATGCCGAGATATGGCCCCTCATGCCCACCCATGCTCCTATATAAAGCTATGCCCCCTACCCACACCCACTCAAGAATGCATAATAAGACTTGGCTGAAGCCAGAAATCTATTTGTCCATGGAACAAATGAGCCACAGAGAAAACATTGCTTGATAGACAATTGCACAATGTTTATTTACACAAAACAGAGGTTTCAACTGTTGTTATTTTAGAGGGTCTGGATAATTTATATTGGCCTGTTATAAAAAAAGAAGTTGTTTTTTTAAAGTGACATGTTATCAATGAATGGCTGTTATTTTTAAAGTTTATTTCTACACATCCTATTTTCTCTGTAATTTCCATTAGTTCCAAACAATGTATAGTGGGTGAATGAGTGTAGAAATGCCATAGATGGTGGATGGAGGTTATACCTTAGCATGGGGGCATGAGAAGTCATTGGGGAGTGGGTGGAACGGCATAGCTTTGCATGCCAAACATAAGAAAGGACTTTGAATGTAACTTTCAAAAGGTTCCCTCACTCAGACTATGGTTCATGACATCTCTGAGGTGCCACGAAGCACGTCTCTGTAAAAAAACTGCCCTGATCCATGAAAATGACAGAGGACCAGGATATGCCTATCCCCATGATGGAGTCAGCCAGGTCAGGAGAGCAGGTTATGAACATGTGACCTGAACCAGCCGACACCTTTAAAAAGGCCTTTCGCAAAATTGGAAACACCGGGAATTGGGTCATGAATCCCCAAATCAGGTCCCAGCCACCACTTTCACCCTTCTACGAAGATTCCCCTCTCCAGCCCAGTGCACGAGGAATAGCTATCGGAGTTAGGAATTTGGCATTCTAGAGTTGATGGAACAGGCCAGGCTTCCATCTAAGGGTAGTCCACACCAGGAATTAGGGATAATTTGTCAAATGATCCCTGAAATGAAGTCAACCGCAACCAGAATCAATTAGAATTGGGCCAATTGCAGCTTGTCAAAACAGGATCACAGCTCGTACCTTCACGGGTAGCAGCAAGGGAAAATGAAACTTTTCCTTACACACACTCAGTTCCATGTTGATCTCTCAGATAAGTCCAAAGCAAGTTAACTCAAGAATTTTCAGTTATGAAATGCCTTGATCGTGAGGGGCCTGCACTTTGTTTTCAATCTGTTTCTTACCAAATTGACAATGTGAGTGTCGCCTCATGTTGAACGGTAAAATACCAATCTACGTCGGTTGAAAATGAGTCCATTGAAATGACTTGTGTGATCTCTTCAAATGTTACTGTCCCGCAATTTATTCATGAAGAAAACAATCAAGTTTGGAATGAAACCTTGGCCAAGTCCGGTACAGGAAACATAATAGCTCATGGTCTTGGAACATAGAACGATACAGCGCAGTACAGGCCCTTCGGCCCACGATGTTGCACCGACATGGGAAGTCAAAAAACAAAAGCCATCTAACCTACACTATGCCATTATCATCCATATGCTTATCCAATAAACGTTTAAATGCCCTCAATGTTGGCGAGTTCACTACTGTTGCAGGTAGGGCATTCCACGGCCTCACCACTCTTTGCGTAAAGAACCTACCTCTGACCTCTGTCCAAAATCTATTACCCCTCAGTTTAAGGCTATGTCCCCTCGTGCTAGCCATTTCCATCCGCGGGAGAAGGCTCTCACTGTCCACCCTATCTAACCCCCTGATCATTTTGTATGCCTCTATTAAGCCTCCTCTTAACCTTCTTCTCTCTAACGAAAACAACCTCAAGTCCATCAGCCTTTCCTCATAAGATTTTCCCTCCATACCAGGCAACATCCTGGTAAATCTCCTCTGCACCCGCTCCAAAGCCTCCACGTCCTTCCTATAATGCGGTGACCAGAACTGTACGCAATACTCCAAATGCGGCCGTACCAGAGTTTTGTACAGCTGCAACATGACCTCTACCAATAAAGGCCAACACTCCATAGGCCTTCTTCACAACCCTATCAACCTGGCTGGCAACTTTCAGGGATCTATGTACATGGACACCTAGATCCCTCTGCTCATCCACACTTCCAAGAATTTTACCATTAGCCAAATATTCCGTATTCCTGTTATTCCTTCCAAAGTGAATCACCTCACACTTCTCTACATTAAACTCCATTTGCCACCTCTCAGCCCAGCTCTGCAGCTTATCAATGTCCCTCTGTAACCTGCTACATCCTTCCGCACTGTCGACAACACCACCGACTTTAGTGTCGTCTGCAAATTTACTCACCCACCCTTCTGCGCCTTCCTCTAGGTCATTGATAAAAATGACAAACAGCAACGGCCCCAGAACAGATCCTTGTGGTACGCCACTTGAAACTGAACTCCATTCTGAACATTTCCCATCAACCACCACCCTCTGTCTTCTTTCAGCTAGCCAATTTCTGATCCCCATCTCTAAATCACCCTCAATCCCCAACCTCCGTATTTTCTGCAATAGCCTACCGTGGGGAACCTTATCAAATGCTTTACTGAAATCCATATACACCACATCAACTGCTCTACCCTCGTCTACCTGTTCAGTCACCTTCTCAAAGAACTCGATAAGGTTTGTGAGGCATGACCTACCCTTCACAAAGCCATGCTGACTATCCCTAATCATATTATTCCTATCTAGATGATTATAAATCTTGTCTCTTATAATCCCCTCCAAGACTTTACCCACAACAGACGTGAGGCTCACCGGTCTAGAGTTGCCGGGGTTGTCTCTACTCCCCTTCTTGAACAAAGGGACCACATTTGCTATCCTCCAGTCCTCTGGCACTATTCCTGTAGCCAATGATGTCATAAAAATCAAAGCCAAAGGCCCAGCAATCTCTTCCCTGGCTTCCCAGAGAATCCTAGGATAAATCCCATCAGGCCCCGGGGACTTATCTATTTTCAGCCTGTCCAGAATTGCCAACACCTCTTCCCTACGTACCTCAATGCCATCTATTCTAATAGCCTGGGTCTCAGCATTCTCCTCCACAACATTATCTTTTTCCTGAGTGAATACTATTCATTTAGTATCTTGCCTGTCTCTTCAGACTCCACACACAACTTCCCATCCCTGTCCTTGACTGGCCCTACTCTTACCCTAGTCATTCTTTTATTCCTGACATACCTATAGAAAGCTTTTGGGTTTTCCTTGACCCTACCTGCCAAATACTTCTCATGTCCCCTCCTTGCTCGTCTTAGCTCTCTCTTTAGATCCTTCCTCGCTACCTTGTAACTATCAAGCGCCCCAACTGAAATTTCACTCCTCATCTTCACATAGGCCTCCTTCTTCCTCTTAACAAGAGATTCCACTTCTTTGGTAAACCACGGTTCCCTCGCTCGACGCCTTCCTCCCTGCCTGACCGGTACGTACTTATCAAGAACACGCAGTAGCTGTTCCTTAAACCAGCTCCACATATCCAGTGTGCCCAACACTTGCAGCCTACTTCTCCAACCTATCCCCCCCCCCCCCCCCCCAAGTCATGTCTAATGGCATCATAACTGCCCTTCCCCCACCTATAACTCTTGCCCTGCGGGGTATACTTATCCCTTTCCATCACTAACGTAAATGTCACCGAATTATGGTCACTGTCCCCAAAGTGCTCACCTACCTCCAAATCTAACACCTGGCCTGGTTCATTACCCAAAACCAAATCCAATGTGGCCTCTCCTCTTGTTGGCCTGTCAACATATTGTGTCAGGAAACCCTCTTGCACACATTGTACAAAAAACGACCCATCTAATGTACCCGAACTATATCTTTTCCAGTCAATATTTGGAAAGTTAAAGTCTCCCATAATAACTACCCTGTTACTTTCGCTCTTATCCAGAATCATCTTCGCCATCTTTTCCTCTACATTTCTAGAACTATTTGGAGGCCTATAGAAAACTCCCAACAGGGTGACTTCTCCTTTCCTGTTGCTAACCTCAGCCCATACTACCTCGGAAGAAGAGTCCCCATCTAGCATCCTCTCCGCCACCGTAATACTGTTTTTGACTAGCAGCGCCACACCTCCCCCTCTTTTGCCTCCTTCTCTGAGCTTACTAAAACACCTAAACCCCGGAACCTGCAACAACCATTCCTGTCCCTGCTCTATCCATGTCTCCGAAATGGCCACAACATCGAAGTCCCAGGTACCAACCCATGCTGCCAGTTCCCCTACCTTATTTCGTATACTCCTGGCATTGAAGTAGACACACTTCAAACCACCTACCTGAACATTGACCCCCTCCTGCGAAGTCAAATCTGTGCTCCTGACCTCTATACTCTCAATCTCTCGGACCCTAAAACTACAATCCAGGTTCCCATGCCCCTGCTGTATTAGTTTAAACCCCCCCAAAGAGCACTAACAAATCTCCCCCCCCAGGATATTTGTGCCCCTCAGGTTCAGATGTAGACCATCCTGTCTGTAGAGGTCCCACCTTCCCCAGAAAGAGCCCCAGTTATCCAGAAATCTGAATCCCTCCCGCCTGCACCATCCCTGTAGCCACATGTTTAATTGCTCTCTCTCCCTATTCCTCATCTCATTATCACGTGGCACGGGCAACAACCCAGAGATAACAACTCTGTTTGTTCTCGTTCTGAGCTTCTATCCTAGCTCCCTGAAAGCCTGCCTGACATCCTTGTCCCCTTTCCTACCTATGTCGTTAGTGCCAATGTGGACCACGACTTGGGGCTGCTCCCCCTCCCCCTTCAGGACCCGGAAAACACGATCCGAGGCATCACGTACCCTTGCACCTTATGGAATCTTTATGTTCGTTTTAAATTGTTTTAAAATATTCTTGCACAAATAAACACAAGTCACTTTGGCATCCAACCAAATCAGGGAGCACAAGATCGACATAACACAAACAGGATTGTCAACTGTATATTAATTTTCTTTCATTTTAAAAAATTCATTTAAGGGATGTGGGCATTGCTGGTTAGGCCAGCATTTATTGCCCATCTGTAGTTGCCCTTCAGAAGGTGGTGGTGAGCTGCCTTCTTGAACCGCTGCAGTCCCAGAGGTGTAGGTACACCCACAGTGCTGTGAGGGAGGGAGTTCCAGGATTTTGACCTAGCTGCAGTGAAGGAATGGCAATATATTTCCAAGTCGGGATGGTGAGTGACTTGAGGGGAACCTCCAAGTGGTGGGGTTCCCAGGTATCTGCTGTTCTTGTCCTTCTAGATGGTCGTGGGTTTGGAAGATGCTGTCTAAGGAACCTTGGTGAGTTACTGCAGTGCTTCCTGTCGATGGTACACACTGCTACCATTGTGTGCAGATGGATTCACAGACCAATACTATGGTTACTTTGTTCAGAGGGGTATGCTTATAATGTAGAACTCTGTAAATCAATTTAAGGGTATGTAAATATTGGTTCTTGTCGACACGGTAACACAGTGGTTAGCACTGTTGCTTCACAGCACCAGGGTCCCAGTTCGATTCCTGGCTTGGATAACTGTCTGTACGTTCTCCCTGTGTCTGCGTGGGTTTCCTCTGGGTGCTCCGGTTTCCTCCCACAAGTCATGAAAGACGTGCTGTTAGGTAATTAGGACATTCTGAATTCTCCCTCAGTGTACCCAAACAGGCGCCGGAATGTGGCGACTAGGGGCTTTCCACAGTGTTAATGTAAGCCTACTTGTGACACTAATAAAGATTATTATTATTATTATAGTTCCATCTTTCACCAACTGGCTTTCTCGATTTTAACAGGAGATCACACAGGCAGGATGCTAACATGGACATTTATTGTACAGTGGCTGACTGACAGTACCCAGACAGGGTGGTACAGTGGGTTAATGACAGTACTCAGACAGGGTGGTACAGTGGGTTAATGACAGTCACCAGACAGGGTGGTACAGTGGGTTGATGACAGTATTCAGACAGGGTGGTACAGTGGGTTAATGACAGTATTCAGACAGGGTGGTACAGTGGGTTAATGACAGTACCCAGACAGGGGGGCACAGTGGGTTAATGACAGTATTCAGACAGGGTGGTACAGTGGGTTAATGACAGTATTCAGACAGGGTGGTACAGTGAGTTAATGACAGTACTCAGACAGGGTGGTACAGTGGGTTAATGACAGTACTCAGACAGGGTGGTACAGTGGGTTAATGACAGTACCCAGACAGGGTGGTACAGTGGTTTAATGACAGTGCCCAGACAGGGTGGTACAGTGGGTTAATAACAGTACCCAGAGAGTGGTACAGTGGGTTAATGACAGAACCCAGACAGGGTGGTACAGTGGGTTAATGACAGTACCCAGACAGGGTGGTACAGTGGGTTAATGACAGTACCCAGACAGGGTGGTACAGTGGTTTAATGACAGTGCCCAGACAGGGTGGTACAGTGGGTTAATAACAGTACCCAGAGAGTGGTACAGTGGGTTAATGACAGAACCCAGACAGGGTGGTACAGTGGGTTAATGACAGTACCCAGACAGGGTAGTACAGTGGGTTAATGACAGTACCCTGACAGGGTGGTACAGTGGGTTAATGACAGAACCCAGAAAGGGTGGTACAGTGGTTTAATGACAGTGCCCAGACAGGGTGGTACAGTGGGTTAATAACAGTACCCAGACAGGGTGGTACAGTGGGTTAATGACAGTACCCAGACAGGGTGGTACAGTGGGTTAATAACAGTACCCAGACAGGGTGGTACAGTGGGTTAATGACAGTACCCAGACAGGGTGGTACAGTGGGTTAATGACAGTACCCAGACAGGGTGGTACAGTGGGTTAATGACAGTACTCAGACAGGGTCGTACAGTGGGTTAATGACAGTACCCAGACAGGGTGGTACAGTGGGTTAATGACAGAACCCAGACAGGGTGGTACAGTGGGTTAATGACAGTACCCAGACAGGGTGGTACAGTGGGTTAATGACAGTACCCAGACAGGGTGGTACAGTGGGTTAATGACAGTACTCAGACAGGGTCGTACAGTGAGTTAATGACAGTACCCAGACAGGGTGGTACAGTGGGTTAATGACAGTACCCAGGCAGGGTGGTACAGTGGGTTAATGACAGTACCCAGACAGGGTCGTACAGTGAGTTAATGACAGTACCCAGACAGGGTGGTACAGTGGGTTAATGACAGTACCCAGACAGGGTGGTACAGTGGGTTAATGACAGTGCCAGGCAGGGTCGTGCAGTGAGTTAATGACAGTACCCAGACAGGGTGGTACAGTGGGTTAATAACAGTACCCAAACAGAGTGGTACAGTGGGTTAATGGCAGTGCCAGGCAGGGTGGTACAGTGGGTTAATGACAGTACCCAGACAGGGTGGTACAGTGGGTTAATGACAGTACCCAGACAGGGTGGTACAGTGGGTTAATGACAGTACCCAGACAGAGCGGTACAGTGGGTTAATGACAGTATTCAGACAGGGTGGTACAGTGGGTTAATGACAGTGCCAGGCAGGGTGGTACAGTGGGTTAATGACAGTACCCAGACAGGGTCGTACAGTATGTTAATGACAGTACCCAGACAGGGTGGTACAGTGGGTTAATGACAGTGCCAGGCTGGGTCGTACAGTGGGCTAATGACAGTACCCAGACAGGGTGGTACAGTGGGTTAATGACAGTGCCAGGCAGGGTCGTACAGTGGGCTAATGACAGTACCCAGACAGAGTGGTACAGTGGGTTAATGACAGTACCCAGACAGGGTCGTACAGTATGTTAATGACAGTAGCCAGACAGGGTGGTACAGTGGGTTAATGACAGCACCCAGACAGTGTGGTACAGTGGGTTAATGACAGTGCCCAGACAGGGTGGTACAGTGGGTTAATGACAGTACCCAGACAGAGTGGTACAGTGGGTTAATGACAGTATTCAGACAGGGTGGTACAGTGGGTTAATGACAGTACCCAGACAGGGTGGTACAGTGGGTTAATGACAGTACCCAGACAGGGTGGTACAGTGGGTTAATGACAGTATTCAGACAGGGTGGTACAGTGGGTTAATGACAGTACCCAGACAGGTTGGTACAGTGGGTTAATGACAGTACCCAGACAGGGTGGTACAGTGGGTTAATGACAGTACCCAGACAGGGTGGTACAGTGGGTTAATGACAGTGCCCAGACAGGGTGGTACAGTGGGTGAATGACAGTGCCAGGCAGGGCCGTACAGTGAGTTAATGACAGTACCCAGACAGGGTGGTACAGTGGGTTAATGACATTGCCCAGACAGGGTGGTACAGTGAGTTAATGACAGTACCCAGACAGGGTCGTACAGTGAGTTAATGACAGTGCCAGGCAGGGTGGTACAGTGGGTTAATGACAGTGCCAGGCAGGGTGGTACAGTGGGTTAATGACAGTACTCAGACAGGGTCGTACAGTGAGTTAATGACAGTGCCAGGTAGGGTGGTACAGTGGGTTAATGACAGTATTCAGACAGGATGGTACAGTGGGTTAATGACAGTACCCAGACAGGGTGGTACAGTGGGTTAATGACAGTATTCAGACAGGGTGGTAAAGTGGGTTAATGACAGTACCCAGACAGGGTCGTACAGTGGGTTAATGACAGTGCCAGGCAGGGTCGTACAGTGAGTGAATGACAGTACCCAGACAGGGTGGTACAGTGGGTTAATAACAGTACCCAGACAGAGTGGTACAGTGGGTTAATGACAGTGCCAGGCAGGGTGGTACAGTGGGTTAATGACAGTACCCAGACAGGGTGGTACAGTGGGTTAATGACAGTATTCAGACAGGGTGGTACAGTGGGTTAATGACAGTACCCAGACAGGGTGGTACAGTGGGTTAATGACAGTGCCCAGACAGGGTGGTACAGTGGGTGAATGACAGTGCCAGGCAGGGCCGTACAGTGAGTTAATGACAGTACCCAGACAGGGTGGTACAGTGGGTTAATGACATTGCCCAGACAGGGTGGTACAGTGAGTTAATGACAGTACCCAGACAGGGTCGTACAGTGAGTTAATGACAGTGCCAGGCAGGGTGGTACAGTGGGTTAATGACAGTGCCAGGCAGGGTGGTACAGTGGGTTAATGACAGTACTCAGACAGGGTCGTACAGTGAGTTAATGACAGTGCCAGGTAGGGTGGTACAGTGGGTTAATGACAGTATTCAGACAGGATGGTACAGTGGGTTAATGACAGTACCCAGACAGGGTGGTACAGTGGGTTAATGACAGTATTCAGACAGGGTGGTAAAGTGGGTTAATGACAGTACCCAGACAGGGTCGTACAGTGGGTTAATGACAGTGCCAGGCAGGGTCGTACAGTGAGTGAATGACAGTACCCAGACAGGGTGGTACAGTGGGTTAATAACAGTACCCAGACAGAGTGGTACAGTGGGTTAATGACAGTGCCAGGCAGGGTGGTACAGTGGGTTAATGACAGTACCCAGACAGGGTGGTACAGTGGGTTAATGACAGTATTCAGACAGGGTGGTACAGTGGGTTAATGACAGTACTCAGACACGGTGGTACAGTGGGTTAATGACAGTACCCAGGCAGGGTGGTACAGTGGGTTAATGACAGTACCCAGACAGGGTGGTACAGTGGGTTAATGACAGTACCCAGACAGGGTGGTACAGTGGGCTAATGACAGTACTCAGACAGGGTGGTACAGTGGGTTAATGACAGTACCCAAACAGGGTGGTACAGTGGGTTAATGACAGTACCCAGACAGGGTGGTACAGTGGGTTAATGACTGTACCCAGACAGGGTGGTACAGTGGGTTAATGACAGTACCCAGACAGGGTGGTACAGTGGGTTAATGACAGTACCCAGACAGGGTGGTACAGTGGGTTAATGACAGTACCCAGGCAGGGTGGTACAGTGGGTTAACAACAGTGGCCAGGCTGGGGGGTACAGTGGGCTAATGACAGTATTCAGACAGAGTGGTACAGTGGATTAATGACAGTATTCAGACAGGGTGGTACAGTGGATTAATGACAGTATTCAGACAGAGTGGTACAGTGGATTAATGACAGTACCCGGACAGGGTGGTACAGTGGGCTCATGACAGTACCCAGACAGGGTGGTACAGTGGGTTAATGACAGTATTCAGACAGAGTGGTACAGTGGGTTAATGACAGTTTTCAGACAGAGTGGTACGTGGATTAATGACAATACTCAGACAGGGTGGTTGGTGCGCGATCAATTACACTCAAGATGAAGTGATTTCATAACTGAAATCTACTAGAACTTGTTCCCCAGCAGCTTCGGTACAGAAAGTGAAGGCTGCTGGGAGGGCACCATCTCTTATACTCCGCCCTGCTACGTACAACAGCCAATAGTAGACTCCTGGGTCTAACCAATTGTCATCAGCCTCTTAGGTACCACAATACCTGGTACTACCACATTCACCCCCTGTTAAAAAAGAGTCCGGCGGGGGTGGTGGCCAGTGGTAACAGTTGCCTTTAACATGGTATGATCAGGTATGGAGGTACCGTGCTGTCGAGGATAATTACAAAGTGTTCGTTCACAGTGTTAAAGTCACAGCGAAGCAATCAGTCGATCGGGTGGCCTGGTCGTCCTCCTGGAGTGTCTGGGCTTTGGTGGTGATTCTGGTGGGGGTCCCGGTGGTTGCGACTCCGGAAGCGTGGTTTTGGCCTCCCTGGCAGCTTCGTCACCCCTAGGCGGCACTGTTGGGGCAAACGGTTGACAAGGCGGGGGGGGGGGGCCTTTAGGGGGCGTCGGTGGGTGGGCGGGCCTAGGCAGGAATGGTGGGAGTATTGACCTCTCCCACTGCTGTGTGGGGGGGGTGGGGGTTGGGGTAATGGTTCGGGTGCGCGTGGGGTTCCGGCAGGCGCCAGGTCCCGAAGGGAGACTGTATCTTGCCGGCCGTCAGGGAATGCCACGTAGGCGTACTGGGGGTTAGCGTGCAGCAGGTGGACCCTCTCGACCAACGGGTCCGACTTGTGCGCCCGCACGTGCTTCCGAAGCAGGATGGGTCCGGGTGTCGCTAGCCAGGTTGGGAGCGAGGTCCCGGAGGAGGACTTCCTGGGGAAAACAAGGAGATGTTCATGAGGTGTCTGATTGGTAGTTGTACAGAGCAGCGACCGGATGGCGTGGAGAGCCATCGGGAGGACTTCTTGCCAGCGGGAGACTGGGAGATTCCTGGACCGTAGGGCCAGTAGAACAGTCTTCCAGACCGTTCCGTTCTCCTTCTCCACCTGTCCGTTTCCCTGGGGGTTGTAACTGGTCATCCTGCTCGAGGCGATGCCCTTGCTGAGCAGGAATTGACGCAGGATGTCGCTCATAAAGGAGGACCCCTATCACTGTGTATGTACGCGGGGAAACCAAACAGTGTAAAGATACCCTGGAGGGCCTTGATGACGATGGTTGTGGTCACGTCTGGGTAGGGGATGGCGAATGGGAACCGGGAGTACTCGTCAATCACGTTCGGGAAATACGTGTTGCGGTCGGTGGAGGGGAGGGGGCCTTTGAAATCCATGCTGAGGCGTTCAAAGGGACGGGAAGCCTTTATCAGGTGCGCCCTCTCTGGCCGGTAGAAGTGCGGTTTGCACTCCGTGCAGATTTGGCAGTCCCTGGTGCCTGTCCTGACCTCCTCGATGGAGTAGGGCAGGTTGCGGGTCTTAATGAAGTGGAAGAAACGAGTGACCCCCAGGTGGCAGAGGTCCTCGTGGAGGGCTCGGAGGCGGTCCACTTGTGCGTTGACACATGTGCCGCGGGACAGGGCATCAGGAGGCTCGTTTAGCTTCCCCGGACGGTACAAGATCTCGTAGTTGTAGGTGGAGAGTTCTATCCTCCACCGCAAGATCTTGTCGTTTTTAAATCTTGCCCCGCTGTGCATTATCGAACATGAAGGCAACCGACCGTTGGTCCGTGAGGAGAGTAAATCTCCTGCCGGCCAGGTAATGCCTCCAATGTCTCACAGCTTCTACTATGGCTTGTGCCTCTTTTTCGACCGAGGAATGGCGAATTTCGGAAGCATGGAGGGTACGGGAGAAGAAAGCCACGGGCCTGCCCGCTTGGTTGAGGGTGGCCGCCAGAGCTACGTCAGACGCATCGCTCTCGACCTGGAAGGGGAGGAACTCGTCGATGGCGCGCATCATGGCCTTTGCAATGTCTGCTTTGATGCGGCTGAAGGCCTGGCGGGCCTCCGTCGACAGGGGGAAGGTTGTGGACTGGATTAGGGGTCGGGCTTTGTCTGCGTAGTTGGGGACCCACTGTGCATAAAAGCTGAAAAACCCAAGGCAGCGCGTCAGGGCCTTGGGGCAGTGAGGGAGGGGGAACTCCATGAGGGGGCGCATGCGCTCAGGGTCGGGTCCTATAACTCCATTTCGCACTACGTAGCCTAGAATGGCTAGACGGTCGGTGCTAAACACGCATTTATCCTTATTGTATGTCAGGTTAAAGATTTTCGCGGTCTGGAGAAATTTGCGGAGGTTGGTGTCGTGGTCCTGCTGGTCATGGCCGCAGATGGTGACGTTATCCAGATACGGGAACGTTGCGTGTAAGCCGTACCGGTCAACCATTCGGTCCATCTCTCGCTGGAAGACCGAGACCCCATTAGTGACACCAAAGGGAACTTTTAAAAATTGATAGAGCCGCCCATCTGCTTCGAAGGCAGTGTACTTGTATTACGGAGGGGTAGCTGGTAGTAGGCGGACTTGAGATCCACCGTGGAGAAGACCTTGTACTGTGCAATCCTGTTTACCAGGTCAGCTATACGGGGGAGAGGGTACGCGTCCAGCTGCGTAAACCTGTTGATGGTCTGGCTATAGTCAATGACCATCCTATGTTTCTCCCCGGTCTTTACCACCACTACTTGAGCTCTCCAGGGACTGTTGCTCGCTTCGATGACCCCTTCCCCCAGCAGCCTTTGGACCTCGGAACTGATGAAGGCCCGGTCCTGGGCACTGTACCGCCTGCTCCTGGTGGTGGGTTTGCAATCCGGGGTGAGGATCGCAAACAGGGAAGGCGAGTCAACCTTAAGGTTCGCGAGGCCGCAGACAGTAAGGGGAGGGGGGTATAGGGCCGCCGAATTTAAAGGTCAGGCTTTGCAAATGGCATTGGAAGTCCAGCCCCAGGAGGGTAGCCGCGCAGAGGTGCGGCAGGACATACAGGCGGAAATTGTCGAATTTCCTGCCTTGGACTGTGAGGTTCGCTAGGCAGAACCCCTTTATCTCCACCGAGTGTGACCCGGAGGCCAGGGAGATCCTTTGGTTTACAGGGCGGGTTACAAATGAACAGCGCCTTACCGTTTGGGGTGAATAAAGCGTTCTGTGCTCCCAGAGTCAATCAGGCAAGACGTCTCGTGGCCGTTAATGAAGACCGTCGTTGTAGCTGTTGCGAGTGTCCGAGGTCGACTTTGGTCCAGTGTCACCGAGGCCAGATGAAACCGTTGCGAGTTCTGATCGGGCAGCGTGTAGTCGGCCGTGCTGGGGGCTTGGGGCCCCATCCAGGATGGCGTCACCCATGGGTCGCACATGGTGTCCGGGGATGAACAAGATGGCGGCGACAATGGACAAAATGGCGGCGCCCACCCGCCCAGCGTGGTGTCCGGGGGGCAAGATGGCCACGCCCGTGGGTCGCACGTGGCCCTAGGATAGGGGGGTGGCGGTGAGCGCTGGCCGGTCGGGTCCTGAAGTGGGGGTTGCGGCGGCGGTCCATAGTCGCTGGAGATCGCGGCCACGGCGCGGGCCTGGCAGACCCCCACAAAGTGGCCAGTCTTGCCACACCCTTTGCAGGCCTCAGTGCGGGCGGGCGGCGCCAGCGGGGATGATTCGCCTGCCCGCAGAAGAAACAGCGGGGCCCGGCGGCGTTAGCGGGCCGTCTCGTAGCGCAGGCCTGCGGGGTTAGGGGGAAGGTCTGTGGGGCTGCCGCTGCGGGGTGCCATGCAGCCCAGGGGGCCGCCATGCGGTCGGGCACATAGGACTGCGCGTTTTTGTAGGCAACGTCCATGGACTCTGCCAGGGCCCGTGCCTCTCTAAGTCCCAGGGTGTCCCTTTCTAGGAGTCTTCGGCGAATATCTGAGGAGCTCGTACAGTGGGTTAATGAAAGCATCCCTGATTAAATGTTCCGTGTGCTCGCTCCCCGAAACTTGCGGGCAGCCACAGTTTCGGCCCAGCACCAGTAGCGCCCGGTAGAAATCTTCCAACGATTCCCCGGGGCTTTGCCGTCTAGTTGCAAGCAGCTGACGTGCGTAGACCTGATTTACAGGGCGGATATAATGTCCTTCTAGCAGTTCGATCGCGATATTATAGTTCTCCACCGCCTCGATAAGGGGGTAGACCCCAGGGCTGACCCTTGAGCGCAGGAGATGCATTTTCTGTCCTTCTGAGGGGGTGTCTCCGGCCGTCTCGAGGTAGCCTTTAAAGCATGCCAGCCAGTGTTTAAATATTGCAGCCGAGTTCTCCGCGTGGGGGCTGAGTTGAAGGCACTCCGGTTTGATTCGGAGATCCATCCTTCCAGCTTAAGTCTAGTCGATTAAATTGATGCGCAATCAATTACACTCAAGACAAAGTGATTTCATAACTGAAGGCTTTAATCTACTAGAACTTGTTCCCCAGCAGCTTCGGTACAGAAAATGAAGGCTGCTGGGACGGCACCGTTTCTTATACTCCGCCTTCAGGGCGGAGCTACGTACAACAGCCAATGGTAGATTCCTGGGTCTAACCAATGGTCATCAGCCTCTTAGATACCGCAATACCTGGTACTACCACAGTGGTACAGTGGGTTAATGACAGTACCCAGACAGGGTGGTACAGTAGGTTAATGACAGTACCCAGATGGGGTGGTACAGTGGGTTAATGACAGTACCCAGACAGGGTGGTACAGTGGGTTAATGACAGTGCCCAGACAGGGTCATACAGTGGGTTAATGACAGTGCCCAGACAGGGTGGTACAGTGAGTTAATGACAGTACCCAGACAGGGTGGTACAGTAGGTTAATGACAGTACCCAGATGGGGTGGTACAGTGGGTTAATGACAGTACCCAGACAGGGTGGTACAGTGGGTTAATGACAGTGCCCAGACAGGGTCATACAGTGGGTTAATGACAGTGCCCAGACAGGGTGGTACAGTGAGTTAATGACAGTACCCAGACAGGGTGGTACAGTGGGTTAATGACAGTACCCAGACAGGGTGGTACAGTAGGCTAATGACAGTAACCAGACAGGGTGGTACAGTAGGCTAATGACAGTACTCAGACACGGTGGTACAGTGGGTTAATGACAGTGCCCAGACAGGGTCATACAGTGGGTTAATGACAGTGCCCAGACAGGGTGGTACAGTGAGTTAATGACAGTACCCAGACAGGGTGGTACAGTAGGCTAATGACAGTACCCAGACAGGGTGGTACAGTAGGCTAATGACAGTACCCAGACACGGTGCTACAGTGGGTTAATGACAGTACCAGACAGGGTGGTACAGTAGGTTAATGACAGTACCAGGCAGGGTGGTACAGTGGGTTAATGACAGTACCAGACAGGGTGGTACAGTGGGTTAATGACAGTACCAGACAGGGTGGTACAGTAGGCTAATGACAGTACCCAGACAGGGTGGTACAGTAGGCTAATGACAGTACCCAGACACGGTGCTACAGTGGGTTAATGACAGTACCAGACAGGGTGGTACAGTAGGTTAATGACAGTACCAGGCAGGGTGGTACAGTGGGTTAATGACAGTACCAGACAGGGTGGTACAGTGGGTTAATGACAGTACCAGACAGGGTGGTACAGTGGGTTAATGACAGTACCCAGACAGAGTGGTACAGTGGGTTAATGACAGTGCCAGGCAGGGTGGTACAGTGGGTTAATGACAGTACCCAGACAGGGTGGTACAGTGGGTTAATGACAGTACCCAGACAGGGTGGTACAGTGGGTTAATGACAGTGCCAGGCAGGGTCGTACAGTGGGCTAATGACAGTACCCAGACAGAGTGGTACAGTGGGTTAATGACAGTGCCCAGACAGGGTCATACAGTGGGTTAATGACAGTGCCCAGACAGGGTGGTACAGTGAGTTAATGACAGTACCCAGACAGGGTGGTACAGTAGGCTAATGACAGTACCCAGACAGGGTGGTACAGTAGGCTAATGACAGTACCCAGACACGGTGCTACAGTGGGTTAATGACAGTACCAGACAGGGTGGTACAGTAGGTTAATGACAGTACCAGGCAGGGTGGTACAGTGGGTTAATGACAGTACCAGACAGGGTGGTACAGTGGGTTAATGACAGTACCAGACAGGGTGGTACAGTGGGTTAATGACAGTACCCAGACAGAGTGGTACAGTGGGTTAATGACAGTGCCAGGCAGGGTGGTACAGTGGGTTAATGACAGTACCCAGACAGGGTGGTACAGTGGGTTAATGACAGTACCCAGACAGGGTGGTACAGTGGGTTAATGACAGTGCCAGGCAGGGTCGTACAGTGGGCTAATGACAGTACCCAGACAGAGTGGTACAGTGGGCTAATGACAGTACCCAGACAGAGTGGTACAGTGGGTTAATGACAGTACCAGACAGGGTGGTACAGTGGGTTAATGACAGTACCCAGACAGGGTGGTACAGTAGGTTAATGACAGTACCCAGACAGGATGGTACAGTAGGTTAATGACAGTACCCAGACAGGATGGTACAGTAGGTTAATGACAGTACCCAGACAGGATGGTACAGTAGGTTAATGACAGTACCCAGACAGGATGGTACAGTGGGTTAATGACAGTACCCAGACAGGGTGGTACAGTGGGTTAATGACAGTACCCAGACAGGGTAGTACAGTGGGTTAATAACAGTACCCAGACAGGGTGGTACAGTGGGGTAACGACAGAACCCAGACAGGGTGGTACAGTGGGTTAACGACAGTACCCAGACAGGGTGGTACAGTGGGTTAATGACAGTACTCAGACAGGATGGTACAGTAGGTTAATGACAGTACTCAGACAGGATGGTACAGTAGGTTAATGACAGTACCCAGACAGGGTGGTACAGTGGGGTAACGACAGTACCCAGACAGGGTGGTACAGTGGGTTAATGACAGTACCCAGACAGGGTGGTACAGTGGGTTAATGACAGTACTCAGACAGGATGGTACAGTAGGTTAATGACAGTACCCAGACAGGGTAGTACAGTGGGTTAATAACAGTACCCAGACAGGGTGGTACAGTGGGGTAACGACAGTACCCAGACAGGGTGGTACAGTGGGTTAATGACAGTACCCAGACAGGGTGGTACAGTGGGTTAATGACAGTACCCAGACAGGGTGGTACAGTGGGTTAATGACAGTACCCAGACAGGGTAGTACAGTGGGTTAATAACAGTACCCAGACAAGGTGGTACAGTGGGGTAACGACAGTACCCAGACAGGGTGGTACAGTGGGTTAATGACAGTACCCAGACAGGGTTGTACAGTGGGTTAATGACAGTACCCAGACAGGGTGGTACAGTGGGTTAATGACAGTACCCAGACAGGGTGGTACAGTGGGTTAATGACAGTACCCAGACAGGATAGTACAGTAGGCTAATGACAGTGCCCAGACAGGGTGGTACAGTGGGTTAATGACATACCCAGACAGGGTGGTACAGTGGGTTAATGACAGTACCCAGACAGGGAGGTACAGTGGGTTAATGACAGTACCCAGACACGGTGGTACAGTAGGTTAATGACAGTGCCCAGAATGGGTGGTACAGTGGGTTAATGACGGTTCCCAGACAGGGTGGTACAGTAGGTTAATGACAGTACCCAGACACGGTGGTACAGTAGGTTAATGACAGTGCCCAGACAGGGTGGTACAGTGGGTTAATGACAGTACCCAGACACGATGGTACAGTAGGTTAATGACAGTGCCCAGAATGGGTGGTACAGTGGGTTAATGACAGTACCCAGACAGGGAGGTACAGTGGGTTAATGACAGTATCCAGACACAGTGGTACAGTAGGTTAATGACAGTGCCCAGACAGGGTGGTACAGTGGGTTAATGACAGTACCCAGACAGAGTGGTACAGTGGGTTAATGACAGTACCCAGACATGGTGGTACAGTGGGTTAATGACAGTACCCAGACATGGTGGTACAGTGGGTTAATGACAGTACTCAGACAGGGTGGTACAGTGGGTTAATGACAGTACTCAGACAGGGTGGTACAGTGGGTTAATGACAGTACCCAGACAGGGTGGTACAGTGGGTTAATGACAGTACCCAGACATGGTGGGACAGTGGGTTAATGACAGTGCCCAGACAGGGTGGTACAGTGGGTTAATGACAGTACCCAGACAGGGTGGTACAGCGGGTTAATGACAGTACCCAGACAGGGTGGTACAGCGGGTTAATGACAGTACAGAGGCAAATCATACTGTGAATTAATCAGTAAACAGAAGAGAATAGTAGCCGAACATTTGAAACATGAATTGTAAAGCACACGGCATTGAACAGATTTAATAAGCTTATGTCAGTCTTTGCCTTCCTGAGTGAACTGATCCTGCCAAGTGATCTGTCAGATGGATCAGCTTCACTTCCACCAACAGCACCCATGGGACACTCTGAGCACAGATGTTACCCTTGTCTGTACTATCATAGACACAACATTTCCCCAAGAAGCCTATCCATTTGTGCTCAGGGAAGTGGAACAATCACAGCTCCAGGTACTTCCAAAATAAAAAGAGGAAATAGTTACTACTGGGCCAAGAATGGTTTATACCTGGAACTGATCAAGATCAGTCTTTGACAAAGGGCAGATCAATAAAAAAATAAAGGTCACTTTTTTAAAAAATCACCATTTCCTACTTCATTGCCTTGCACATTATTTGTGTGAAAGACCTGCTAGGGCATCCCTGAGTCACTGACATTCACGACTCGTGTCAGAAGGCAACAGCTCTAGTTAAATTGCATGAGACACATCACGAGGGACAATTGCCATAGCAACAAAGCACAACGGCATGGTTTCTCCATGGAAACCAGTCATTCCTGGGAATACTAATACACGCCAGTGGCAACATGAAGTTGGGAGTCGTCAAGTAGAAAAAGAAGGCAGCCTAACAGGAAAGGATATCACCTGCCTTCCAGCCAGTTCCTTTCAATATGAAATTATTTAACAAAGTCACAGCTCAGGGGTGGGATGTACAAAAACATTGAAATCTTCTGCAGGCATTACATAGAAATAATTGCAGGGCCATGGGCAAAGAGCAGGGCAGATAAGTGTGACTAATAAGATAGCTCTTTCAAGGAGCTAATAATGACACAATGGACCGAATGGCTTCTTTCCGTGGTGAGGTTCTATTTAAGAAAAGCCCAGGTGATGACATTTTTTATTAAATCACCGATGTACTCCCTAAATCAACATTATCAACATGAACCTTCTGAAGGGCAACTAGGAATGGACAATAAATGCTTGCCTAACCAGCGACCCCCACAATCCATAAATGAATTAAAATAAAAGAAAATCCTCAAAAAGGTTTTTCTCTTTCAGCAGACCAGTCAGGTACAATGTCATGCATCAATCAACATCATCATTTATGTCTTAATCATTTCGCACTTAACATGTGTGATAGAATAGGAAAGAGAGGTTAGATACTATACATTAGGGCAAGCAGGTTAAATACTATACATTAGGACAAGGAGGTTAAATACTATACATTAGCATAGGGAGGTTCGATACTATACATTAGGACAGGGAGGTTAGATACTACACATTAAGAAAGGGAGGTCAGATACTATACATTAAGAAAGGGAGGTTAGATATTATACATTAGTAAAGGGAGGTTAGATATTGTACATTAGCAAAGGAAGGTCAGAAACTATACATCAGCAAAGGGAGGTTCGATACTTTCCATGAAGAAAGAGCGGTCAGATACTATACATTAAGAAAGGGAGGTTACATACTATACATTAGCAAAGGGAGGTTAGATATTATACATTTGCAAAGGGAGGTTAGATATTATACATTAGGAAAGGGATGTTAGATACTATACATTAGGAAAGGGAGGTTCAACACTATACATTAGGAAAGGGAGGTTAGATACTATACATTAAAGACCACAATTTCACCCTGAACTATCAGCATGATCTCATTAAGTTTTCGGTGCATTAGCTTTCAAAAATTGTACATCCAACTGGCCTTTTTGATCAAGACAGACACCACACCATGAAGCAAGATAATTGTCAATAAGTCACCAGTCCATCCTAACTCCACTGATCTAGCCAGAAAGCCAAGTATTGAATGCTTTGCAAGATGAACTTCCTAACATTAGTTCTAAAATTGCATTCTTTTCATAAGTTTATAAGATATAGGAGCAGAATTAGGCCATTTGAGTCCGCTCCGCCATTCAATATTTCAGCAGGTAGGACAGCCCCACCTTCTCGGTCCTTCACCACAAACCTTTGCAGGCCTCGTAAGAAGAATGAGTCACATTGAGAATGTTGGAATTCTGAAGAAAAATTATTCCTTATGGAGTAGCAAAGATATGGAAAAGAATACAATCAATCACAGTTCAGCTGATGTAGAACAAATTGTACCTGAAAATGTGAATGTCACGTATTTTCCTCATTTATATTTACACTGGTTGACCCAGTGTGACAGTGGATGATTGTAGGAATATTGGCTTCTGTATATTGGGGCAATTTAAGGGTTAAAAGCCTGGAGTTATCGTGTGTTTGACTTCAGTGGTCATGTTTGTATAACAGATTTTGTCTTGCAGGATCTGGGAGATTTTAGGAGCCAGAAAGTGAAATTGACCAAAGGAATGTCGCTTTCAGTCTAGGCTAATGCAGTCTAGGTTTGACTGAGGAAAGTTCCTGGGAGTTGATGTGCTTTCAACCTGGAGAGCTAAGTGGTTCTGCAGCTTGGGGAGATGATGCAATTGCTTGGTGGTGCTAAGGGATGCAGAGACATTTTGGAAAAGCTTTGGAGAGGAGTTGATGTCTGATCTGTCTGACATGGAGTTCACAATTCTCTCACAGTAGGATAGTTAGAAAAAGAGTAATAATATTCAAAAAGATGCCAAATCTGTTCTGTAAAGCAAGCATTATTCAATGTCAAACTGATTTCAAGATGGATCGAGAGCTGTATTTTATTTTTCTTGTTATTTAATGGGAAATTGAGTAGTAGTGTTTAAGGGGTAATTGTAAACTGCTCTTTTAGGGTGCGAAGTTAAAGGTTTAATATTGTATTCCTCATAAAGTTTTGTTTTAAAAATACCAAATCCCTATTTCTTCATGGAATCACTCCTGGAGCGAATCATTCCTTCTGCACAGTCTCAAAAATAAACAAAACTATTGTCCAGTATCCTAGTCATTGTTGGGGCTGGTCTGGGATTGTCATACCAGGCACACATCAACCCCCAAAACATTCTGTGAGGCCAACAAAATCTTTCTCTTAAGGGTCCCTTCAGCAGAAACATGATTCTAATAGTTTTGTCCTTTCGAAGGCTGCTAGGAAATTCTTAGATAGCCATATGGTTTTCAAACAGCCTAAAATCCAGAATACGGGTAACAAACATTGAAATGCAGCACCCTCCTGGGAATGTGGTGGGGGTGGGGGCATTTTCACCATGAGTTGAGTTCAGAGGCAGCTGTATCCCTCGCACTTTAAATTACTTCACGCACCAACAATTGTGCCGACTGAAAATATTTGCTGTCCAAACAGGCTAAGGTTGAGCAACGGAAAGCTAAATAAATGTTTGCATTGTCGAGCCTTTTATTTTGATTATTCAGCATGTTGTCGGTGGACTGCTTTGAAGTCAGAGATTGCGGGGACCAAACAGAAGTGACACAGAGGAAAAGCACAATTTACACTTGGAGCGAGAGAAAAGTTGGTTAACCTAGAGCAACGTATACCATAGTTCATTAACATGTATTTTGTTAGTACCACAGGGCAAAGTGAAGACATCAACCAATTTTCAATGCATTAAGTTACTGTCAAGCGATGAATGGAGAGTGAAAGAGCGACATGGTGGCACAGTGGTTAGCACTGCTGCCTCACAACGGCAGGGACCGGGGTTCAATTCCCAACTTGGGTGACTGTCTGTGTGGAGTTTGCATGTTCTCCCCGTGTCTGTGTGGGTTTCCTCCAGGTGCACCGGTTTGCTCCCACAGTCTAAAGATGTGCAGGTTAGGTGGATTGACCATGCTAAATTGCCCCTTAGTGTCCAAAAAGATTAGGTGAAGTTCTGGGGTTGCAGGGATAGGGCGGGGGTTGAGTGCTCTTTCAGAGGGTCGGTACTGACTGGATGGGCCGATTGGCTTCCTTCTGCACTGTAGGGATTCTATGATTCTACTATCCAGTGGTTTAATGTATATTGTGGGACTTAGCCATAAACACAAGGCTATCCCAGCACATTATTGTGGAAACAGCAAAATTCATAGATATATAGCACCTTCCACACAGAAATATATTCAGAGGTGCTGTAGTGGTGCCAGTGACAGAAAAGATAATAACACTTAACCAAAAGGAGGAGATATTAGCAATAGGGACAAAAAGCTTCATCAAAGTGGTTGGTTTCCAGGGAAGAGAGGAAGTGAAGACAAACCATGCTTTAGGGAATGAACTCCAGCATCTAGGGTCTAAATGGCTGAAGGCATCAATGATGGGGCCAAGGCATTGCAAGGTGCACAAGAAGCAAGGGCTCCTGGAGGACTGTACAGCTATAGCGAGGTAGAGGTAGAGAGGTAGAGAGATAGAGAGAGAGAGAGAGAGAGAGGAAGCGAGAGAGGCCAGGGATGGATTTAAACACAAGAGTGAGTACTTTACATTTGCAATATTGGGGGAGTGGGAGCTGATGGTTGAGATGATTGAAATTTACGGAGGGTGGCAAATGAAAGTCATCTGGAAGCGTATCGGAATAGTTGTGTTTGAAGGTGACAGGGACAAGAGGCGAGTGTTCCAGCAAAGACGATGTGACAGAGGTGGAAAAAGGCAAACCAGTTCACTTTAAGAGTGTGGCACACACAGTTTTTCAGGACTTCTGAATCAACTGGCAAGATAACAAATCAAGAAAACAAGGCTGATTTCCACCGATTCCCAGTGAGGACGTGGAGCCACACAGATCAGGGGTGTGCCAGATTTGATCCACGATCTGTACTGGGCTGTCTGATCCCAGGCTTAGGGTGAGGAAAATTGTTCTGGGTTCTCGTTGGGTATCTCATGGTCCCGAACCTCACAAAAGGGTAAAGCCTTCATGAGTGACGAGCCTAACGATGATAGTCACCATGGGGGTCTGTGCATGAACTGTGTCCATTTGGGTCCGGTGTCTGTAGAAATGAAACAGGCAACGATGAAAACTGTTGAGAGACGATGAAAGAAGAAAAACCGACACGGGGTAATAATGCCTACATCCAGCAGCACAGTCTAAACTGCACTGGAAAGGGAATGCTGCCATCTACAGATTGGACAGCTAACTCCACTCAGCAATATTTCTGAATGGCACAACAACTTCCATTTACGTATCTCCTTTAATGTGGTCAAATGTTCCCAAGTGCATCAAAGGAGCATTATTAGGCAAAAATGACCAATTTTGACATGAACTTGGACAGCATTTGAGATCAGTTTGGACAAAATTTGACATCAGGATCGAACAAATGCATGATTAAAAGACCTCTACAAACTTTATTGGGCAGGTGTTCTTGCCACCTGTTCAGAGGAGAGCGTGGTGTAGCAGGAACGGCACTGGACTGGTAATTCAGAGACTCAGGTTATTGGTCTGGGAACATAGAACCCCTACAGAAGGCCATTCGGCCCACCAAGCCTGTACCGGCCCTCTGAAAGAGCACTCTACCGAGGACCACTCGCCCACCCTATCCCCGTAACCTCACCCAACCTGCACATCTTTAGACTGTGGGAGGAAACCGGCGCAGACACGGGGAGAAAGTGCACACTCCACACAGTCACCCAAGGCTGGAATTGAACCAGGGTCCCTGGTGCTTTGAGGCAACAGTGCTAACCAATGTGCCACCATGCCATTGGTTCAATATTGGTTCAAATGCCACCACGGCAGCTGGCGGAATTTAAATTCAATTAATAAAATTCGAGATTGAAAGCTAGTCTCGGTAATGGTTTTTTAAAAAAATATATTTATTCAAATTTTCCAACAAATTTTCAACAAAACCCCCCCCCCCCAACAAGAAAAAAGAAACAAAAACACAACTATCAGAAATTATACATTGGATTTCCCCCATATACAATAACCCCCCATATAACATTTAAAAGCACAAATAGGAAAAAAAACAACACCTTCACCCAAACGCCACCCCAAAAGAACCCCCCCCCCCCACTCCCCCCCTGCCCCAGGGCTGCTGCTGACCTCCTCCTAACGCCCCGCGAGATAGTCTAGGAACGGTTGCCACCGCCTGGAGAACCCTTGTACAGACCCTCGCAAGGCAAACTTTATCCTCTCCAACTTGATGAACCCTGCCATGTCATTGATCCAAACTTCCACACTATGGGGCATTGCATCTTTCCATAGTAGCAAAATCCTCCGCCGGGCTACCAGGGACGCAAAGGCCAGAATACCGGCCTCTTTCGCCTCCTGCACTCCCAGCTCGTCCGATACCCCAAATAATGCCAATCCTCAGATCGGCTTGACCCGGGCGTTCACCACCTTGGGCATAGTCCTCGCAAAACCCCTCCAAAACACACCCAGCGCCGCCATATGGACATGATTTGTCGGGCTCCCCGAGCACCTCCCACACCTGTCCTCCACTCCAAAGAACCTATTCAACCTCGCCCCTGTCATATGTGCTCTGTGAGTAACTTTAAACTGTATTTGGCTGAGCCTGGCGCAAGAGGAGGAGAATTAACCCTACTCAGGGCATCAGCCCACAGACCCTCATCTATCTCCTCCCCAAGATCCTCCTCCCACTTTCCCTTTAACTCCTCCACCAAAGCCTCCTCCTCTTCCTTCAGCTCCTGGTAAATCACCGAAACCTTGCCTTCTCCAACCCATACACCCGAAATCACCTTGTCCTGAATCCCACGTGCCGGAAGCAGCGGGGATTCCCTCACCTGCCGCCTCACAAACCCATGTACCTGAAGGCATTTCACGGGGGTAGCCCAAACTTCTCCTCCAGCGCCCCTAGGCTTGCAAACGTCCCATCGATGAACAGGTCCCCCATTCTTCTAATCCCTGCCCGATGCCAGCTCCGAAACCCCCCATCCATCCTTCCCGGATGATTCTCCTGAATCGGGGACCAAACCGATGCTCCCACCTCGCCCCTGTGTCGCCTCCACTGCCCCCAGATCTTCAGCGACGCTGCCACCACCGGACTCGTGGTGGACCTTGTCGGCGAGAGCGGCAGCGGTGCCGTCACCAGCGCCCTCAGGCTCGTGCCCACACAGGACGCCATCTCTAGCCTCTTCCACGCCGCCCCCTCTCCCTCCATTACCCACTTACGGATCATCGCCACATTGGCAGCCCAATAATAGCCACACAAATTCGGCAGTGCCAGCCCCACCCCCCTGTCCCTGCTACGCTCCAGAAATACTCTCTTCACCCTCGGGGTCTTATTTGCCCACACAAATCCCATGATGCTCCTGCTTACCCGTTTGAAAAAGGCCTTAGGGATCAAAATGGGAAGGCACTGGAACACAAAGAGGAACCTCGGGAGGACCGTCATTTTGACCGACTGCACCCTACCCACTAGTGAGAGTGGCAGCATTTCCCATCTTTTAAACTCCTCCTCCATCTGCTCCACCAACCGCGCCAAATTGAGCTTGTGCAGGGGCCCCCCAACTCCTAGCTACTTGGATCCCTAGGTACCGAAAGCTCCTTTCTGCCCTCTTCAGCGGTAGCTCGACTATCCCCCTTCCCTGATCCCCTGAATGCACCACAAAGAGCTCACTCTTCCCTACGTTGAGTTTATACCCCGAAAAGTCCCCAAACTCCCTAAGGATCCACATGACCTCCGCCATCCCCTCCACTGGATCCGCAACATACAACATCAGGTCATCGGCATACAACAACACCCGGTGTCCCCCCCCCCCCCCCCCCCCCCCCCCCCCCCGGACCAATCCCCTCCATTTCCTGAACTTAGTCTCGGCGATGGTGACCATGAAACTATAATCGATTGTTGTAAAAAGTCACACTGTTCACTAATGCTGTTCTTACCCGAGTCTCCAGGCCCCACCACAATGTGGTCGACCCGGAACTAGCCTCTGAAATGGTCCAGCAAGCCGCTCAGTCAAGGGTAATTGGGGTGTGGCAATAAATTCTGGTCTTGCCCACACACCAAGAGAAAAATAAGAGTGGGTGAAAAGGAGAACCAGTCGGCTCCCTCTAGCAGCCGTTTGCATTTGTATTGTGTGTTTGCCTTAACCAAGCTTCCCAAGGTGCTTTCCAGGACAAAAACAAAATTTGACATCAAGCCACATAAGCAGGTGATAAAAGTTAAGTCAAAGAGGTGGTTTTTAAGGAGTGTTGTGAAAGGTAGCCAGGCAGGACAGACAAAATAGGAGGGAATTCCAGAGCTTCAGGCCAAGGCAACGGCATGGGACATGCATCAACATATCAAACCTTCACGGGGACTTTCTGCGGTGGCCATTGTTTCATCGGATGCACACAAGGTGGCTCCTTTTGGGAGGTGTTGGGTTTGGCCTTTTCTGCCCATTTAATGGGTGGCTTTGTGGATAAAGTGTGAAGTGAGAGAGGAGGGTGGTGGTTTCTCCACCAGAATGGAATGTCGGCAGGGTATCAGGCCCGGCAAAAGTCAGTTCGAGCTCTTGCTCAGGGACTGGAGGCCGCTCATGGCGCAGCACCATTGGAAAAAATAGCGGAGGGGGAAAGGTCTTCGTCATCTGCCACACTGTTTGTGGAGCAGTTGATGGATTTAATTGAGGGGAAATTTTGTCAGCATCGAAAGGGGATGCAGGGAGACTGGTCGAGAGCAATTGAGGAAGCAGTAGCCCCTCTTTGCAGGACTTTGGATTGTGTGGATAAGCGGTTGGAGGCACAAGGTATGACCATCCAGGAGGTGGAAAGGGCGGTGTCGGACCATAGTGACCAGATCATCTCATTGGGGGTGGAGGTGCCGATGCTAGGGGTAGACCTGCAAGGTGCTGCATGTGAGGGTGGATGACCAGGAGAATCGGTCCCAGCGCCATAACCTGCGAATGGTGGGGTTGCCGGAGGGAGTGGAGGGAACGAGTGCCACGGGTTACATCACGAGGATGGTTTGAGAAGTTGGTGGAGGAGAAGATCATCAAGAAAGCCCAGAGGTGGATCGTGCCCATCGGGCCTTGAGATAGAGACCAAGAGCAGGGGAGCAGCCTCGGGCAGTAAGAAAAGATTCTGAGATGGGCCAAGGAAACCCGAGCCTGTAGTTGGGAGGGGAATTGGATCAGGATTATCAGGACATTGGGGGTGACCTGGCCAAGCGATGGGCAGGACTTCATCGGGCCAAGGCGGCGCTCTTTCAGAGCAAGGTTGGGTTTGGGGTGCTGTACCCGGCTAGACGTTGGTCAACTTTTAAGGACAGGGAACATGACTTTCTGATGCCGGGGGAGGTGAATGACATCATCAAGGAGCATTGGTTGGGGGAGGGCTAATGTTTGGACTTTTGTATGGTTTATGACTTATTATGTTCATGCCAGTTTTTGTTTTTAATTGCTATGTGATTGTTTTTTTATATATATGTACTTTTCACTGTTGTCGTTGTGTTGTTACTATACTCTTAAATGTGAAAGGTGCATACAAAAGGGTTGGTCGGTTGTTTTTTCCACAGGGTGGTTGGTATTGGGGTGTGTCGAAGAGCGGATGGTATGGAGCAAGCAGAGTGGGGGTTAGGCAGTCTCAGTGGATTGGGTGGGGTTCTTTGTTTGGACCTCCAGGTGGGAGTTGCCATGCTAGCAGGGCATGCTAGTGAACGGAAGCATTGTGGAGGTGGGGGCTGCGGAGGATAGCCTGAGCAGGGGGTAGGGCTGGTGACACAGTTGTTTTTCTGGATGGTTTTGGGGGAGGATGGAGGGGGCGGCCCTTTAGGATGGTCGTGAGGAAACAGAGGATTGCGCGGGGTTAGGGTTCAGACACGATGCTGGGCCTTAGCAGAGGGGGAGGTCAGAGACCCCTGGTGAGGATTGTAACATGGAATGTGCATGTGTTAAATGGTCTCGGGGTGTTCATGCACCTGAAGAGTTTAAGGGCAGATGTGGTTTTCCTGCAGGAGACACATCTACAGATGAATGGTCAGATGTGGCTAAGGGAGGGATGGGTGGGGCAGACATTCCACTTGGGGTTTGATTCTAAGTCGATGGGGGTTGGGATCCTGTTCAGTAAAATGTGGCATTTGTGGTGGCCAGGGAGGTGCAGGACCAAGGGGGAAGGTTTGTGATGGTGAGTGGCGTGTTTGTGGAGTCACCGGTGGTTTTAGTGAATGTATATGCACCCAACTGGGAAAATGCGGACTTTATTAAAAAGCTTTTAGTGTCCGTCCGGACTTGGATACCCATCAGTTGATCATGGGGCGTGATTTTAATTGTGTGTTGGACCCTAGGGTGGATAGATCTAGTCCCAGGTAGGGGATGGCGATGGAGTTTGGGGGGTTCATGGATCAGATGGGGTAGACCCGTGAACCCGTGGAGGTTTGGGCACCCGGGAGAGAGGGAGCATTCCTTCTTCTTGCACATTCATCAGGTATACTCCTGCATTGATCTCTTTATGGTGGGGAAAGCGGTGTTGTCGGGGACCATGGGGGTGGAGTATGCAGGAATCGGAATTTTGGTTCATGTGCTGCATTATGTGGACATGAGGTTTGAGATGGGGTGGTCGCAGACCCCGGGGTGGAGGTTTGATTCGGCACTTTTGGCTGCTAAGAGATTTTGTGATAAGATATTGATGATAAGGAACTATGTGGAGCTCAATCAGAATGGGGAGGTGTCGGCAGTCACATTCTGGGAGGCACTGAAGACAGTGGTTCGGGGTGGGGGGGGGGGTTATTTCCTTTAAGGCCTATAGGGATAGAGTTGAGAGGGAGGAAAGGCAGAGGCTGTTGGAAGTTATTGTAGATGTGGATCGTCGGTACTCAGTGGCTCCGTCGAGGGAGTTGTTGCTGGAAAGAAAGGAATTACAGCGGCAGTTTGATTGGCTGACATTCGGGAATGTAGTGGGTCAGCTCTGCTGGTTAAGGGTGGTTCAATATGAGTATGGGGAGTGTTGCAATGGCAGGGAACGGCATGTTGTGCAGGGAAATTGTGCAGGTGAGGGCAGCGGGGAAGGGTTTGGTGAAGGCTTCGGAGAAAATCAATGAGGCCTTTGAGGCCTTTTACCAGGGGCTGTATAGATCAGAGCATGGGGAGGAGGACACAGAGATGGGACGGTATTTGGATGGGTTGAAGTTCCCGGGGGTGGAAGAGGAGAAACAACAGACACTGGGGGTGCCATTGGGACTGCAGGAGATAATGGAGTGTGTGGGGTTGCTGCAATCGGGGACAGCACCGGGACCAGATGGTTTCTTGATTGAATTTTATAAGCGGTTTTTAGGGGAGTTATCACCTCATCTTTTGAATATCTTTAATGAATCATTGGTAAAGGGGGTGTTGCTGGCCACACTGGCACAGGCATCTATTTCTTTGATCCCAAAGAAGGAAAAGGATCCAACGGAGTGTGGGTCCTAGAGGCCCATCGCGTTATTAAATACACGCCTGAAAGTATTGGCCAAACTATTGGTGAGTCAGTTGGAGGGGTGTGTGCTGGATGTGGTCTTGGAGGCTCAGGCGGGGTTTGTTAAAGGGTGGCAGTTGTCAAGCAATATCAAGAGGCTATTGAATGTGGTTATGATCCCTCCAGAGTAGGGTGCCAGAAGTGATCATATCAATGGATGCAAAGAAGGCCTTTCATTGGGTGGAGTGGCGGTACTTATTCGAGATTCTTAGGAGGTTTGGATTCAGGCCAACGTTCATTGCATGGATACGGTCATTATATACATCCCCCATGGCAAGTGCGATGACGAATGGGATGAATTCAGGATTTTTAGATTGCATCGGGGGACAAGGCAGGGATGCCCATTATCTCCATTGCCGTTCGCTTTGCCATTGAGCCTTTGGCGATCGTGCTGTGGGATTCGAATGAGTGATTGCGAGGTAGGTAGCAAGCACAGGGTGTCATTGTATGCCAACAATCTGTTGTTGTGACTTCCGGTGACGGCGGGCGGGAGGCAGCCGCACATTGGAGGGCTCCCGTTTGGGAACGGCATTTTCGGGGAGTAACGCCCGGTCCCAGGGCCAGCGACGGCAGTAAAAGTCGGGGGATAGCGCTAGGAGAAGAAGGATGTCGAAAATCACCAAAAAAAAACGGCCAGGAAAAAAGCGGCTGAAAGTCTGTTGGAGAGGGGAAAGGTCACCGCGGGGTCAACAAAGAAAATGGAGGCTGGAGCACCAGGGGAGGCCGCAGTGCTTACGGCTGAAGAAATAACTAAGGTGATGGCTGCGGAAAAGCAGTTGTCGCAGATTGAGAAATGTATGGAGATGGTGAGGAAGGAGATGAGGGAGGTTTTGAATGTGCTGGTGGAGGAGGCGGTTTCCCCGGTGAAGACGGCGGTGGCGAGCGCAGTGGCGGAGGTGCGAGAGCAAGGGGAGGCGCTGAAGGAAGTGGAGGAGATGGTATTGCAGCACGGTGATCAACTTGCCTCGATGGGGAAGGAGATGCGGAAGGTGATGGACACGAACAAGAATCCGAGAGGAAAAATGGAAGATCTGGAAAACAGATCCAGGTGACAGAATTTGAGGGTCGTGGGGCTGCCCGAAAGAGTTGAAGGACCGAAGCTGACTGAGTATTTTGCCGCGATGCTGGCAAAACTACTGGGGGAGGGGGAGGACCCCTCCCGATATGAACTGGATCGGGCTCATTGGTCATGGAGGCCTGTACCAAAGGCGAGTGAGCCGCCAAGGGCAGTGACTCTGTGCTTCTGTAGGTACAGTGTGAAGAAGAAGGTCCTGAGCTGGGCCAAACAGAAGCGGGTGGTGCAGTGGGCTGGAGCTGGTATACGTGTATACCAGGACCTTACGGTGGAGCTGGCGAAGAGGCGGGCTGCCTTCAACCGGGTGAAGAGGGCACTGTACATTGGCAAGGTGCAGTGCGGCATTGTATATCCAGCGAAGCTGAGGGTGACTTACAAGCTCAGGGACTTTTATTTTGGAACGGCGGAAGCAGCGGAGGAGTTTGCGAAGGCAGTGGACTGTGGCAGAACTGACAAATTGAGGAATGGTCATGTGCCGATGTAACCTCATGACTGTATTTTCTTCTTTTTTTTTTGTATCACTGCGCGCGGGTGTAGAGACTAAAGGAGCCAATGTGGTATATATTTGGACAAGGGAAGGGACGGGACTTTCACTCGAAAGGAGGGCTCTTTGGGGTGTAGGTGGATATGCGGGGTTTGTGTGCTAAAAGGGGATCTTTGGGCTTTCCTAGGGCCGGGCAAGGGGGAAAGGGACCCGGCCAGGGGCCTCCACACTGGCCGGTTTAAGCCGGCCAGTCAACGGGAGTGAGGTGGGGGGAGGGGCTGCGGCCAACGGAGCCTGACAGAACGGGGTCCGAGTGGTCTAGCCGGGGTGGAAAGTTGGGGGGAGGGAACCGAGGTTGGGGGAGGGAACCGAGGTTGGGAGGAGGAGTTTTACAAGAGGCATTGGACGGGAGGAGCTGGAGACTTGGGGGGGCGGGGGTACAACTTTGGGGTATCATGTACGGTACTCTCTTAGAGGCTGGATGGCATTGGTTGGGGGGCTGGGGGGGTGGGTGTAGAGCCGTGTAGATTAAGGGTGACTACGGGTAATCCCTGATTCCTTTTTGTCATTTGTTTATGTAAACAGGCGGGTTGAGGTTTGGGGGTTGGTGGGCGGATGGGATCGTTGTTATTATGGGGATTGACATATCTTGCTGATTATTCTTTATTGTTGATGGGCGTAAATGTGGGAGAAAACGTGAAAAAGGAGGAGAATTAAAAAAAACATCTGTTGTTGTACATTGCAAATCCATTGGAGAATTATGGGCCTGTTGGGGGAAATTCAGGGATATAAGTTGGATGTGGGAAAATAGGAGGTTTTCCTGGTGAATGCCCAGAGGTGGAATTTGGGGACCTGGGGGCCTTGCCATTCAAGGTGGCCAGGGTAAGGTTTTGGTATTTGGGGTTCAGGTGATGCATGACTGGGCAACTCTGCAAAAGTGGAATCTCACTGGTCTGGTAGAGAGGAGGTCAAAGGGGATGTGAAGAGGTAGTATGCCCTGCCGCTATCTCTGGTGGGGAGGGTACAGGCCATGAAAATGAATGTGCTGCTGAGATTTTTATTTATTTTTCAATCTCTTCCAATATTTCTTCCCAAGGCGTTTGGGCCGGCAAGATGCTGATGGCGAGTAGGGCCTTTTTGCAGAGGGGGAGACGGGTGGGCCGGCTGGCGCTCCCAAACCTGTTCCATTACTATTAGGTGGCGAATGCAGAGAAGGTGAGACGATGGTGAGGAGAGGGGCGGCGGCGGCGGGGGGGTGGGTCAGAATGGGTACCAGTGGAGGAGACCTCTTGCAGGGAAATGAGTTTGAGGGCCTTGCCGACGGCTCTGCTCCAGTTTTCTCGAGGGAAGTATACTAGCAGTCCAGTGGTGGTGTCATCGATCAAAATTTGGAACCAGTTAAGGAGGCATTTTCCGTTAGGGCATGTGTCAGTATAGGCCCTGATATGTGGGAACCATGAGTTTATACCTGGGAGTATGGATGCGTTGAATGGGAGGTGGCATGGAGAAAGGTTGGAGGAATTGTGGGAGACGTTTGAGTTGCCGAGAGGGAATGCAGGTGCGGGACTTTGCATGAAAACTACCGGAGAATATGCTTTTAGAAAAGTTGTTGGTTCCGGATGAGTGGGGGAAGACAGGAGGATCGGGATCGGGGATATCTATGGATGGTTAGTGGAGGGGGGGGAGGGGAGGGAGGGGTGGGAGGGAGGGGGGGAGGCACTGCTGGAAGGGATTAAGTGGAAGTGAGAGGAAGAGTTGGGGATTGAGCTAAGGTGGGTGGGGGGGCGGGAGCAAATGACTGAATGGCAACCCCCTTCTGCACTGTAGGGTTTCTATGACTATATGAATAAGCCATTCAGCCCCTTGAGCCTGCCCTTCCATTCAATAAGGTCTTGGATGATCTGATCATTGGCCTTAACACCCCTTCCTTGCCTGCCTCATAACCTTGAACAGGGGTAGATCAAAAATTTGACACAGCCTCCAACTGCTCTCTGGGGTAGAGAATTCCAAAGACCCTCAGAGAAAAGAGTTTCCTCCCCCTCTCGGTCTGAAATAGGAGACCTCTTATTGTGAAATTATGGCCCCAGTTCTAGGTTCCCCACAAGGGGAAACATCCCCTCAACATCTGCACTGTCCAACCTCCTCAGACTCTCATATGTTTCAATAAGACCATCTCTCATTCTTCTAAAACTACAAGGGGTATAGCTTCATCCTGCTCAACCTTTCCTCATAAGGCACACATGCAGACAGGCCCTTTAAGAATAGTGAGTCATACAGAGATGGCAATCAACTGCAGAAAACAGTAATGTGGATCTTTGACAGTTGTGATCTCATAAACGAGGCCTTCAACAAGTCTAGTTCTGCATTTTTCCCATGCCGGACATGCAGGATGATAAAATTAGTTTTGGACATTTTTTGCAGAGAGTGCGAGCCAATTGGATTAGTTTTGGCTTGCTCCAGTGAAGAGCAGTCACAGGCATGATTGGCAAAAAGGCCTTGTTGTCTGCATAAAAATTCCTTTGCTTCTTTCATTGAGTGAAGGCAAAGATTTCGCACTCAAACGTCTTTGGTTGTCATTGGTGCAGTTTCTCTCGGTTACACGCTCATTAATCACAGTTTCACTGTGCTTTAGTTCCTGTTGAATGTGGGGCATTTTATGGGCATTGCATTCACAGAGAATGAACAGATTGGAACGACTTTTCTTGATTCCACAAAGCGAGGGCGGTCGTTCAATCAGGAATTCTGGCCAAAGCGATCCAAGAGCCATTTCGGAGCGCATTCCCCTCCTGCCTCGTGTACTACCAGGGGCTGACAATTGGATGACAGCCAGTCGAGTGGCTCAGTTTCGAAATGAGAGAAGAAAGCACAGATGCGAGGCGGCTCCGCTCTCCCAGACATAAACCTTTCATCCTTTATTCTCCCCACCAGGGAAAAATACACAAGTCTGTTCTTCTTGCCGGCTCTCAGTCATTCACAAAATGCTCACGGATCCTCCAAAGGCACAGCCCAGCTAATTCTGGATTTGGCTCACAGTCCAATGCAGGGGGAAAGAGTGCCTGAGGATGGGAAGACTGCCTGGGGACAGCTTTACTGTTATTGCACCGGTATAGGACTAAGAGCAGAGATCAATGACTGAATGACCTGCTGGGAACCAGTTGATATGACCACTCGAACATAGACACCAATAGCATTGTGGGTGCGCCTTCACACACAGATTGCAGAGACTCAAGAAGAAAGCTCACCCACATCCCGGTCTTGATCCCCGCCCCCCCCTTCTTTACTACAACTAAGGATGGGAAATAAATCTCACCCCGGCCAGCAATGCCCCTAGCTGGAGGATGAATTAGTAAAACAATCACTTCACTGTGGAAAATGCAAACTGCTGTTGAAATCACTTACTGTTGCTGTTGGAAAATGGGTTACTGGATGAAAGATGAACGAATCACTCAAGAATGGTAACCATTGCAAGTTTATGCTTATGCATTTACCACAGGAGGCTTTACCATTCGGTAAAGGGTCTGCACCTTTAAGTCTTTTATAGAGCAATCCAGTTAGTCGCTCTCCATAACACATTCCCTATATCCCTACAGTTTATCAAAGTCCTTTTGGTAAGGTGCTTTTGAATTTGTATCCATCACCCCATCGGCCAGGGCCCAGTCCATTTGGGAACTGGGAGCATAACATTACAAACAGACTTTCTTCGGCTGAATACATATTTAAAAAGGATTGCTTGAAGTTAGCTGCAACTTCAGACACTGTTGACTGACAGGGGTCCATCACAGATGAATTTTTATTTTAAAAAATAGATATTTTTATTCTCCTCCTTTTTCACATTTTCTCCCGAATTCACACCCACCAACAATAAACAATAACCAGCAACATATATGTCAATCCCCATAACAGTAACAACGCTCCCATCCTCCCACCAACCCCCAAACATCAGCCCGCATGTTTACATAAACAAATGACAAAAAGGAATCAGGGATTACCCATAGTCACCCTTAATATACACAGCCCCCCTCCCCCCCACCAACCCCCCCCCCCCCCCCAACTAATGTTCGATGTTATCCAGTTCTTGAAAGTGCATAATAAATAGTGCCCATGACTTGAGGAACCCCTCCGAGCTTCCCCTCAGTTCACACTTAACCTTCTCAAGGGTCAAGTATTCCAACAGGTCCCCCCGCCACGTCGGGGCACTGGGTGGAGAGGCTGCTCTCCATCCCAGCAGGATCCGCCTTCGAGCAATCAACAAGGCGAAGGCTATGATATCTGCCTCCGCACCTGTTATCACAGATTAATTTTGAGCATGTTTTCACATGTGTAATAAAGGTTGGGCTTTGTCAATGGCACGCTCATCAGCAGCAATTAAAATTGGCACCGGGAGGGCAAATTACAGACAGATGTTGAATAAAATATTATTAATGCAAACCAGCCAGTCCACATTGACACAAATTAGAAATCAATCAGTCCACATCGAAACACTTTAACAAAACAGCTAAAGCTTTCAGAGTGATGCAATGAAAATAAAAGATTAATAAAATGTAAATTCCAGCCTAACGAAGGGTGTCTCACAGCCACAGGGACGCAGGTTTAATTTGACCCTTGGGTGATTGTGTGGAATTTGCACTTTCTCCCGTGTTTGTGTTGGTTTTCTCTGGTTTTTCTTCCACAGTCCAAAGATGTGTAGGTTAGGTGGACTGGCCATGGTAAATTGCCCCTTCGTGACCAAAGGTGAGGTGGGGTTACGGGGATAGGCTGGGGGAGTGGGCCTGGGTGGGGTGACTCTTTCGGAGGGTCGGTACAGACTCGATGGACTGAATGGCCTCCTTCTGCACTGTAGGTATTCTATTCTCGTTGTCAGTGTGGTATTGTTGCAAGAGCAGTGGTGGAGGAAGAAATTCAAACAGAGCATAAAAACACCAAATAAGCTCCTTGCATGTGAATGTTACCAGGATTATTATATTTGGGGTGCATTTATCCTGTAACCCTGGTGTTAATGCAAACTACATTTTTCCTTCACAATAGGAAATGCAGACTAAACCTAGAGAAAAGATTCAACCCAGATCCTGGAAAGAAGTGCATTAAGAGACGGCCCAGCCACAGCTTTTGCACCAGTGCAAACACACAACTGCTTCCCACTGTGATGCACAATCAATTGCACAGAGACGAGAGTTGAATAAAACTGAGGCTTTAATACTCTAAGATGTGTGGCCTCCTACAGCAGCTGGCGAAATGGCGGCTGTATAGGGAGTCCACATATTTATACTCCGCCTACTGGCAGACAGGGACTACCCCCGTACCTGCAGTACAGGGTCATATCTCCTAATATTTGCTATGTGGTGATTACCACATTCACCCCCTGTTAAAATTGAGTCCGGCGGGGGTGGTGGAGAACTATATACAGAGCAAGTTTCATATACAGAAACGAAAAAAATATTTCTTTCTGAAGTCCAGTACAAGGTGGTTTGATAATTAGACGGTCTGGGGTCCTTGATGTGGCGTTGGGAGCGACGCAGTGGTGGCGGCGATTCTGGTGTTGGTCTGGTCCTCGGTGACTCCGGGAGCGTGCCGAAATCCTCTTCATCCTCGGGCGTGGGCAGGTGGAGGACGGCTGGTCCTGGGGGGGTTGCTGCTGGGTGCGCCGGGGGAGGGAGGGGGTGGAGCCGGGCCTGGGGGGTTGTGTGTGTGTGGAACCTGCTTGTGCCAGGTCCCTGAGGGAGACAGTATCATGGCGGCCGTCGGGGTGCGCTACGTAGGCATACTGTGGGTTAGCGTGGAGTAAATGCACCCTTTCAACCAATGGGTCCGCCTTGTGGAGTCAGACGTGCCTTCGGAGGAGTACGGGTCCTGGAGCTGAGAGCCAAGTCGGGAGCGACACCCTGAATGTGGAGTTCCTGGGGAAAGCAAAGAGATGTTCATGGGGTGTGTCGTTAGTGGCGGTGCATAGTAGTGACCGAATGGAGTGCAGTGCATCGATGGAGGATCTCCTGCCAGCGGGAGGCCGGGAGATTTCTGGACCGTAGGGCCAGTTGGACGGCCCTCCAGACCATCCCGTTCTCCCTCTCCACCTACCCGTTTCCCCGGGGGTTATAGCTGGTCGTCCTGCTGGAGGCGATACCCCTGCTGAGCAGGGACTGACGCAGCTCATCACTCATGAATGAGGATCCCCTGTCACTGTGGATGTAGGCGGGGAAGCCGAACAGCGCGAAGATTGTGTTGAGGGCTTTGATGACGGTGGCAGACGTCATGTCGGGGCATGGGATGGAGAAGGGGAATCTGGAGTATTCATCGACCACACTGAGGAAATACGTGCTACGGTCGGTGGAGGGGAGGGGCCCTTTGAAATCCACGCTGAGGCGTTCAAAGGAACGGGAGGCTGGTAGAAGTGTGTTTTGCACTCCGCACAGACCTGCAGACCACCGGTGACTGCCCTGACTTCCTTGACGGAGTAGGGCAGATTGCGGGCCTTTATGAAATGGTACAACCGTGTGACTCCCGGGTGACAAAGATTGTCGTGCAGGGTCCGGAGTTGGTCTACTTGTGCGCTGGTACATGTACCTCGGGATAAGCTTGCCGGGGCGATACAAAATCCCGTAGTTGTAGGTGGAGAGCTCGATCCTCCACCTCAAGATTTTATCATTTTTGATCTCACCCCGCTGTGCGTTATTGAACATGAAGGCTACCGACCGTTGGTCAGTGAGGAGAGTGAGTCTCCTGCCGGCCAGGTAATGCCTCCAATGCCGCACAGCTTCAAGGATGGCTTGGGCCTTTATTTTGACGGAGGAGTGACAAATTTCGGAGGCATGAAGGGGTCGTGAAAAGAATACCACGGGTCTGCCTGCCTGATTGAGCGTGGCGGCGAGGGCGACGTCTGATGCGTCGCTCTCCACTTGAAAGGGCTGCGTCTCGTCTACTGCGTACATCGCGGCCTTGGCGATATCGGCTATAATACGGTTGAAGGCATGTTGAGCCTCGGCCGTCAGGGGGAAAAGGGTGGACTATATGAGTGGGCGGGCCTTGTCCGCGTAGTTTGGGACCCACTGGGCGTAGTATGAAAAAAACCCCAGGCAACATTTGAGGGCCTTGGGGCAGTGGGGAAGGAGGAGAGGATGGCGGGCCCACTGGCCACGGGTGGTCCGAGGAGGTGAAGATGGCGGCGCCCATTGTCCGTACGCGAGAGGGATCGGGGCAATAGTGGCGACTGAGCGGGCCTGGCACACCGCAGCGAAGTATTCCTGCTTGCCGCAGGCCGTGCAAAGGGCAGTGCGGGCCGGGCAGCGTTGGCGGGGGTGCTTCTGCAGAAGTAACATCGGGGGCCCCCGGGGTTGGCTGGCTGGCACGTGGCACAGGCGTATTGGCTGGGTGAGGGCCCCGGTGGGGCGGCCGTCTGCGGAGTCCACGATGTGTAGGAGGGGTGAGCCGCGTGGCTGGCGGGTGTAGGCCTGAATATTACACGAGGTGACCATCATCGATAACGCCAGTTTTTTTGTTGCTGCAAGGTCGAGCGTGGCCCCCTCTAAAAGTCGCTGGTGTATGAGGTCTGACCCTATACCCGTAACGAAGGCGTCCCGCATGAGGAGGTTCGAATGTTCTGTGGCCATGACGGCCTTGACAGTCACAGTCTCTGACCAGAGGAAATAAAGCACGCCAGAAATCTTCTACAGACTCACCAGGGAGTTGACTGCGAGTAGAGAGTACGTGTCTGGCGAAGAGCGTGTTCGTCTGCTGGGCATAATTCTCTTTCAGTAGTGCCATGGCTTCGTCGTAGTTTGGCGCGTCCTGGATAAGAGGAAAAAGGTTGGAGCTCAGCCGCGAGTAGCGGATCTGGATCTTCTGAGCTTCCGGGATTGGGTCTGGTGCAGACCTGATGTAAGCTTCGAAACAAGCTAGCCAGTGTTGAAAGTCCTTTTTGGCATCGCTTGATTGCAGACCCAGCTGCAGGTGATCCGGCTTGATGCAGAGGTCCATCTTCTGAAAATCTTACAGTAATAAATTGATGCTAATCAATTGCACAGAGACGAGAGTTGAATACAACTGAGGCTTTATTACTCTAAGATTTGTGGCCTCCTACAGCAGCTGGCGAAATGGCTGCTGTATGGGGAACACACATATTTATACTCTGCCTACTGGACGGAGCCAGCAGGCAGGGACTACCCCCGTACCTGTAGTACAGGGCCTTACCACACACCTCCTAATATATACAACAGTATGGGCAGCACGGTAGCATGGTGATTAGCACAATTGCTTCACAGCTCCAGGATCCCAGGTTCAATTCCGGCTTGGGTCACTGTCTGTGTGGAGTCTGCACATCCTCCCTGTGTGTGCGTGGGTTTCCTCCGGGTGCTCCAGTTTCCTCCCACAGCCCAAAGATGTGCAGGTTAGGTGGATTGGCCATGATAAATTGCCCTGAGTGTCCAAAATTGCCCTTAGTGTTGGGTGGGGTTACTGGATTATGGGGATAGGGTGGAGGTGTTGATCTTGGGTCGGGTGCTCTTTCCAAGAGCCGGTGCAGACTCGATGGGCCGAATGGCCTCCTTCTGCACTGTAAATTCTATGATAATCTATGAGTGGTGATTACCACACACTGGCAGTAAACCTGGAGTGTGAGTAGGTGGTTAGAAGGGCAAGTTGCATTGGTGGCTGCCCAGCAGAGGCCTACAGAATGAGGTTTGTTACCAAGTTAATGGCTGCCAAAGAAAACTCACTGAAAAACCAATATTGTTCAGGAGAAAGCTGACTTAAGTCAGTTTACAGGACCCATAAGAGTTGTAAACTGCTCCAATATTTGATGCTCAGGCTAGTCATTGCGAGCTAATTCAAAATGCTGAAGCACACAATGCTTTTTTCTCTCTCCCCAGTATGGCCAGGAAGCTAGTCTAGTTCTCCGTTTGGTCGACATTCCCTTCCTGATTTTTGGGGAGCTTTCGTTCCAAATCCTGTCGTGATTCTGGCAGGGCTTCAAAACACAAGAGGGATTTGTACAAGAGGGATTTTCCCCTGGCTGCACAGTTTGGGTGCACGTATCCTCGTTATTACCCACCCTTCTGTAGTCAACTCGTGTTGCCATGCAACAGATTCCCCCACTGCTCATATTGTCATTACCCTCTTCACTTTAAAACCAAGTACTTTTGTGCAAAGTTACAAATTCCACATCTACAGCAGATCTATGTCAATCGTCTCTTCCCGAAGCAGGTACCTTGCGCCCAAGAACTTACTTTCACTGTTCAATATCTAGTCATGTGATAAGTAGCCCAGGGACTGTAAAAAGTATTAAATGGGTCGATACCATAATCTCACCATGCCCGAGCGGGCATATATATCTAGCCACCTGAAGGTGGACTGATACACACCGAGAAAGAATGAAAAGTCTTGCATTTTTAAACAACTTTTCATAACCTGAGAACATTCGAAAGCGTTTCCAGCCAATTAAGTACTTTAGAAGTGCTGTGACTGTTGTAACATAGAACCAAGTTGTGATAAAGGCTGGATCCCCTGCTTCAGTGATGTTTGAAAGAGAAATAATGGTTTGGATTGGTGAGGGGTAGAGGTGGAATGCTATTAAATCTCTAATGACCACCTGAGATTTCCACATACTACTCCAGATTTCCAATCTGGGAGGGATTAATGAACCACTTTTTCTTTATTCTTTTATTTGACGTGGGAATCGCTGACAAGGCCAGCATTTGCTTGCCCTACCCTAATTGCCCTTGAACCGAGTGACTTGCTGGGTCATTTCAAAGGGTAGTTAAGAGTCAACCACATTGCTGTGGGTTGGGACTTGATAAGGGGGGCAGATTGCCTTTCTTCAAGGATATTTGTGAACCAAATGACAATCGATGATAGTTGTCATGGTCACCATTCAGACTATCTTCATGTTCCTAATTAATTGTTTCAAACTAATTTGGTATGCAAGACATACCATCTTGAACTCAAATCTAGTCAGTGCATTCAAAAGATTTAAATCTTATGGTCCAAATTTAACTGAACAACAATATTTTAAAATTTCCCCTAATTTTTCTCCAGGTTTAGAATCCCAGCACAGAAGAAAGCCACATGGGTGATCTTGCCTGTACTCGCTCCATCAAAGTTGCAGATACAAACAGAAAATTGAGCAGTGTGCCAATAAATTTCCAGGAAACATCTTTAAATAAACATGAGGCACCTCTGGACTTTTCCTGGAAATTGTTGCCGATGCTCATTTAAATATTCTGGGGACCTTTTTAAAGATTGCTTCATGGGGTGTCTGCACCTTTTTCAAAATGACAATTCCAGTAATGCAGATTGGTGCAAAGTGTCATGCCTGAAATTGGACCTTTCTGACGCTCTCCACCCCCGCATCCAGTAATGAGAAATTATTTCTAACCTCTCATTTCCTCTCTACACAGAACAACAGGTTCGACTTGTAGAAATACCTTCATCGCTAAAGAGAATCTCCTCTGCTCCAATACTCCACACAATACAGACCAGTGAGGTTAATGCGTTACAAGTCTCTCATGTCAATCCTAGAGAATTTATGAACAATTCTCCCTGTATTATCCACTAAAGATATGGGGATCGCGACTGTCCGAGGTAACCCCTGACTGGCAACCTTAACATCCATCCATTCGCAGCACCGTCATGTCTTGAGGAAGGGAAGTTACAGGCACACTAACCTTGCTTCATTAACGCAAGTTCAAGTAAGAGAACAATCACTGACAATTTGAATCGTTTACCCAATGACGAATGCCAAACATTCAAGTCTCACTTCTGTAAATAGGGCTTACCTGCAAGAAAGGAGTGAGAAAAGAACATAAATTAGTAAATACAATGATTTGCATTATATGCAAAAACTTCTCCTGAAATCAATTCCAGGCACCTGTTAATTTTCTGAAGCAATTTACAAGTTTCCTTTTTTACCAAATAAATTGTCAATAATTTACAATATTTCAGATTCTCTGAACCAATTCAAAAACTCATTGAATGAGGATCCTCACTCTGACAGGCCGAGAGAGAAATCCAAAGAATGCAATGATCTTTAAGAGCCGCCAGTTTTAAGTTTAAGTTTGTTTACCCGGAATGAGTACTTTCAATGAGGGGGAAGGAACGGCAGTTGGTGGAGTACACGTATTATACACTACAATATGAATGATAACCCAGGATACACAAGCTGATAGCTCACCTCTTTGAAAATGCATTGTTCTGGCAATGAACTAGTTAGTGAATTAGGTAGAAACTAAATGCAGTTGCCAGAATGCTCTGTGCTAGTGCTTGTATTTTATTTGTTTTCTCAAGGACGTGGGGCATCACTGGCACGGTCAATGGTATTGCTTTGAGGAATTTGATATTATGTGTCTGTTGCAGTAATGTTACGAAAAAGAACTTAGGTTAAGGTATGGGCGGGATTTACCAGCTGTTCACGCTGGCGCAAATTTGCGGTCCCACACCGGCATACGCGTTTCCCCGGCAACGAGGGGTGTTGTCAGCAGGAAATCCTGTTGACAATGGCGGGGTTTGCAGATCCTGCTGGTGGGCCGCCTGCTTCGCCGCCGAAAAACATGCGGCAGGGTGGTTGGTAAATCCTGCCCGATATGTCTGCAAAAGCTATGATTAAGGGGTTAACAGATGGGTAGGCTTTGATGCCACCCATGAGGGGGTTTGTGTCTGTTTTTGTTTTTGTTTTTAGCCCTGCCCTGTGTCTGTTGCTGTTAAGTTTCATTTAGGGGCAGTAGGGTAGCGCAGTGGTAGCACTGCTGTCTCACGGCGCCGAGGTCCCAGGTACGATCCCGGCTCTGGGTCACTGTCCGTGTGGAGTTTGCACATTCTCCCCATGTTTGCGTGGGTTTCGCGCCCACAAACTAAAGATGTGCAGGGTAGGTGGATTGGTCACGCTAAATTGCCCCTTAATTGGGAAAAATGAATTGGGTACTCTAATTTTATTTTAAAAAATAAGTTTCATTTAGGAGTTTTGCTCTGGTTTTTAAGGAAAATAGGTGTGTTTCTCAGACTGACCTCTGAAAGCTTTTCTCCCAAGGACAGTGTGCATGAATCTGTAAGCGACTAAGTGTTAACTTTGGGCACAATTCTCCAGAAAAATTTTGAAGTGTGGTAGCGAGCGGGAATTGCCGCGAGCTTCCCGGCCTCGGACCAGTGAGGCTGGCACCGTAATTCAATGTTAATTGGTCCACTTCACAAGGCCTCCCAGGCTTCTTGTCACAAATGAAGGCTCACAAGCTGATTTACAAGTACCGGGCTCGCCTGCTCCCCACTAACAAAGGCACTTCAGCTGCTCTTGCTCAGCCAACCCCAGCCAGCTCGCAACAATGGCGCCCAGGAGACTGGCCCCAAGATTCAGAGATGCTGACTTGGGGAGGCTGCCAGACACCGTGGAGGCCAGGAGGGATGTCCTGTTCCCCCGAGGGGCCCAGAGAGTCAACCAGTGCTGCCTGGGATGATGTGTGACGTGGCGGCAGCTGTCAACTCGGGGAGTATGACTAGAAGGACTGGCCTTCAGTGCCGAAAAAAGATCAACAACATACATCAGGCAGCACGGGTGAGTAGGCACCAATGCCCCCTACCACCCCCATGGGAGCATCCACCCCCCCCCAACTCCCATGCGACCCCCAAGTCCTGCCCCACCCTGTTCCCCCCTCAAACTCCCCAACCCCTCCTTCACACTCCCTTTTCCACTACTGTGAACGACGCACGTGGCTAATGTTGCCCTTTCTGTGTCGCCTCAGGAAAAGCTCTCCCATAATCGCCGGGCGAGGGCCCAGACTGGCGGAAGAGTGCCAGACATAAGAATCCTCACCTCCTTCGAGGAATGTGCCCTGGAGGTGACCGGTGCGGCCGAGGACAGGTCGGCCAGCCACGCGGAGGCTGTCAGACGCCGCAGAGCTGAGAAACCATCGGGCTCCACCCGGGGGACCTGTCAAACGTGAGTAGTGATTGCCTTACTGTCTGTCCCATCCCTCCCACTGACCACATGTCCATTCTCCCGCAGGTCTTCTAGCCGATGGCGCTGGCCCACCCCGGGCGGCCCCCTCTCCTGATTCCGAATGAGAACACCTCGGAGGAGAGCTCCAAGGATGCAATCGTAGTCGCGGCACAGCTTTCATCCCCACCCTCCACCAGTGTAGATACACGCACCTTGGTGGGACATGTTAGTGGACAGGCTTTGGGGGCACAATCTGGTGAGCACCACACTGCTGCTGATGTACATCAGGTGGAGGTAGGAACCCCCAGGCAAGACAGCAGTCAGAGATCTGCTGGATCCCAGGACCCAGCTGGGTCCCAGACTGATGCTGAGCCTGTGGAACAGAGGTACCCGGGGCTGATGGAGGCGATAGGGATCAACCTAAGCGTTCAGAGGGAGACGTCAGCGACACTCCAGCAGACACATAGCCACTTGGAGGAGACCCAGAGGCTAGGGGCGCTGGAGATGGCAGTGGCAATGAGTGACACTGAGGCCAACACTGCAAGGATGGCGACCTCAGTGCAGAACCTGGTGCATGACATTGGCACCATGAGTGAAGGTGTTCATGGCATTGCGCAGTCAGTCACAGCCTTGGCTGAGGGTCTCGGCAGAATGTCTGACTCGCTGGGGGATGTCATCCAGTACCAGGCTGACCTTGATGAGGTCTGAGGGACATGTCCCGCTCTCAGGTGGGAATAGCCGAGTCATTGTGGAGCTTGTCCGAGTCACAAGTGGACATTGCCGAAGCACTGCAGAGAATGGCCCAGTCACTGAGGAGCAGCGCTAAGGGTGGCAACGTGATGGTGCAGACCATGGGGAACCACCAGGGCTGGCAGACCAGATGATGCAGCGGTAGCTGGGGCTCGAACCACATGCCCTTCCATCCCAAGGTGAACCCTATGGGCACCGATTGCATGAAGTGGCAACGGTGGCCACCAGCTCCCCGGGTTCCACCACAATCAGCACACGAATTGCATGCTGATTGTCAAAAATCTGCATGAGTCTCCATCAACATTTTTTTGAGTTTATCTTTACCCAGGCCCATCCTTCAAGTACAGCACCATAACACGTTTACTACAACAATGTACTACACCTTTAATGTAGTAAAACATCCCAAGGCATTTTGCAGGAGTTACAAAAGACAATTGACACCAAATCTTATAAAGACATATTTGGGCGGTTAATTAAAAGCTTGGTTAAAGAACTAGGTTTTAAGGAGTGCCTTAAAGGATGAGAGAAGAGGAAGAGCGTTTTAAGGAGGAAATCAGTGTTTGGGCCTGGGATATTCAAGGGGCCACAATTGGAGGAACATGGTTCTGGTTGTATGGTTAGCACTCTGTATGTGCAGATCATTATAAAGTGCAGGATGTTAACCTCAATACTAGCATATTGTTGGAGGAATAATACAGCAGCTTGTATCGTACCTTCAGCAAGTTTATTCTACATATAATTCAATAGAGATACAAACTCCTTATGGTTCCCCCAGATCAACTGTTCCAGCTGAGTACATTTATATTGGTTGAGCCAATAATCGTCACCGTCTTTAATAAGGCAATTAGTTTAACAATGTAATTGCCAAAACATCCGCTTGCTGATACATTGACACAGGGTGGCATTAATGCAATGTTCAAAACAGGATCATCAGGATTATTCAAACAATTCAGGGTGTAATGTTATCCACAAGAGCAAGAGAAAAAAAATCTATGGACTCAGTGATCCAGCTCTTCAAAATACTACAAGGTTCTGACGAGTATTGATGTAAACAGCTTACATGATTGAAACATGCGTGAGAAACTTTGGGGGAGAAAGCCTCATGTTAGACTGGTGATTGGAAATATCCTTTCCTCCTAAGCAGAGGATTTACATGTTTTTTGGATTTCTTGGCGTTTTTTCCACTCAAAAGATTTGGGGCCATGGGAGCTGGAGAAGGAGTTTGTTTAAATGTGAGGTTTAAAGCATAGTGTAGTTCTACAAATTCCAATAATGTATTAGGTGACAGATAGTCAAAATGCCAGTGCGCTGAGATTGATGATGTTTCCCCACAGACTGTAAATAAAGAATTTGCTAGCCTGCCTCAGTAATCAAAAAAACAGCTTCCAGTCATTGTACTGGAAAGCCTCTTGTCCTGCCTTTTGGACTTTGAACAGTGAAATGCAGTGATGGGCCAGGACACAGGCAGGCAGAGAGGGCTTTAACAACAGAATCCTGCCCAGGCAAACTTATAGCACCGAAGGCCATCTTATAGTGACTCTTCAGAAGAGCAATAGTGTCACACATCCTCCAAGATACTCTGTAATCTGGAGGTTATCCAAAATTCCATTGCCCATATTCTAACTTGCGCCCAGTTCCACCACTCCTGCACTCTCTGACCAACGCTGGCTCCCAAGTAAGCAATGCCTAGACTTTAAAATTCTCATTCCTGTTTTCAAATCTCACTTTGACCTCATGTTTCAGGATCGCTGTGATCTCCTCCAACACTCCAAGATATCTGATCTGTCTTGATTTTGGCCTCATGACTGACAGCACGAGTGACCTCCTTTCATTTTATATTTCCTCTGCTCAAGGGCAATAGGAGTTTGGATAAACAGCATTAGTCTTTCTGGAGTTCAGCATAGTTTAAATGTATTGGCTCATAGGATATGGGAGTTACTGTGTTGGCCATCATTTATTGTCCATCCCCAATTGCCCTTAGAAGGTGGTAGTAAGCTGCCTTCTTGAACCGCTGCAGTCCGAGGTGATGTGGATACACCCACACTGTTGTTCGGGAGGGAGTTACAGGGTTTGATGCAAAGAAGCAAAGACTCTGAAGGAACAGCGATATATTTCCAATTCAGGATGGTTAATGGCTTGGAGGGGAATTTACAGATGGTGATGTTCCCATGTATGCGTTGCCCTTGTCTTTCTAGATGGTAGAGGGCGTGGGTTTGGAAGTTGCTGTCAAAGGAGCCTTGGTGAGTTGTTGAAGTGCATCTTGTAGATCGTGCACACTGCTGCCACTGTGCGTCTGTGCGTCGGTGGAGGAGGGAGTGAATGTTTAAGATGGGGTGCCAACCCAAGTGGGCTGCTTTGTCCTCAACAATGTCAAGCTTCGAGTATTGTTGGAGCTGCACTCATCCAGGCAAGTGGAGATTATTGCATCACACCCCTAACTTGTGCCTTGTAGATAGATAGCAGACAGACTTTTGGCTTCAGGAGCTGAGATACTCGCTGCCGAATTCCCAGATGTGTCCTGCGCTGGTGGCCATATTATTTATATGGCTGATTCGATTCAGTTTCTGGTCAATCATGACTCCTAGGATGTTGATAGTGGGGGGGTAGTGACCTTTCCTTCCGAAGTCAGTGGGGACAATTTTCCAGCAATATGGCACCCGGTGCAAGTCCCGTTATGTCAGAAAATTCTGGGAGAACCCTAAAACTGGATTCGCGCTGGTTGCAAAACAGTTTGAAATCTTCCCTAGCCCTTCCAGCTGGCGCAAACCGGATCTCGCTCAGAAAGGGCTCGAAGCTGATAGCATAGCATGCATCTTCATGCATTTACATATTATTAGTGAGTACAATGACAGAGCTTCTGGCCTACCAAAAAGTCCACCCCCACCCCCGAGGGGGAAGTCACCCAGGTCCTTAAAAGTGGGGGACCAGGTGTCATGGACTCAAGAGGGGGAATAAGTAGGTCAGTAAAGATCAGCACTTATCTCCAGGATGCACATGGGCATATCAGCCACTGCCATGGTGAAGGGGGAGTGTTCAGAGGAGCTGGGGCTTGAGGCAGCTCGCGCTGGGCTGGAAGACGTCAGGTCAGGGGTCTCCACCTGGATGGGGGTCACGTGCCTAGACTCCTCTCAGCTTGCTGAAAAACCTTTGAAGTAGTTCATTTGAGGTCAATTTCAAAGCCCAGTCGGATTGTATTGGCTACTCTGCTGTCTGCCAGTTTTAAAGGTCCTGTGGTTTTTTGCATGCCCCGTTAACTATTACAAGCAGCAGGCCTGGCAGGTGTTGCCTCAATCAAAGCAGCGTTTCATATATTAATGCAGCCCCTCACGTTCCATAAACTCTGAAGTGCTTCTTAGAATGCCCACCTGATATGTCTAAGCTCATTATTTCCAGAAGGGAATTTTTTCAATCTCATCTGAACTGTATGCCTTTCCTGGAAGCTAGTTTCACTATACAAGCAGGTGAGTCCACTCAGAAATAAAAGTGCAAAGGTTCCTCAATAAGGACTGTCATGATATGCAGACAAGCAACCAATGGGTCACCAGAACAGGACACAACCAATGGGTAATCAGGACACCCAGAGGTGGCATTACCACAAGGGGGCACTACACGACCATTATAAAAAGGACAAGGCACACAGGCTCTGCCTCTTCCACCGGCAGAAACCTAGAGAGCAAGACAGGGTTGATTAACAGCAACATCACACCCTAGCACGTGGTCTAGAGCAAGCTTGTATAGTTAGCAGAGTAGACTGAGTTACTAGAGTCAGATTAGCAGAGTGTCGAACTCATTTAGGAGCATTGTCAATCGCTCAATAAATACATTGAACTTATCTCAGAGTCTGGAGCATCCTTCAGCAGAGCCTACATCAAGTAGCAGCTTACATAACACCACATGGTACAGGAGTGACTGCTCAATCTCCCTAGTTCAACTCAGTAAGGTCAGAGACAACCAGCTACCGAATCCAGGCACGATGGACAAGATTTAGGCTCCTCATCAACTCAGGAACACCAGTAATCTTAGTGCTAACTGCCGTTCATTCAAACAAAAATTCCAACTGTACGTGGAAGCATCCGACCTGAATGGCGGGACCGATGCCCGGAAGGTAGCTCTTCTAATGACCACTGCGGGTGACCATGTGACAGAGATCTTCAACTTGTTTCAATACACAGAAGGACAGGACAAAACAAAATACCAAACCATCCTGGAAAAATTCGACAGCCACTGCGAGGCGGACACAAACAAAATATTTGAGCGCTACATCTTTAAGCAGAGGATGCAAGGCAAAGATGAATCCTTCAATAGTTATCTAACTAACCTTAGACTGCTAGTGCAATCCCGCAACTTCGGTGTCATAACTGACTCCATGATCAGAGACCAAATTGTTTTTGGTGTCCACTCTGATCCTCTGCGAGAGCAATTGCTGAAAATCAAGCTCATGACCGTAAAAGTCGCTATTGAATCTTGCACTGTGAAAGAGCATTCAAAACAAAATCACTATTCACAGTACTAAAATTCTGAGAGTGAAAAACAAGCCTCCCACGCGGTGGAGAGTGTTCAGGCCATCTCCCGGATGCGGCGCCTCCACATCTCCGACGGCAGACATTTCGAGCGCTCCTCCCGGGGCCCGGCGCATGCACAATATAACCGGGAATACAAAGCGGCCGAGAACTGCACTGCTCAGGTGCAAACGGCCAAGAACCGCACCACGCATGCGCAACGATGCACTGAGCGTCATGACATGACGTGTGCAAACTGTGGCACCGCCCACTTTAGAAAAAAATGCCCTGCAAGAGGCAAACGCTGTTTACACTGTGGGAAACTTAACCACTATGCAGCCCTGTGTAGATCTGCACCACAAGTCAGGAGTCAGCGACCACATTTCAGGCAGGATTGTATCAGACGTGTGCAACACCGAACGCATGACTCTGATCAAGGTAGTGCTCCAGATCCAGACGATGACTACCTGGATAACACATACCGAGTAGGCATCATCACAAAGTGCGAATACGCCACACCGGGCACATCGCAAGTCCGGTCAATCCTTGCCGTGGATTCCGAGGATGAATGGAATGCAGTGATGGATGTCAACCAATGCCCCATCCAGTTCAAACTGCACACAGGTGCCTCCGCCAACCTGATCCCGCAGTTGGACTTCACGAGAATCAAGAAGGCTCCCATAATCCTTCCAGCTGCCTGCAAACTCCAGGACTACAATGGTAATGCAATTACGGCACTGGGGTCCTGCCATCTGACAGTGTCCAACCGACACATACAGACAAGCTTACGCTTCGAGATTGTTCAACCAGACAGGGCGTCCCTGCTAGGTGCGCACGCCTGCAAGCAACTGAACCTCATCCAAAGGGTCTACACCATGACGCCGTCTCATCCGGATCTTCAGGCCAGCATTGACGACATCCTGACCCAGTACCCAGATGTCTTTAGCGGGATGGGCACACATCCGTATGAGTACAAGATTCTACTGTGGCCTGACGCCAAACCAGTGGTCCACGCACCACGAAGATTCCCTGCTCCACTGAGGGAGCGAGTGAAAACAGAGCTCACAAGCCTACAAAAGAAAGGCATCATCTCTAAGGTCACTGAACCAACTGACTGGGTCAGCTCGATGGTGTGCGTAAAAAAGCCTTTGGGGGACCTAAGCATCTGCATCGACCCCAAGGATATAAACAAAAACATTATGCGGGAGCATTACCCAATCCCAAAAAGGGAAGAAATCACGAGTGAGATGGCACACGTGCGCTTCTTCACAAAACTGGACGCATCCCAAGGATTTTGGCAAATTCAACTTGAAGAATCCAGCAGAAGGCTCTGCATCTTCAACACTTTTGGCAGATTCTGCTACAACCAAATGCCATTTGGCATCATCTCAGCAGCAGAGATATTCCATCGCATCATGGAACAGATGATGGAAGGAATAGAAGGGGTTTGTTTCTACGTTGATGATATCATAATCTGGTCTTCAACTCTGGAGGGACATGTGTCACGCCTAAAGAGGATATTCCGACGCATATATGAACATGGCCTCAAACGAAACAAAGCCAAGTGCTGTTTTGGGACATCCACGCTGAAGTACCTGGGTGATCAGATATCGAAACATGGTGTACGCCCGGACACGGACAAAATAAAAGCTATTGAGGCAATGAAAGTCCCCTAGGACAAGAAAGCAGTACTGCGCTTTCTTGGAGCGGTAAACTTCCGAGGCAAATTCATCCCGAATTTGGCCATACACACAACGGCCCTCAGAAAACTGGTCAAGAAATCAACCACCTTCAAGTGGAAGAAGGAATACCAGACAGAGTGGTTGGAGCTGAAGGCCAAGCTCACCACTGCACCCGTCCTTGCATTCTTTGACCCAGACCGAGAAACTAAGATTTTGACCGATGCGAGCAGGATGGCATTGGGGCGGTGCTGCTACAAAAAAATGACACATCATCATGGGTCCCAGTAGCATACGCTTCATGGGCAATGACACCGACTGACACCAGGTACGCGTAGATTGAAAAGGAGTGTTTAGGTCTTCTCACCGGCATCCTCAAATTCCATGACTACGTATATGGCCTGCTGACATTTACCGTTGAGATGGATCACAGACCTCTGGTCCACATCATCCAAAAGGACCTGAACGACATGACGCCCCAATTGCAGAGAATTCTGCTCAAACTCCAGAGGTACGATTTCAATCTGGTGTACACGCCTAGCAAGGAGCTCATCATTGCCGACGCATTGTCCTGCTCCGTCACCTCAGCGAGTGAGCCACTGCAGATCATCCAGCACATTGAATCACAGATACAAATGTGCGCAAGCACCCTCCCTGCAACAGACGCAAAGCGAGTCATCCACAACATCAACAATGGGTGGCCAAAAGGGCAATGCCCTCAATTCTACAACATCAAGGACAACTTAACGCTGATCAACGGCATCCTGCTGAAGATGGACAGAATAGTGATCCCGCTGCGTCTCCAGCGCATGGTGCTGCAGCAGATTCATGAGGGACACCTGGGCATAGAAAAGTGCAGACACAGAGCCCGACAAGCCATCTACTGGCCGGCATCAACGAGGACATCACGGACATGGTCCTGGACTGCGAGACCTGTCAGCGGTTCCAACCAGCACAGAGCAAGGAGACGCTCCAACAACATGACCTGGAAACCTCTCCATGGTCCAAGGTCGGCATTGACCTATTCCACAGGAATGGTCGCGACTACATTCTACTCACTGATTACTTTTCAAACTATCCGGAGGTGCTGAAGCTGTCCGACGTCACCTCAAGGACTGTCATCAAAGTGTGCAAAGAGACATTCTCGCGGCATGGGATCCCGAATACCGTCATGAGCGACAATGACCCGTGTTTCCACAGTCGAGAATGATCCACGTTTGCGAAGAGCTACAACTTCAGACAAGCCACCTCCAGTCCGCACTACCCGCAATCCAACGGCAAAGTCGAAAAGGGGGTGCACATAGTCAAGCAACTCATCCACAAGGCCTCGTACTCCGCCTCCGACATCTACCTTGCATTACTAGCGTACCCGGCGATTCCCTTATCAACTGGCATGTCACCAGCTCAACTGCTGATGAACGGAAACCTGCCTGTTCGTGGTTCACCCAGGGGACCAGGAGAGGGGGATTGGCGAGCTCCCACTAAAAAGGGCGGAGAGGAGCTTCAGGTATTTCGGGGTCCAGGTGGCCAAGAGCTGGGGGGCCCTGCATAGGCTTAATTTCACAAGGCTGGTGGAGCAAATGGAGGAGGAGTTCAAGAGGTGGGACGCGTTGCCGCTGCCCTTGGCGGGTAGGGTACAGTCAATCAAAATGACGGTGCTCCCAAGGTTTTTGTTCCTGTTCCAGTGCCTCCCCGTGTTTATCCCGAAGGCCTTCTTTAGGCGGGTCAACAGGAGTATAATGGGGTTTGTGTGGGCGCGAGGGACTCCGAGGGTGAGAAGGGTGTTCCTGGAGCGGAGTAGAGAAAGGGGGGTCTGGCGCTGCCCAACCTCTGTGGGTACTACTGGGCCGCCAATGCGACGATCGTGTGCAAGTGGGTGATGGAGGGGGAGGGGGCCGCATGGAAGAGGCTGGAGACGGCGTCTTGTGTGGGTACGAGTCTGGGGGCACTGGCAACGGCGCCGCTGCCATTCCCTCCAAGGAGGTATACCACGAGCCCGGTGGTGGCGGCTGCCCTCAAAGTCTGGGGGCAATGGAGGCGGCACAGGGGGGAAGTTGGGGCCTCGGTGTGGACCCCAATACGGGGGAACCACCGGTTCGTCCCAGGGAGAACAGATGGAGGGTTTTCGGGGTGGCACAGGGCAGGGATACGAAGGTTGGGGGACCTGTTTGTGGATGGGAAGTTCGCGAGCCTGGGTGAGCTGGAGGAGAAGTACGGGCTCCCCCCGGGGAACACCTTCAGGTACTTACAGGTAAGGGCGTTTGCCAGGCGGCATGTGGTGGAATTCCCGTGGCTGCTGCCACACACAGTACAGGACAGGGTGCTCTCGGGGGGTGGGGGGGTAGCAGTGGGGAAGATCTCGGAAACTTACCAGGTGATGCAGGAGGAGGAGGAGGCCTCGGTGGTGGAAGTAAAAGTGGGAGGAGTTGGGAGAGGGAGGAAATTGAGGAAGGGACATTGGCAGATGCCCTGGGGAGGGTGAACTCTTCCTCATCGTGCGCGAGGCTCAGCCTCATACAGTTTAAGGTGCTGCACAGGGCACACATGACCAGGACAAGGATGAGTCAGTTTTTTGGGGGTGAGGACAGGTGTGTTAGGTGCTCAGGAAGCCCAGCAAATCACACCCATATGTTCTGGGCATGCCCAGCGCTGGAGGAATTTTGGAAGGGCATAGCGAGGATGGTGTCGAGGGTGGTAGGATCCAGGGTCAAACCGGGCTGGGGGCTCGCAATATTTGGGTTCGCAGAGGAGCCGGGAGTGCAGGAGGCGAAAGAGGCCGGTATTCTGGCCTTTGCTTCCCTGGTAGCCCGGCAAAGGATTCTTCTTCAGTGGAAGGATGCGAGGCCCCCTAGCGTGGAATCCTGGATCAACGATATGGCAGGGTTAATTAAATTGGAGAGGGTGAAATTCGCCTTGAGAGGGCCGGTACAAGGGTTCTTTAGGCGGTGGCAACCGTTCTTAAGACTTCCTGGCAGAACGATAGACATTGGTCAATGGCAGCAGCAGCTCGGGGGGTGGGGGGTGGGTGGGGGTTTACTTTATTTTTGTTACTTACACTGGAAGGGTCTGAGGGGGTGTATACACCTGTTGTGTTAAGTCGGGATGTTAATGTTAATTTATTATTTATGTACAGGGGGGAGGGGGGTATGGAGGGTTGCTTTTCTAGACTGTGTTTTGTACTTAACCCTGTTGGGGTTTTTCATTTTGTTATTGATATTTTATGAAAACCTTAATAAATTTTTTTTTTTTTAAAAAGAACAGGGACCTGCGAACAGCACTTCCAGCTCTACACCTGCCCAACCCAGATCACCTACCGGTACTACAAAAGATGCAACAGCTGCGCAACAGTCAGAAACAGAACTATGACGCACATGCCACTGATCTGGATGTGCTATCCCCAGCAGACACTGTCAGGATCAAGACGCCTGATGATGGGTGGGCTGCCTCGGCTGTCAGCGTTCGGCAGGCCGCGCCCAGATCCTATGTGCTAAAAATGTCTGACAGCACCAATGTTCGCAGAAATCGAAGGGCACTGCGGAAAATCATACGCCCACAACCAATTTCCCCTCCACTTCCACCTGTTGAAGTGCCACCTCCAGACACCACAAACCACAAGTCCACCAGTCGTGACTCCCACTCACCTATCAAGACACCAGCATCCCCTCCGCCACCTCTCCGGCGGTCATCGAGGATCAGACGGAAACCCCACAGACTGGACTTATGAATAATTGTTTTTTTACTGTATTTCTGTCCACTGTATATACCAGTCATTCTTAACACTGTCAGCCTTAGCTCCCGTTGCCACATTAGACAGGCACATATACATGTATATATATTTTTTAAATAAAGGGGGAGATGTCATGATATGCAGACACACAACCAATGGGTCATCAGAACAGTACACAACCAATGGATAATCAGGACACCCAGAGGTGGCATTACCACAAGGGGGCACTACATGACCACTATAAAAAGGACAAGGCACACAGGCTCTGCCTCTTCCAACGGCAGAAACCTAGAGAGCAAGATAAGGTTGATTAACAGCGACATCACACACTGGCATGTGGTCTAGAGCCAGCTTGTATAGTTAGCAGAGTAGACTGAGTGACTAGAGTCAGAGTAGCAGAGTGTCGAACTCATTTATGAGCATTGTTAATCGCTCAATTAATACGTTGATCTTATCTCAGAGTCTGGAGCATCCTTCAGCAAAGTCTACATCAAGTAGCAGCGAAGAACACAACAAGGACCTTCTCACAGTCATTGGTATTCTCCACATGAGGGCCAGAGAGCTGAGCACAATCTCCCACATGTTGCTGCCAATGACCTGGGAGATCAGGGCTCCTGATCTGGGTGGGAGGCATTTTAAAGACTGAAAGCTGCCTGCCCAAGGGGCTGGCTGTATGTCACGGGAGTATGTAAAGGGCAGTATAAGGGGCCAATATTTGACTCTTTATTAGACTTTAAGTCATAGGTCATGAACTGACTGCACAGGTGCATTGGCTATTTGATATGACAGCAATAAGATCGCGAGATGTGTAAGTCTGAGTATCCATGGACCATATTGGTCTGGCACTTACCTGCCTCTGAAAGGACTTGTACTGTCTCACATTCTCGCGGCTAATTGGCCATCATCATATACCCTTCACCACTCTCAGCTGCCTCAATCCGTAATTCAGGGTTAATGGTGGACTACTTCAAGGGTTGAAGGTTTGGGGGCTGTGCATCGGGAGGGGTAGGCTAGTATCTCGCAGCAGCGACCACGCAACTGCACTGGGGGATCCAGGAGCCATCATGCCTCACTTCAGGGGCTGGTTTAGCACAGTGGGCTAAATAGCTGGCTTGTAGTGCAGAACAAGCAGCAGCGCAGGTTCAATTCCTGTACCGGCATCCCCGAACATGTGGCGGAATATGTAATTGAAGCCTACTTCTGACAATAAGCGATTATTATTATTATTGGGCATCTATGAGCCATAGCACATGAAGGACCCCACTACAGCTAATATGAAGGGAGGGAACAGGTGGATGGGAGGTCTTTGGCGACTATGAGGTGGCGAAGGCAGTGCCTGTGGCTGTTGAGGCAATGATGTGTTATGACCATCAGCTAATTGAGGTGGCGCATGCCACCAGAGATGGAGCAGGGCTGTCAGCCTCCAGGATCATGAGGGATTGAGAGGTCTGGGATGCATAACCTTACTGACGGTCTCTCTCTCCTTCTCCCATTCCTCCTAGAGTATGATGAATTTTCAAGTCGAGCTGGAAATAATCCTCGTGGATGCAGTGGCAATAGATAGATGCCATTGTTATGACAAGGCCAACATGGGCTGGTGCCTGCACCAGAACAAAAGGGGATGCTGGTTAGGCTCAAGACCAAGTCATCCAAGGCTGAGGAGGGGGCCAAAGGTAGACCTCGGGAAGACAAGATTCAGATGGTGGGGAGGGTGCTGTGGAGAGAGAGGCGAGGCCTAGGGCTCAGTGAGTGATGAGGCTGTCATTCCAGGGTGTCTCTCAGTGTGGATCACAAGGGCTGTCACATATGTTGGGATTCTTTGGAGGGCCTATAGAAGAATCTGAGTACAGGTGTGAAGATAAATTCCCTGTGGGAAAGGAGTCAAAAACAGAGGAGGTGCAGCTTTGAGGTGTGTTATATTTAATGGTGATTATTTACTGTTACAATTGTCCATTGCCTAACTATGGTGTCTGACCTCATCCATGCCCACTCTGTGCTCCTAAAGGAAGAGTCAGAAGGGCTGCAGACTGCCAGAATCTCCTAGATGGAAGGCCCCGAGATGGGCTCCAGCTGTTCCTCCTCTGTTGGGGTGCCCATGGGCCCTTGGACTACTCCATGCGACATTGAGGCAGCTGGAGTCATCTCCAGAAGCTTCTGCGTCACCTGGCACTGCCAGTCCTGGAGGCCCACCATTGTCTGCACCATGATGCCAGAGCCCTCAGCAATGCACCTCTGCATCGCAAGCAAGTTCTAGAGCCCCTCAACAATGGCCCTCTGTGACTGGGTCAAGCTTACGAAGCCCTCAGCCATGGTCCTCAGAGACTGAACCATGCTTTGGACTTTGCTCGGAGGTCCTGCCCCAGGCTTTCCTAAGCCGTTGCAACCCTTGTAGTGCCACGCAATGTTGGCATTATTTCCTACACCTGAAAGCTTTGGGACTCCTGGAATCAGCCTTGTAGTTGCTGGAATGTCTCCTGGATATCCCGGCTCTGCCTTTTCATCTCCAGCAGCCCAGGGTGTACCTTTTCCAGAGGCTCGGCTACAGACTGGGGGCCACCAATGTCCTGGGATCCAGCAGACATCCGACTGCCCAATCCCTTGGAAATTCCTGCCTCCACCGGATGTGCATCAGAAGCGGAGTGGTGCTCACCAGATAGTGACCCAGAAGCTGTCTGCTAATGTCACCCACCGAGGTATGTGTCTCCGCAGTTGTGGATGGTACGGGTGATGCCTAATCGGTCCTTTCCTCAGAGCTTTCCACCGAGGTTCTGGGGTTGAGAGGGGAGGGGGGGGGGAACTTCCCCTGCGAGGAACACAAAGAGATTGTAAGCCAGTTGGCTGGCGGTTCAGGGGGAGGGGGACTGCAGCAGGTGGCATATGTGGACACCATGCCTGGACAGGAAGGGGTCCAGATGAGGAGTGCCAGAGGGATTTGAAGAAGATGCTGAGGGGTCGGGTGCTGGGAGATCGTGAGGTGTGGGAGTGGATTAATGTTGACAGTTCAGGTGTGACAGACGGGACTGATTCCAGGAGTCGACAGGTGCACACTCATCCTTGCAGCTCGAATGAGGTCATTCACTTTCTTGCGGGATTGGATGCCGGTCTTCCGTATCATGCTGCTGGCACTGACTGCCGCAGCCACCACATCCCAGGACGGATTAGCCTCGCTGCTTCTCCCCATATGGGGGTACAGGGTTCCCTACCTCTCCTCCACCGTGTCCAGAAGCCTGTTCAGGTTTCCCTACAGGAATGGAGGAGCAGGTCTCCGCACTGCCATCCACCTGGCTTGTCTGGGAGTAAGTGCAGATGGACCATTTAAATGCAGCTCCCCCTTATTAACATGTGAGGAAAGGATATCTCGCTCAAGGAGTGAAACAACAAAGAAATAGGGATATGGTACATTAAAACAAACTTTATTACTAACACTGTTAAAATATCTTTGACATCACATGAGAAAATAGCTTACAATTACCCCTTGAACAATACTATTCAATACAGTGAATACAATACACTTAACTGCTATCTTTATTCCCACTCAAACAACAAGAAAACAAAATCTTAGCTCGCAATCTACTTTTAAATAGCTAGCACTTAGGAACCTTCTATACACAGATGTTCTTTGAGAAAGAAAGATCATTTGGCACTGCTTTAAAGTCAAGACCTGACTCCTGTCAGAACCATGCGTAAACTCTGGATGTATTTCTTCAATAGATGTTTCAGCTGGTTTGTTCACCTTTCCTACACACACTGCTCTTCTATCTGCAGGCATAACCTTTAACTGAACTGCAGAGAGCAATCTGTTTGACTTTTGGTCACAACTTCAGCTAGAACTTCACTGACCTGCTTTCCTTGAAAATACCTGATAACCTAACTCCACCCAGTAACAACAATCAACTCCACAGGGTATCCCCCTTAATCCAAACAAAATTGTCTTCGTCCAAGCTTTTTATGATGGTTTAATTGCACTCTGGCTCCCAATCCAGGCTTTTAACCCTTACTGCACCAAATACCTAGAATGCAAAGTATTTGAAATACATTCATCACAGACAGTGCACAGTTGAGCCCCAGGTCAGGCGAATCAAGTGCCTGGGGTCTCCAAATCAGCGTGATTCACTTGGGGGTTTAGTTATCACACTAAGTGCAGGAAGATCGTGATCAGATTCCCGCTGGAACCGCTGGCGGGATTCGTACCGATTTTCACACCCGGAATGACACTTGGGAAAATTCCGCCCAGAATCTGCATGCGCACTACAATAACTCCCAATCACACCTCAACTATAAAGTACAGATTTAGATGCTCAAATTCAGTTTAAGCAACTACAAAATATTTTACTTTTAAGGTCACTCATTGAGATCCTTTTAGGAACTTGAGGACTGATTTAGCTCAGTGGGCTAGACAGCTGGTTTGTGATGCAGAAGAAAACCAGCAGTGCGGGTTCAATTCCTGTACCAGCTGAGAATTCTGGATTCTCCCTCTGTGGACCCGATCAGGCGCCGGAATGTGGTGACTACGGGCTTTTCACAGTAACTTCATTGCAGTGTTAATGTAAGCCTACTTGTGACAATAAATGTTATTTGTTTACTAAGACAAACATTGAAGAACAGGAGGCTGCCATTTATCCATCAGACCTGTCTCGATGTCAGCTCTTCAACTGAAACTATCAACTCGAGTCTCAATCATGTTCCGACTTAGAGAAAAAAAAGGTACATTTGGAAGGGATATTTTGAATTGCGCACATCCCATAAAGTTATGAATTACAGAGTTTTTAGCCTCATCATCATGATGGTCACGTCAAATAGCTAAATGGTCACGTCAAATTTATAAAAGAAGTTAAAAATACACAAAGTCAAAAACTGTACGACAAACCAAATCTTCCTGGTCAGCATATGTTCAAGATGGGAAACAGCTTGTCTCAGTTGGTAACACTCTCTCCTCTTCAGAAGGTCAAGAATTCAAGCCTTACAGCACAGTCTACTCTGACACTCTAAAGGTAAGGTAAAGTCGCCATAGTTACAGGTGACTATAGACTGTTTTCCTCATTGAGGGAGAGACTTAGGATCGCCACACCTCAGGCGAGGGGGCATGGTTTTCATGAATAACCTCACCCAGTGCGGGAATTGAACCCGCGCTGCTGGCCTTGCAGTTGCTGGAATGTCTTATGATGCAGCTGTCCAGCCAAGTGAGCTAAACCGGCCCCCCAAATGCAGTGCTGAGTGTGTTGCACTGTCAGAGCCAACTTATCAATGAAACACTGAGCTGAGCTCCCAACTCAGGTGGATGTGAGAGATCCACTATTGAAGAGGAGTACAGAGCTTCACCATTAATCCTCTCAACCACTGCTAACAAAAACAGAATAGCTGATCATTCATCTTGCTTGAAGCTCATAGGATCCTGCTGTGTGCAAAGTGGTTGTGCCAGTTTACATAACAGTAACATGAAAATATCCATTAGGTGCGAACAGCTCTGACACATCCTGAGGACATGATAAGGGAGGCCATAAGATTGCAGATTATTTTCTTTGAAGAAGGCCATTTGGGGAACGAGTAAAGGAATTTGAATTTGCAAATGGTTCATGAAAGAACGAGCATGGACTGACTCAATGGGCAAAATTTCCTTCTTCCATCCTGTATTATTCAGGGCTATACATAAACTGGTTAAACGTTGTGCGAGGGATAGCTTTGCGATGCTCCGTTCTCAGCGTACGTGAAATGGAAGCACAAGTAGCAGAGTTGACCCGATTATATTACAGGCCTATCTCCAGCCAAATGCTGTCATCCAGCTGGGCTGCATGCCAGGAAAAGACCTTCTCAAGAATACCGTCATCATATCATCTGAACATTTCAAGTTGATTACCACCTTGCAATGACCTCCTACGGTCCACTATTCTAAATATGATGCATATCTACAATTTGCCTCAAAGTACTTCACAACCAACAAAGTACCTTGAGAGTGGTCCACTATTGTTGTGTAGCCAAATTTGGCAATCAATTTTGCACACCACAAGATCTAACAAACCGCAGTTGACCGGTTAATTCATTACTGGTGGCATGGTTGAGGGCTAAATGCTGGCCAGGACAACATGGATACCTCCCCTACTCTTTTTCAAATAGTGGCCTTGTGATCTTTTATATCCATGCGGCCAGGCAAACTTGGCCTCAGTTTAGTATCTCATTCAAAAGCAGCATCCTTGTGTGCTCAAGTCCACAGTGGAGCTCAGGATCATGACTTTCAGACTCAACGAGTGCCGCCAACTGAGCCAAGCTGGCAAGTTAAGAGTTTGGCGAATAAAAACTTTTGCAAGAAGAAATAAAAAGGTTATCAGCAGGATTTTCTCACCAACTGCAAATGCGGAGACCAATTTTACCAGGCATGAAAATCCTCCTGACCAAGAACAGTAACACTGAAACGCACCGAACTCAGGGGACTCTTGTGTGGAAAACACTATTATGATACAAAAGATCTTCTTTCTGATGGGAAGGGATTTTTAGGCGCCTTGGGAAGGTTGTGGGGTAATGAGCAGTGAACTGCACAAATTGTTCTGAAAGGTAGATGGACTTTATATCTGACTTTATTCCCCTTTCAATGTAATTTATGCTTTGTCTTTGTGACGCAATATACAACCTCCATCACAAACAGTGGGCCCTGTGTTTATTTGAGATTCACAAAGTTGCACTGAGTTTTAATCACTTCGATTTGCATTCCTCCAACGAAGCATTGTGATTCCACTATATAAATTTTTTTAAGGGATGGGTTTGTCACTTTAACTGTTTGAGGGATGTAAGGGTAATTTACACAGTGAAGCAAATCATCAGGAAAGGGTATTTGCCTGTTAGGTCAATAGAGCTCAGGACTTTGTTCTTATGAAGCATTATTTGAGAACATTACATGGGAAATACTGCTTTCATGAACTGTGTGACGTGAATCTGCATAGAGACTGTATACACAGAAATGCTTCTATGCAGGATTTCTTGGTCCGTATTTTTCATTTTGTTATATTGCTGAGGGGACTGTCGAAATTGGAACCCTTTCAGACGAGAAGCTGAAGTGGGATTCGACCCATTGACTCTGGTCTACAGCCCACCTCACCTGCAACTTCAGGTGATTGCAGATGATCCCAGGACACTATTGGAAAGGGAACAGGAAATTCTTCCTCTGTCCTGACCAGCATGCTAACCCCAACCAACAATCCCCAAATGTCTGGTCAATCGGCATATTTTGTTGAGAAAGAGCAGATGGCGGGCGCATTTATACAACACATTTCATGACCTCCACATGTCCCGAAGTCAGACAATAAATTAGCTGTTGCAACATAGGAAATGAAGCAGCCAATTTGTGCACAGCAAGCTCCCACCAACAGCAATGAAATAAATGTCCAGATTATCTGCTTTGAGGAGTAATTATTGGAAAGGCCAGCAAGGTGAACTCCCCTGCTCAACTTAGAATGGTGCCATGGGATCTTTTATCTCTGCCTGAGGGGGCAGACAGAACCTCAGTATCTCCTCCGGCAGTTCAGTGCTCTCTCAATACTGCATTAAAGGGCCAGCCCAGATTACATACCCAAGTCGACTCAATACCACGTGAACTATTATCCTTCCGACAGAACAAGTCACTGCACTTCAAACCTCATTCATTGGCTGAATATTGTTTGAGGTAATCAGGGGATTGTTATACCAATGAAAAGCCTTCCTTTAAATGGCATGTAAAAAACCTGAGAAGCAAATACTGCAGATGTTGGAAATACAAACAGAAAATGCTAGATACTCAGCAGGTCAGGCAGCATCTGTAGAGACAGAAACAAAGTTAAACCTCCCGGCCTATTAACAGACCTGTAACGTGGGATGGGTATCTCCCATCCCGCCAATACCCACCCTGCTAGTGATGGCCACTGTCTGAAAGATTGACTTTCAGCCGTTCTCCAGATTTTCCCATCGCGCCTGTTGCGTCCGTCACTGGCGGGACAGGGGAAAATCCTGACCCTTAACTCTGTTTCACAAATGTTGCCCGACCTGTTAAAATATTTTCCAGTGTTTTCTGGCTAATACAAAAATTCTGATTCATTTGTAAAATATCATCATTTCATTGCATTGCACAAACCTAGACTTCTCACATGGAAAAGACAATATAAAATTATCACACAAAGCCAGTGCATCATCTCTGATAGCAGACAGGGCTGCCCCAGAGTACAAACTAAAGAGCACTGTGCATAATATAAAATCACCAAGAATTGCCTTGGATTCAAACATGTCCTAGAGTTGAAAGGACAGTGTCCTAGCCCAGTATTCAAACACACCCATTTCCTCAGGGGATTATAATAACTGAAGCTCTGTATCAGCCTGGGAAACATTTCAGAAATCTTAACATGTCAGTCACTTTCTGATTCCAGAAGTTGATAAGCACACCTTGATCTGGCACTGGTTCAACACTTCATTCCAATCTATTTCGAAGTCAAGCAAACTAATTAGGTTTCACTAATCTAGATGAAGTTCCCAGAAATTTGTTCAGTGTGACCACATGATTGTTTAAACATACAGAGCATTCATTGTAGCTCTTCGTACTGCAGCATTCCTTCTACTGAAATGCAAGATAGTAAAAAAGCAAGGGTTAGAAACTCTGTGCTAGGCTGTCTTTCAGCAGCTTCTTGCAAGATACTTGCTCCGTGCACAATCAAATTATAAATAGACCACCGATACAAATGAGTGGGTCAGGTTTCGGGTATTAATATTTATCTCTTGCATAAAGGGACTGTGATGAATGGAAGAAATTTGTATATATATTTAAGTTTCTATCTGTTGCAGTAATGTTTTTAAAAGCTTTAGTTCAGGTATATATAGCTATTGCAGTAACATTATTAAAGAATCTAGGTTAAGGTATTCAGACTCTGTGGCTGTACAACGTGCAATGTGCAATTAAGATGTGGTAAAAGTGAATTGTCGCCAATCATTCCAACCATGTATTTTGTTTAAACGAGAGGCCTAATGGAATTGATATGATTTCTGGAGATTCCCTGGAGAGTAGATAATTTGAGACATTGTTTTTAGACTTAGCTAAGCAGGTCAGGTGATCAGAGTGGGATAAAGATGATGTCATTAATGAGAGGAGCAGGTCTGGAGCAGACAGTTTAACTTTTAGTTTTGCTAGGAGTTTTAAGCTTTTACCAAAGGCTGTCAGGTTAAGCAGTAGCCTGACACAGACAGAATGATCTGCATGCTGTATCCTGATCCTCTCTCTCTCCAGGCAGTCTTTCTTAGAAAGGTCTATACAAGTGGACAGAAAGTATCCCTGTGTTTTTCTAACTTTATTTATAAGTGGCATTTGAGATGTATTGGGGTTGCTTGGTTGGAATATTTATAGTGAAGGTATAAGGTGTAAATTTAAGTTTTTCCATGTGTTTAAGAATTCTTTAACTGTTAATTGAAAAGCTATTTTCTATGATAATGTGGTTAGCCCCGTGTTAAAAATAAAGTTTGTCTTAATATAAAAAATACCCATTGGTCACTCCTGGGATGAAGCATTCTTTCCTCACAGTTGTCAAAATTTAACAAAAACGTTTGGGATTTTTGTCCGATATCCGAACAAGTATTGGGGTCAGGACAGATACTTTGAAGTATTTGTTCCAGTTAGATGAGGCAGAGTTTTATAACACCGTAATATTTCTGCTTGTAGCAGAGGGTAGCAGAAGAAGCAAATTTAATTTGATGTTCAGGATATGGGTGAAATTGGCCTGAAATCTATGTTGAGTTGCCAGGAATTTTATGTTTAGTTTCTGAAAGGATGACAACATTGCATGACACCCAATACCAGTGATGGGCAACCTAGGCTAGTGAGTGGGCCACATGAGTGGACCTCCTTCACCTGAGTGGGCCACAAGATTGAAAATAGGCTTGTTCACTACCATGGCCCCGTGAATAAGATTAAATACATTTAATACATTTGAAAACGAGTTATGGAAAATGCTTAACTATTTAAATATTAATAGAACTGTCATCATCTTCATTATGGGATAAACAAGATATTTACACTATGCATGCCAAGAGAGTGCGTGCCTCTCACAGTCAATATTGTGGGCAATCAACATGCACCTCACTTTACTTGCCCTAGCTTTATGTGCATATCACTTCAGTCATACCGGTAGGAAAAAACCGACGCAGTCGGAAATCAGTGGAATATGGCAAACCTGTGCATGGGCAACAGTCAACCAAATGTCTCGTGGGCCGCATGTAGAACCCAGATGGGCCGCAGGTTTCCCACAGCTGCCCTGTACTGCCCATTTAGCTCTAGACAGTTTAATTTCTAGTTATTCATAGAATCATCAAATTCCCATAGTGCAGAAGGAGGCCATTCGGCCCATCGAGTCAGCACCGACCCTCTGAAAGTGCACCCTATCTTGGCCTACTCACCTGCCCTATCCCTGTAACCCCACCTGAATTAACATCTTTGGTCATTAAGGGGCACTCTAGCATGGCCAATCCACCTAAATTGCACTTCCTTTGGACTGTGGGAGGAAACCGGAGCACCGGGAGGAAACCCAGGCAGATATGGAGAGAGAGTGCAAACTCCACACAGACAGACGCCCGAGGCTGGAATTGAACCTGTGACCCTGGCACTGAGAGGCAACTGTGCTAACCATGCCGCCCTTATTCTCGCATTTTAAATTAAAGATTCTTGGAATTCTTCAATAGGAACTATAGCTACTCAAATTGTTAATTCTTCTTTAAGGGTTAGATTTGTGGGGAGGAGCAGCAAAGCGCTTTCTAAAAATGCAATTTGTAGCCATTTCGAAAGCAATTTTTTCCCTCAAGTTTCCATTCAAAACTCATTTGGATGGCAACAAACACCAAATCTGCCATGAACCAGCATAACTGGTTAGGGTTTTAAAAACGGAATTGTTAAAAACTAAAAGAAATGTTGCTTCATAAAGTATTCATGGCACTTTTAAGAACAGTATCTTGGGTGCAGTTTGATTACTGCACAAAAATAATGCACTAAGTCACAATGGAAATCCACCTTTTGTGATCAATTACTGACAATGACTTTGAAAAAATATACAGAACCATTTATATACTGTGGTACGGTTGTCAGTTTTAGTAAATTAAAAAGCAATTATCTCCAAAAGCTTTTAAAAACTTGCACGGAATGAAACCAGCTAATTTGTAAAGCCTCCATGAAGACCCACAAATTAGTGCAATTATCAAACATTCCACAAGGGCAATTAATTCAACCTGAGGTTGTGGTCAGTTTTGAGCTCATGGCCAGCTTCTGTCACAGCCCTTTGAAAATCAGCAGAAATGTTCGTGGAAACTGGATTTGCAGTCTTTCACCTCGGTGCTGAAAAATAATCATGGCAGCACCGACCGTGAGTGGGACAAGTTGACCAAAGGCTATAAATTAAAGGTTGAGGACAGAAAGCGCACATCTCATACAAGACTTTTAATATGTACATACCCATACTGTTGTAGACATTTTGCATAACTCAAGCATGGGTGATTTCTGGGCAATTATTTTTCATCTTGTTGATGAAACATACCATAAGTATGTTACGAGGTGGGAACAATTAACTTCCCCGTGAACCTAGAAGAATATGAGCTCCCCTATTAAGGGGGCCGGGGGACCTCTAAACAATGTCTAGTTGTATGACGTATAAATCCGGCCAGTTTGGCCCCGGTAAGGCAGACTCAGTTGGAATCGAGATGTATATCATAGTTAAGTTTCTTTGTACTTCTCGGTGTGGGCTCCTTTTTGCCTTTATAAAACATCTGCATTACTCTTACAAGTGGACGAGCTTGCTCCCCCAGTATTCCTGTAGATATCAAATAGCAAACAACCAAAAATTTAAAAGAAATCAGGTGGAAATATTCCAACCTTTCATAGTGGCATACTTTACAAAAACAACTTGCACTTATAAAGTGCCTTTAACCTTCTAAATGATCCCAAGGTAATTCGCAGGAGAGTTATCAGACAACATTTGCCATTAAGCCACAGGAGAGGAGACTAAGATGGATGATAAAAATCTTGAATAAAGAGATTGTTTTTTAAAAATAAATTTAGAGTGCCCAATTAACTTTTTCCAATTAAGGGCCAATTTAGTGTGGCCAATCCACCTACTCTACACATCTTTGGGTTGTGGGGGTGAAACCCACGCAACACGGGGAGAATGTGCAAACTCCACACGGACAGTAGCCTAGAGCCGTGATCGAACCTGGGACCTCGACACCGTGAGGCAGCAGTGCTAACCACTGCGCCACCGTGCTGCCCTTAAGAAAAATCGGTTTTAAGGAACATCTCGAAGAGAGTGAGGGAGAGATTCTTCATAGAATTCAGTGGAGAACTGCCCCCCACTTCATCTCCAGCCACTCCACTTCACTGCTTTTTCCAGTCTCCGCACTCTTTTAACTCTTTGATAAAAAAATTATTTTTAAATGTTCCCAATTAAGGGGCAATTTAGCATGACCAATCCACCTGCCTTGCACATCTTTGGGTTGTGGGGGGTGAGATCCACGCAGACACGGGGAGAATGTCCAAACTCCCACACGGACAGTGACCCGGGCCGGGATCGAACCCGGCTCCTCCGTGCCACGAGGCAGTAGTGCTAACCACTGCGCCACATTGCCGCCCCATCTCTTCTTTTTAATCTTCATTGTTTGAAGCAAGACAAATTTACTTGAGAAAATTAAACCACACAACTTCACCCTTGATCCCCCACCACAAATAAATGGTAACTCGAGAGAGAGGCATGAACATTTGAAGCACAACTGGGTTCACGGGAAACTGAACCAATTCACAAATCAGCCAATTACTTCTGTTTGTACCAGGAGGAAACGAAAATCTCAATATTTTCCACAAATGTTGTAGATGTTAGGTCGACCCCCAACTTGGGACATCATTCACTGCAGACATGGATTTTTGATGCATGGGTTAACTGTCATGTGATTCTTGCATTATTAATGAGCTTAGGAAAAATGTTCCCTATTTGAATTGTGATGTACTTGACATTGTGCCATAACCTATGAAATTGCATTTCCCAGTCTGGCAGCCTGCCTATAATCTAACAAACCCCTTTTTGCAAAATTCAGAACTTGGACAATTTGAATCACAGTGTCAATCTTATTTTTTTTAAAAGCATATATGCGGTCTTTTCTCTTTCCCCAAGCCCCCAGCTCTGGTTAATGGTGTGTTCAGTTATCTACACTCCTGGGGCGGGATTCTCCGACGCCCACCGGGTCGGAGAATCGCCGGGGGGGGGGGGGGGGGGGGCGGCGTGAATCCCGCCCCGCCGCAGCTGCTGAATTCTCCGGCGCCGGTTTTCAAGCGGGGGCGGGGATCACGCCGTGCCGGTCGGGGGCCGTTGGCAGCTGCCCCCCCCCGGCAATTCTCCAGGGAAATGTGCAGGAAACACGCGGTTCTGCGCATGCGCCAACTCGCGCTGGCCCACGGCGGCCCCTCGCCGCCGGTTGGCGTGGCGCCAACCCCTCCAGCGGCGGCCTAGCCCCCGGAAGTGTGGAGGATTCCGCAACTTCCAGGCGGCCCGACACCGGTGTGGTTCGCGCCGCTCTTGGAGCCGGCGTCGGGCCGTCCCGCTGATTGCGGGAGAATCCCGGCCCATGTCTTACACTTTTCAAATCAGAAGAAATCAAAGCAGCAATAAAGCACTTGTCCCTTTCAGACTTCTGCCCCATTATGTCTTCTGGTTCCCTGAAGTCAGAAGCAACTTAGACTTTAGATTCAAAATACTGTGAGTTTCATGGTGTGTATTTCTTGCTGTTCATCAGGTGGCTGGTGGACTAATAGATTGCTGTTGTTACTCAGCACACAACTGCACTACAGCAGTAAAATGTAGCACTGCGTGATACATATTCACATAACAATTCGTTCCTAGCTCTTGAACAATAATATAAATATATATCATCCAATATTCAATATGATCAGAACTGATCGACCTAAGCCCCTCTATTTCACCACTCCTTAAAAGCCACCTCTTAGCCCAAAGATTTGGTCACCCATCCTTGAATCTCTTCTGACTCCCAGACCAATTTTGACTGATTATGCTGGTGTACAATATCTTGGGCTGTTTTCCTGCATGAAACTATAATTTCAGTGACAGCGAGGGGGATACTGGCACTGTGTAAGGTAGACAATCTATTGACTGAAAACATTGCGGTCTGGGCTAATAAGCAACACTCGCACCACACGAGTGACAAACAATGACCATCTCCAACAAGAATCTGATTATCTCCCCTTAACATTCAACGGTATTGCCATAGCTGAATTGCTACCATCAACATCTTGGTGGTTACCATTAACCAGAAACTGAACTGGACCAGCCATATAAATACTCTGGCTACAAGAGCAAGTCAGAGGCTGGAAATTCTGCAGCAATTAATTCACCTCTGACTCCCCAAAGCCTGTCCATCATCTGCAAGACACAAGTCAGGAGTGTAATGGAATGCTCTCCACTTGTCTGGATGAGTGCAGCTCCAACAATACTCACAAAGCTCGACACATCCAGAACAAAGCAGCCCACTTGATTGGCACCCTTCCTCCGCCTTAAATATTTACTTCTACCACTACCACTGGACCATGACTGTCATGTGGACCATCTACAAGATGCGCTGCTGCAACCCACCAAAGGTTCTTCAACAGAAACTCCCTGTGGTGGTATGTATTAGGGGTAATACGGTACACCACGTGTCGACAGGCTATTGGTGGAGGGATGCCAGGTCCTGATAGGATCTGCCACCTACTGGACTCCACCCAGAAATGCCGGTATAAGAACCCAGTTTTTCCCTCCATTTCCCTCAGCAGTTGCATTCTGTAACCACGCTGCTGGGGATAAAGTTCTGCTTAATAAAGCCTTCAATTGACATTACCTCAACCTGCCTCGCGTCATATTGACGGTGCTACACTCCCCAATCCACCATCTCTACTGCTTGAAAGAACAAGGGCAGCTTATGTGTAGGGCAAGTTCCCCTCCAAACCACACACCATCCCAAGTTGGAAATACATTGCTCTCTACTTAACAGCACTGTGGATTTACGCACACCACATGTACTGCAGTATCTCTTCAAGAAAATTAGACATGGCCAAGAATATCGGCCTTGACAATGACATCAACATCATGTGAATGCTGAATGATTAATTAAAGAAATCGCTGAAATGTGATGATTCTATAATTCAATTTTTCTCTGTGTGAATCTTGACTGAATACCGTTCTGCTACTGATTCTGGAGACCAAAATTAGCACAATCCAACTAAATCTTAGCCAACTTTCCGAATCCAAACAAGATTCAACAAAGGTTACATCATGTCCAGCTGTGCAAGAGGACATGAGATATATGAAATAGTGTGCCTCTATCGGAATAATGTAGTTCATGAGTTCTTCTATCCGTCAGAGTAGCACTAACCCAATGGAGCATTTCACAGACTGATAGATGACTTCATGACTGGCAAATGACCAGGTCATTCAGATGGTATTATCTCACTTGTTCATGTGTACAATTAAAAAATCAGGCTGCACAATGAGCTGCTATTGTTTACTGACTGGAGCAGATTTTTTAAAGTTTGATAATGTTCTAAGTGGGAATGTTCTGGAAAATTTCACCCAACAAATATCACTTCTCAGAACTAAATCTTAAAATGTTCCCATTAAGTAAGGGATAAATGTTTTGCCAGATTTGAATGGTCAACCATCTTACAATATTAACTGTAGCCATTAAGTGGCAGAACAGTTCACAACATTGGTGCAATGAGTGACACCACACAACATTAGGATGTGGTTCAAGAGCTCCCAAACCCAACCACTTGAGAGGGTGGAGGGGGCACCCTCCAATAAACACTCGCCAATAGTTAGGGGACAATTGGGAAAACAAATGGTTATTTATGGAGGGTAAAAAGCGGCTTATGATACAAGGTAGGCATTGGATGGATAATGAAGGGAGAAGAACGAACAACAACCAAATGGGGGGAATGGATGGCTTTTGAGAGTTGGCTGGACTAGAGTGTCACGGAAAGTGCTGTGTTGGCTGGGGTGCAGGATTTGTGTGAAAAGGTCAGAGTTAGACACAGTGCAGAGTCCTTTGAAGAGAGTCTCGATTGGGTTTAATGTCTCTCTGAAGAAGTCAGTGTGCGGTTGAATGTGACAGCAACGGTTGAGCTAGCGCTCAAGAAGTGAACGACTGGTGGTCTGTTGAAAATCCAAACATCAATTTGATTAAGTCTCAGAAACACACAAAGAAAAGCAGTCAACTGTGAAATTTTAAACTACTTCAATTTTCAAGCAAAAATTCAAAACTCTCAGGGGAAGTCGCCATTCTCCCCTTGAAAAACAGCCCACTAACTTTGTGCCTTCAAGTCGGATTACCCCTTCAGACTTTCATGTATCTCTGTTTTTCCCTGTAATATTTGTGAAGGGTTGCAATGTACACTGAAAGTTTAAAATACAGAACCCTGGTAATTATTTGTCAATTTGCCAGCCAGTCAGGCTGTATTAGCATTTTTGAAAGCAAGTCAATTTTTGCTGGTTTTCTAGTTTGATGTGCATGGCGTTAAAATTTAGAGAACGTAAACCCGAATTAATTCAAGCTAATCTGTAACAATTGAACAATGGAAGACTCACTAAAAGTAGCAAAAGGAAAATTTAGAGCTGATGTCAGGGAATACGTCTTCACACAAAAGAGTGACTGACTAAAGCATAGAAAGGATTCCTGGCAATAGCCCAGAATCAGAAATGCACTAGTGGGTGAGAACAGACTATTTCAACCTGGACACCCTTAGATGGGCTGAATAGTATTGCTCATCTGTATCTAGTTTTCAGTGGTGGGGGTGGGGGGTTAATTTTTTTTCTTTTTGCTGACTTACACTTGCTTCTTTCAAGGTCCTTTGCCGCTTTATTTTCTTCCTTCACAAGATTTCCATTCTCTTTGATTTTAAGTTATTGGACCTTAAAATAATAAATTAAATTTAAGATGCAAATAAACCGCGATTGAATTGATTGGTGTAATGGGTTCAAGGGGTTACATGGTCTATTGAAAATACTATGTTAACTTCTCCCCTTTTTTTGTATTTCTATCTTTGACTGAATTGTCCTTTGTTAAGATGAAACCTTTAGCACTGCTGCCTCATGGTGCCGAGGACCCAGGTTCGATCCCGGCCCCGGGTCACTGTCTGTGAGGAGTTTGCACATTCTCCCCGTGTCTGTGTGGTTCTCACCCCCACAACACAAAGATGTGCTGGGTAGGTGGATTCTCTATGCTAAGTTGCCCCTTAATTGAAAAAAAAAAGAATTGGGTACTTTAAAGTTAAAAAAACATGAAACGTTGTTACGGTTTGATCATATGTTCTCTTTCCTCATCTTAAAACAGGTGAAGCCAACTTTGCTTGTTTTTGTGGGCTTTCGTTCTGCTGTTCAGTAGCAGTCCTCTCTCTGCTCCTTCAAAATTGTAGGTCAAAGACAGAGGGCGGGTTTCTACGTCCCACCGCACCAGATGTCGGGTGTTGCACGCTGTAGGGATTCTCCTTTTCGCCGGCTGATCAATGGGGTTTCCCATTGTGGGGCAGCCCCATGCCGTCGGGAAACCCCGGGCTGCCGGCAAAACGGAGCGCATCAGATGTACATGTGGAGCGCGTCAGCTGCTCACTGCTAATGGCCAGACAACTGAATACAGCCTGAATTCCTCATTATTTAAAAGGCAGCAGTGGCCGGCTTCTCAATTAAAATGCCCAACGGCCGCTACCGGCTTTTTAATTGTGAATGGCAGCCACTGCTGCTTTTTAAATAAGAAGGAATTCAGGCTGTATTCAGTTGTCTGGCCATTAGCAGTGAGCAGGTCACATGCCCTGCATGTACACCTGGGGCAGGATTCTCCCGCAACTGGCTGGATAGCCCGACGCCGGCACCAAGAGCGGTGCATACCAATCCAGCGTCGGGCCGCCCGAAAGTTGCGGAATCCTCCGCACTTCCAGGGGCTAGGCCGGCGGCGGAGGGGTTGGCACCGTGCCAACTGGCGCCAAAGAGCCGCGTGGGCCGGTTGAGTTGGCGTATGCACAGAAGCGCCGCCGTGTTACCTGCGCATGCGCAGGAGGTTTCTTCTCCGCGCCGGCCATGGCGGAGCCTTACAGAGGCCGGCACGAAGAGAAAGAGTGCCCCCACGGCTCAGGACCGCCTGCAGATCGGTGCACCCCGATCGCAGGCCAGGCCACCGTAGGGGGCACCCCCGGGGCCCGATCCCTCCCCCCCCCCACCCTCCCCCCCCCCCCCCCCCGAGTACTCCGGTAGACAGCCTTCTAGCCAGGTTCCGCCGTGATGGACCGTGTCCATTTCACGCCGGCGGGGCTGGCCGAAAACGAGTGGTCGCTCGGCCGATCGGGGCCCAGAGAAATGCCGGGTGGGGGGGCGCTGCCAACGGCCCCCAACCGGCATGGCGTGATCCCCACCCCCGCCCAAAAACCGGCGCCGGAGAATTTGGAAGCCGGCGTCGGAGCGGCGGGATTCACGCCGCCCCCCCCGGCGATTCTCCGACCCAGTGGGGTTTGGAGAATCCCGCCCCTGATGTCAAGCGCCCCATTTGTACGTGCTTTCGGCTCTGAAATCACGGAGGAGAGCTTCTTCCATTTTCTAGCTGCTGACAAGCAAGGCAAGAGGGCTGTGAGGATGAATTGTTTTGTTACAAGAAAGAGATCGCCAGAGACACAAATAGGCAGTGTACCTACTGGCCAGAATCTCACATCTGAATATGCTGGAAAGAGCTGCTCAGGAAAGTCCCAGGCAGGACAGAGCAGTGCTAGTGTTAGCTCAGTACGGAGCTCCAGGGCCTCTGGTTAACAGCCTACAAAAAAGAGACTTACCTCTTGTAGCGCACAATGACTTACAAGAGAGACGAATAGAGATGAAGTCGATGAGGCTTTATTAAGTGTGACTTGTTCCCCGCAGTTCAGCAACAGACTGGAGCTGCGGGGAGAAGCCCAGGTTCTTATACTCCGCCTTCAGGGCGGAGCTAGGGATCAACAGCCAACCAGGACCCGGGATCTGTCAGCCAATAGCATCATGGCTTCACAGTCCCACATGACCCCTAATGCATACTACCACATTCACCCCTTGTTAAAAATGAACCCGGCGGGGTGGTGCTTCGCATGGTGGTAGGGGTTTACAAGGCTGTCCTGGGAGGAGAACATTTTTTTGGCATGTCCTTTCAATGTTCTACACTTTGCCCTACATTAGGCTATGTACAGGGTTTGTGAACTATTTACAATATTCGTAAGAGGAAAAAGAACATTCTCGTTAAAGTCCACAACATTCTTGTGTTACATCGATGCCACGAGTCGAGCGGGCGGTCTGGTCTTCCTTGTCGATCGCCTCAGCCCCGGTGGTGGTGCCGGTGCTTGTTCCAGCGTTGTCGTCTCCGGGAGCTTTTCGGTGTCTGCTTCTGTTTCACTCCTGGTCGGACAAGGGAGGAGGACCAATCCTCCCGGGAAGGGGGCGGTCACGGGGTGCGCCGGTGGCAGGGAGGGGGTGATCGGTGTCGGGGGGGTGTGCGTGTTGCCGGCGGGCGCCAGGTCTCGCAGGGAGACCGTGTCCTGTCGGCCGTCGGGGTACGCCACGTAGGCGTACTGCGGGTTCGCGTGGAGGAGATGAACCCTCTCGACCAATGGGTCAGACTTGTGCGCCCGCACATGTTTCCGGAGCAAGATGGGTCCTGGGGCTGCCAGCCAGGTCGGCAGCGACGTTCCGGAGGAGGAATTCCTGGGGAAGACAAGGAGGCGCTCATGAGGCGTTTGGTTAGTGGTGGTACACAGCAGCGACCGGATGGAGTGGAGAGCGTCCGGGAGGACCTCCTGCCACCGGGAAACTGGGAGATCCCTGGACCGTAGGGCCAGTAGGACGGTCTTCCAGCCCGTGCCGTTCTCCCTCTCTACTTGCCCGTTCCCCCGGGGGTTGTAGCTGGTCGTCCTGCTCGAGGCTATGCCCTTGCTGAGCAGGAACTGGCGCAGCTCGTCACTCATGAAGGATGACCCCCTGTCGCTATGGATATATGCGGGGCAACCGAACAGTGTGAATATAGTGCTAAGGGCTTTAATAACTGTGGCCGCTGTCCGGGGCAGGGGATGGCGAAAGGGAAACGGGAGTACTCGTCCACCACGTTCAGGAAGTATGTGTTTCGATCGGTGGAGGGGAGGGGCCCTTTGAAATCCAGACTGAGGCGTTCAAAGGGGCGGGAAGCCTTGATCAGGTGCGCTCTATCTGGCCTGAAAAAATGCGGTTTGCACTCAGCGCAGATGTGGCAGTTCCTGGTGACAGTACGGACCTCCTCCACGGAGTAGGGGAGGTTGCGGGACTTTATAAAATGGTAGAACCGAGTGACCCCCGGGTGGCAGAGGTCCTCGTGGAGGGTTTGGAGACGGTCTATTTGTGCGTTGGCACATGTGCCGCGGGATAGGGCATCGGATGGCTCGTTCAGCTTTCCGGGACGGTACAAGATCTCGTAGTTGAAGGTGGAGAGCTTGATCCTCCACCTTAAGATCTTGTCATTTTTAATTTTGCCCCGCTGTGCATTATCGAACATGAAAGCTACCGACCGTTGGTCAGTGAGGAGAGTGAATCTCCTGCCGGCCAGGTAATGCCTCCAATGTCACACAGCTTCCACTATGGCTTGGGCTTTCTTTTCCATTGAGGAGTGGCGGATTTCTGAGGCGTGGAGGGTTCGGGAGAAGAAGGCCACGGGTCTGCCCGCTTGGTTAAGGGTGGCCGCTAGAGCTACATCGGAGGTGTCGCTCTCGACCTGGAAGGGGAGGGACTCGTCGATGGCGCGCATCGTGGCCTTTGCGATATCCGCTTTGATGCGGCTGAAGGCCTGCTGAGCCTCTGTCGACAGGGGGAAGGTAGTAGTCTGTATTAGTGGGCGGGCCTTGTCTGCATACTGGGGGACCCACTGGGCGTAATATGAAAAAAAACCCAGGCATTGTTTCAGGGCTTTGGAGCAGTGGGGAAGGGGAAATTCCATAAGGGGGCGCATGCGTTCGGGGTCGGGGCCTATTATCCCATTGCGCACTACGTATCCCAGGATGGCCAGCTGGTTTGTGCTAAACACGCACTTGTCCTCGTTGTATGTGAGGTTCAAGGCGTTTGCGGTCTGGAGGAATTTTTGGATGTTGGCGTCGTGGTCCTGCTGATCGTGGCCGCAGATGGTTACGTTGTCGAGATACGGGAACGTGGCCTGTAACCCGTGTTGATCAACCATTCGGTCCATCTCCCGTTGGAAGACCGAGACCCCGTTTGTGACGCCAAATGGGACCCTTAGGAAGTGGTATAGTCGCCCATCTGCCTCGAAGGCTGTGTACTTGCGGTCACTTGTGCGGATGGGGAGCTGGTGATAGGCGGACTTGTGGTCCACGGTGGAGAAGACCTTATATTGGGCAATCCGATTGACCATGTCGGATATGCGGGGGAGAGGGTACGCATCTAGCTGTGTGTACCTGTTGATGGTCTGGCTATAGTCTATGACCATCCTTTGCTTCTCCCCGGTCTTTACTACTACCACCTGTGCTCTCCAGGGACTATTGCTGGCCTGGATTATGCCTTCCTTCAGCAACCGCTGGACTTCGGACCGGATAAATGTCCGGTTCTGGGCGCTGTACCTTCTGCTCCTAGTGGCGACGGGTTTGCAATCCGGGGTGAGGTTTGCAAACAAGGATGGCGGTTCAACTTTGAGGGTTGCGAGGCCGCAGGTAGTGAGTGGGGGTATTGGGCCGCCGAATTGAAACGTTAGACTCTGCAGGTTGCACTGGAAATCTAATCCCAGTAATGTGGGCGCGCAGAGTTGGGGAAGGACGTAGAGCCTGTAGTTTTTAAACTCCCTTCCTTGCACCGTTAGGGTCACTATGCAGAACCCTTTGATCTCTACGGAGTGGGATCCTGCAGCTAGGGAAATCTTTTGCGTACTGGGACGGATGGTCAAAAAACAGCGTCTTACCGTGTCTGGGTGGATGAAGCTTTCGGTGCTCCCGGAGTCGATCAGGCATGGTGTCTCGTGTCCGTTGATCAGCACCATTGTTGTCGTCGTCTGGAGCGTCCGGGGCCGTGCTTGATCCAGCGTCACCGAGGCCAGATGTGGTCGTAGTGTCTCAGCGTCTTCTTCGGACCCCGTGGAGCCGCCGATGCTGGGGTCCTTTGTTGTCATCCAGTATGGCGGCATCCATGAATCGCACGCGGCCGGGGGTGGACAAAATGGCCGCCCCCACGGATCGCATGTGGTCGGGGGTGGACAAAATGGCCACCCCCATGCATCGCACATGGCTGGGGGGGTCACAAGATGGCGGCGCCCATCCTCCCCTCGTGGTGGCCGGGACCCAAAGTGGCGGCGCCCGCGGGTCGCACATGGGGCGCTGGGGGGGTTGGGGAGCGTTTGGCATGCGCTGGACTCTTTCTTCTCCGGGGACAGCGGCGACCCCCCGGGACCGGCACACAGCCGCGAAATGGCCCTTTTCCCCGCAGCTCTTGCAAGTCGCTGCGCGGGCCGGGCAGCGCTGCCGGGGGCGTTTCGCCTGCCCGCAGAAATAGCAGCGGGCCCCCCCGGGATGATCTGGCGTCTTAACCACGCAAGCCTGTGAGGGAGGGGGGGGGTTTGTCGCGACGGGGGTCCACGGAGCCCAAGGGGCTGCCGCGCGGTCGGGGCCGTAGGCGCGGGCATTTTGCGAGGCCACATCTAGGGAAGCTGCGATGGCCCGTGCCTCTGAGAGTCCTAGCGACTTTTTTTCTAAAAGTCTTTGGCGGATTTGGGGAGAGTTCATACCTGCCACAAACGCATCGCGAATTAACATGTCCGTGTGTTCAGTCGTGTTTACCGGCAGGCAGCCGCAGCCCCGTCCCAAAATTAGCAGCGCGGCGTAGAACTCCTCTAGCGATTCTCCGGGACTTTGCCGTCTCGTTGCGAGTTGGTAGCGTGCGTAGACCTGGTTCACTGAGCGAACGTAGACGCTCTTTAGTGCTGCGAGCGCCGTCGGGAAATCCTCTGCGTCTTCTATGAGTGGGTAAATTTCCGGGCTTACCCTTGAGTGCAGGACCTGTAGTTTCTGGTCTTCTGTGATCCGGCCGGGGGCCGTTCGGAGGTAGCCTTCGAAACAAGTCTGCCAGTGTTTAAAAACTGCTGCCGCGTTCACTGCGTGGGGGCTGATCCGCAGGCATTCCGGGGCGATCTTGAGCTCCATAGTCCTTTAAGCACGCTTAATAAATTGTAGCGCACAATGACTTACGAGAGAGATGAATAGAGATGAAGTCGATGAGGCTTTATTAAGCGTGACTTGTTCCCCGCAGTTCAGCAACAGACTGGAGCTGCGGGGAGAAGCCCAGGTTCTTATACTCCGCCTTCAGGGCGGAGCTAGGGATCAACAGCCAACCAGGACCCGGGATCTGTCAGCCAATAGCATCACGGTTCACAGTCCCACATGACCCCTAATGCATACTACCACACCTCTGCTCAAAGCAGTATAAAGATAATTCTTGAGGTACGGGTCTGTCAATTGTGCCAATGCAAATAAGGATGCAAAGCCCATGTGTGTTTTATGACGCCCAGACACAATAGCAAACAAGACACCTTCCAGACCTGCCCCACCACTGGACACAGCATTAAACATACCAGGTGCATAATTAATGAGGTTGGAAGATCTGGTGTGCTTTACCACTGGTCGCTGCAGCAGGAAACACTCCACGTTCCCACACGCGGACTGAGACCGCGGCACTCAGTCTCAAAATGGGAGAATTCCGCCCAATGTTTCAAGAGACCCTGATTGAAGAACCACTTTCGAATACTGCAGTTATGGTATCCCAACAACAACAAACAAGATAAATTAGACAAAAATAGACACCAAGGTATTGGGAAGGGCAGCAAAGGTTTGGTTAAAGATACATCTTAAGGAGTGTTTAAAAGATGAGAAATGGAGGTATTGGCAAGCAAAATCCACGAAAAATCCAAGATATTGTAGAACTACATAAAGAGCAAGAGGATAAAGAAGGAAAGATGAGGACCTATTAGGCAGCAAAAAAATAACATCTGGGTGCAGAGTATGGTTGCCAACCCTCCAGGGTTGACCTGGAGTCTTCAGGAATTGAAGATTAATCTCCAGGACACTGCTGTGTGTGATCCTGGAGCAAGATCATCAGGATATTTTTGAAAAATTGGGTTTATTTTTGTCATTTTCCTCAAACATTCCTCTTTACCAGAATATATTGAAAATGGGGGGTGGGCTTTTGGGCTGACAATCTAACATCATTCTAAAGGTTGGATCTTTTTGCTTTCCAATTGGCGTAGGACAGCAGTACATCACAAGGTTGGTGTGTTGGCCGATGAACTACTGGAGTGCAAGAGCAAGTCATGTAGCGAATCCTCCAGGAATATATTTAATCACAGTTGGTAATCACAGTTCTGAATGAATACTTCATGTATCTTCTCAGAAATAGAGGGACAAAGTTGACTTTTTGGTGAAGGAGGAAGTGTGTGAAATATTGGATATGGTCAACAGACAAAATATTAAGAGGTTTAGAATCTTTGGAAATGGATAAATCATAATTCCAAGATGAAATCGATCCCACACTATTAAGGGAGGAGGAAACAGCAGAGGCTCTGACCATCAGCATCCTCCAATCCTCTGACTACAGGCATGGTGCTGCAAGGCTGGAGGATGTTGCTACTTTACTTAAAAAGGGAGAAAGCGATCAACTGAGCGGTTACAGGCCACTCAGCCTAACCCTGTGATGGGCAAATTACTGGAAAAGATTCAGAGGGATTATATGGAATGGCAAGAACTGCCAGCATGGATTTCCTAAAGCAAGGTCCTGACTCACTAAGTTGATTGACTTTTTTGGGGAGGTTGAAAGAGAGCTGAAGAGGGTAACATTTGATTGATATTGTAACATTTTATGTAGTGTACATGGCTTTTAGCAAGGTTTTTGATAAGTGCTCACACAGCAGACTGATTAGTAAATTAGAAGTCCATGGGACCCAAGGCAAAATGACAACTTGGATCTAAAATTGGCTCAATAGCAGGAAGCAAAGGGCAATATTGAACGGGTGTTTATTGTTTTTATTATTTTATGGGCTGTGTATGCTGGCAAGACCAACATTTGTTGCACTCCTGAATTGTCCTTGAACAGAGTGGCTTTCCATTTCAGGGGGCAAGTTAAGAATCACAGCCACATTACTGTGGATCTGGAGTCACAAGTAGGCCAGACCAGGTGAGGATGGCAGATTTCCTTCTCTCAAGGACACTGGTGAACCAAATGGGTTTTTAACGACAATCAACGATGGCATCAGAGTCACCATTAGCTTTCTTCATTGAATTTAAATTCCACCAGCTGTCGTAGTTGTCGAGTGGGTTGATAGTGAGGAAGAAAGCTGCAGCCTGTAGGAGGATATCAATGGACTAGTCAAATGGGCTGAAAAGTGACAAATGGAATTTAATCTGAAGAATTGTGGGAGGTAAAACATTTGGGGAAGACAGACAAGGCAAAGGAATACACAATAAATGATAGGGTACTCAAATGTTTGGAGGAACAGAGGGACTTGCAGATCCCTGAAGGTAGGAGAGGTAGAACAGGGAGTTATAGCAGCATATGGGATACCTTCCTTTATTAATTGAAGCCTGGAACACAAGGGCAAGGAGTTTATGCCACAACTTGTCTATGCTACAGTTAGAGTGCTACTTATAGTTTTGATCACCACATCACGGAAAGGAGGCGATTGCACGAGAGAGGGTAAAGAGAAGATTTGCCGGGATGATGCCAAAATTGGAGAATTTTTAGAACGGGGGAAGTTAAGAGGAGATTTAACTGAGGTGCATACAAGTATGAGGGGCCTAGATGGAGTGGGTAGAAAGGACCTACTCGGCTTCGAAGAGGGTTAATAACCAAGGGGCATAGATTTGAAGTAATTTGCAGAAAGTTACATGGAATTTGGAGGAAACATCTCTTCACGGAGAGTGATAGGGATCTGGAATTCACAACCAGAAAAGGTGGTCGAAGCAGAAACCCACATTGCATTTGAAAACATTTGGATCTGCATTTAAAATGCCGTTACCTACAGGCTAGGTGCGGAACTAGGGTTGCCAACCCTCCAGGATTGGCCTGCCATCTCCAGGAATTGAAAATCAATCTCTAGAACACTGCTTTGTGCAACGCCAGAGGAAAATCATTGTAACATGAAAAAAAGATATTTAGCATGTCACGTTACCAGATATACGAATATTTAAAATTATATATTTTTTTTAAAAGGCTAATTGGGCTGACAGTCAAGTCTCATCGAATTGGGGTTTTTGCTTTCCAATTGGTGTAGGAAGGTAGCAGGTCACAAGGATGATGTGGCGGCAGGCTGATGGCTGGAGGATGGGGGCATGTGGTGACACCTCCACGAATACATTTAATCTCAGTTAGTAAGCCGATACAGATCAAGAGTCAGAAAATGGGGATAGGCTATAAAACTCTTTACCGTGGACACAGACACGAATCATAGAATTTACAGTGCACAAGGAGGCCATTCGGCCCATCGAGTCTGCACCGGCTCTTGGAAAGAGCACCCCACCCAAAGTCAACACCTCCACCCTATCCCCATAACCCAGTAACCCCACCCAACACTAAGGGCAATTTTGGACACTAAGGGCAATTTATCATGGCCAATCCACCTAACCTGCACATCTTTGGAGTGTGGGAGGAAACCGGAGCACCCGGAGTAAACCCACGCACACACGGGGAGGATGTGCAGACTCCGCACAGACAGTGACCCAAGCCGGAATCGAACCTGGGACCCTGGAGCTGTGAAGCAATTCTGCTATCCACAATGCTACCATACTGCACGAAGGGATGAATGGCCTCTTTCTGCGCTGATTCCATTACTCGATGTCTGTTGAAGAATGCAGAGCTTGTGGCAGGGGCTGAGACCTCCTCGGAACGGACAAGAAAAAGCTTCACAATTTCTCCCAGCTTCAGATTCCACAGCTCAATTTACTTGCTGAGCCTCCCACAGGTTTTTCTACTCGGGCAATAAACTATAACCCCTGCCAAGCTTTGACGGGCAGTCACAAAAGCCCAGTAGCTCGCAAACAGTGCTGACAGCAGAACTCCTTTGCCGAGTGAAAAGTCTTTTAAAAAATGGGTTTCTTTCTTTGCACAGAATGCAATTCTCACCTCCAAGGGGAAAAATAAGTCAGCAGTTCAACTAAAGTTCAACAGCAAAATGATGGCAAAAAAAAAAAGCAGAATGAGCCTTTCAGCGTGAGAAATCTTAAAAACGCGAGTAGCACAATAGAGTAACCCTCTGGCCAGCCTTCCTAACAGCAACACTTTACCTTAAGGTGAAATGTTTGCTAATTCTCAAGCGTTTATGGGCTAACTTTACAAGGCTGTCTTAGTTTGGGGGGTTGTGTTCAATGGAAACATCGGTTCGTGATACGGCACTAACAGTGCAGGGCTGAAGCGGAGATTCAGCTTGTAGCAGGCTTTACACCAGGGGCAGAGTCTCTTAAAGCTACACTCATTGGAACAGGAGTAAGCCTGTGGAACAGGCCTTGAGCCTGTTCCGCCATCCAATTAGATTATAGTATCCATATCTTTAACTCCATTGACCCACTTTAGTTCCATCGCCTTAATTTAGGGACCAGCCTACCTCAGGAGCAATAGACTGAACGCAGGGTGTCTATCACTTCTATCTGAATGTTGTCTGTTGTGGCTGTGGAGGCTGATTCGGGAGTAGCACTCCTTTCCACTGCTGGCACAGATGGAGAGTGTTGACCCGAGCACAGTGATCTTTTCCCCCTTCTGACAGGCTCTCTGTTCTGTCTTCTGATCGTTTCTATTGCCCTCTGCTATTTCCACATCCTTCCTGGCTGTTTGTCTCTAGGCACTCCGGTCAATAGTGAGGACTTCCCACGCAACAACTCTGTTCCCGGTCAACTCGAGGTCTCTCTTGCAAATATCCTTGTATCACAGATATGGACGACCTCCTCGTGCCAATAACAAGTTCGCCATCGAGCATGAGAATACGGCCATCTTCCATTCGGCTCACATGACTTAGTCAGAGTTGTCGCTGACTCCAGAGGACAGGCATGTTGGGGTACCTGGCACACCTGGTAACGTCCATATCAGGCACCCTGTCTTGCCAGGAGATGCCCAATATCTGCCCAAGGCAGCAGAGGTGAAAACTGTTCAGTTACTTTTCTTGGCTTGCAGAAGTTGCCCATGCCTCACCGCCGTAAACGAGGATGCTGAGAATGGAAGTCTGGGCCACGTGCAGCTCGGTATTTTTGGTCACCTAGCTTGGATCAACAATTTGTACCTTGATGACTGAAATCAGCACCAGGATTGCTAAGTTCCGCCAAAGTTGAAAAGTCAAGTGTACCAACAGCAAACAAACAGAAAACACAAATCTCCCTTTTACTAACCATACCGAGTTTTTAAAAAAATCATAGTTTTAAAATTTCTAAATTGACCGCCAACCACAATAGTTTTCTTCAACTGAGAAAAATTCCGGATTTTCACTGCTGTGTGTGTGGGTGAAATGTTTTCCTACATCAGACGACACAAAGGTTGGTGGAATTGCGGATAGCGATGAGGACTGTCAGAGGATACAGCAGGATTTAGATCATTTGGAGACTTGGGCAGAGAGACGGCAGATGGAGTTTAATCCGGACAAATGTGAGGTAATGCATTTTGGAAGGTCTAATGCAGGTAGGGAATATACGGTGAATGGTAGAACCCTCAAGAGTATTGACAGTCAGAGAGATCTAGGTGTACAGGTCCACAGGTCACTGAAAGGGGCAACACAGGTGCAGAAGGTAGTCAAGAAGGCATACGGCATGCTTGCCTTCATTGGCCGGGGCATTGAGTATAAGAATTGGCAAGTCATGTTGCAGCTGTATAGAACCTTAGTTAGGCCACACTTGGAGTATAGTGTTCAATTCTGGTTGCCACACTACCAGAAGGATGTGGAGGCTTTGGAGAGGGTGCAGAAGAGATTTACCAGGATGTTGCCTGGTATGGAGGGCATTAGCTATGAGGAGCGGTTGAATAAACTTGGTTTGTTCTCACTGGAACGACGGAGGTTGAGGGGCGAATAGATAGAGGTCTACAAAATTATGAGGGGCATAGACAGAATGGATAGTCAGAGGCTTTTCCCCAGGGTGGAGGGGTCAATTACTAGGGGGCATAGGTTTAAGGTGCGGGGGGCAAGGTAGATGTACGGGGCAAGTTTTTTTACACAGAGGGTAGTGGGTGCCTGGAACTCGCTACCGGAGGAGGTGGTGGAAGCAGGGACGATACTGACATTTAAGGGGCATCTTGATAAATACATGAATAGGATGGGAATAGAGGGATACGGACCCAGGAAGTGTAGAAGATTGTAGTTTAGTTGGGCAGCATGGAGGGCCAAAGGGCCTGTTCCTGTGCTGTACTGTTCTTTGTTCTTATCAACTCTGAACAACCGAGCTCTAGTTTTAATGTTATGTTCCCTTGTTGTGGACTCCCCCACCAAAGGCGAAATTGTTCCTCTCTCTTCCACCTTCCCCCCCCCTCATAAAATCCTTTAATTGTCTTAAACCTCTCAATCAGATCATCCCTTAATCTTCTATATTATATGATGTGGAGATGCTGGCGCTGGACTGGGATGAGCACAGTAATAAGTTTTACAACACCAGGTTAAAGTCCAACAGGTTTGTTTCGAATCACTCGCTTTCGGAGCACTGCTCCTTCCTCAGGTGGGTTCCAGAAACATATATATCGACAAAGTCAAATATGCAAGACTATACTTTGAATGCAAATCTTTGCAGGTAATTAAGTCTTTACAGTTCCAGACGGAGCAACTGGAGAGAGGGATAATCGCAGGTTAAAGAGGTGTGAATTGTCTCAAGCCAGGACAGTTGGTAGGATTTTGCAAGCCCAGGCCAGATGGTGGGGGCGGGGGGGGGGGGGGGGGGGGGGGGGGTGAATGTAATGCGACATGAATCCAAGGTCCTGGTTGAGGCCGTACTCATGTGTGCGGACTATGCAGACACTGCGACAACGGAGGAACAGACATCACGTGACAATCACCAGGCAGGAATGTTCCCTTCCAGTAGGGGAACACTTCAGCAGTCAAGGGCATTCAGCCTCTGATCTTCAGGTAAGCTTTCTCCAAGGTGGCCTTCAGGACGGCGACAACGCAGAGCAGAAACCTATAGCCAAGTTCCGCATACACGAGTACGGCCTCATCCGGGACCTTGGATTCATGTCGCATTACATTCACTCCCACTATCTGGCCTGGGCTTGCAAAATCCTACCAACTGTCGTGAGACAGCTTGAGACAATTCACACCTTTTTAACCTGTGATTAGCCCTCTCTCCAGTTGCTCTGTCTTGACCTGTAAAGCCTTAACTCCCTGCAAAGACTCGCATTCAAAGTATAGTCTTGCATCTTTGACTTTGTCTATATGTATATATGTTTCTGGAACCCACCTCTTCATTCACCTGAGGAAGGAGCAGTGCTCCGAAAGCTAGTAAATCGAAACAAACCTGGTGAACTTTAACCTGGTGTTGTAAGACTTCTTTATGTCTATATTATACTCACAGATCACATGGCAAGTCTACAGACCTTGTGTGAAGTGTCATTGAATCTCAAATGATAATCGTGAGCTGATCTTCTTATGGTCTTCAAAAGAGAAAATGCTGGAAAATCTTTGATAAAGGGTCATCTGGACTTGAAACATTAGCTCTTTTCTCTCTCTACAGATGCTGCCAGACCTGCTGAGATTTTCCAACATTTTCTCTTTTGGTTTCAGATTCCAGCATCCGCAGTAATTTGCTTTTATTTATTGTGGTCTTCAGTTGAAATAGGACATGGGGCACAGAAACAGGCCATTCAGCCCAACCAGTCAATGGGTATTTTTGCTCCTCCCACCTTTCCTCAGCTAAATCCATCATCCTAACACTTTATTCCTTCCAAAACCAATTTCCCCTCATCGCTAAGCCAGCCAATTTAATGAGAAAACACCAGAAATCGTACAATCACTGTATATGAACTTACATAAGTGCCTTTAGGGTCGTTTTTAAAAAAAATCCCAAGGCCTTTCACAGAGGCATAAGTCGACAAAATAAATCTTTTTTTTTTTAAATATATTTTTATTCAGAATTTTTCAATAACAATATTTTCCACCTTATAAACAACAACCACCCCCCCCCCCCCCCCCCCACCCCCCGCCAACAAAGAAAAGAAAAAGACCTTGCGTGGCAAGACATGAACATGGCAAGTCAATAAAATACAGAACTTTGTACATTGGATTCTTCCCGTACCTGTCAGTTTCCGGATCATTCATGTGCTTTCTTGCTCACATGCCCCCCACAGGATCCCCCCCTCCCCCCTGTAGGGGTTGCCACCGCCTGTAGAACCCCTGCGCAGACCCTCTCAAGGCAAACTTTATCCTTTCGAACTTGATAAACCCTGCCATATCATTTATCCAGGCCGCCACGCTGGGGGGTTTCGCCTCCTTCCACATTAGCAAGATCCTTCGCCGGGCTACTAGGGACACAAACGCCAGAATGCCGGCCTCTTTCGCCTCCTGTACTCCCGGCTCGTCCACTACTCCAAATAGTGCTAGCCCCCAGCTTGGCTTGACCCGGACTTTCCCCACCTTAGATACTGTTCCCGCAACTCCCCTCCAGAACCCCTCCAGTGCCGGGCATGACCAAAACATATGGACATGGTTCGCCGGACTTCCTGAGCACCTCCCACATCTGTCCTCCACCCCAAAGAACCTACTCAGCCTCGCCCCCATCATATGCGCTCTATGAACCACCTTAAATTGTATCAGGCTAAGCCTGGCACACGAGGAAGAGGAATTAACCCTACTTAGGGCATCAGCCCATAGCCCCTCCTCAATCTCCTCCCCCAACTCCTCCTCCCATTTACCCTTCAGCTCCTCTACCAAAGCCTCCCCCTCTTCTTTCATCTCCTGGTATATCGCCGACACCTTGCCCTCCCCGACCCATACGCCCGAGATCACCCTATCTTGAATCCCCTGTGCCGGGAGCAGCGGAAATTCCCTCACCTGCCGCCTCACAAACGCCCTCACTTGCATGTACCTGAAAGCGTTTCCCGGGGGTAGCTCAAACTTCTCCTCCAGCGCCCCTAAGCTCGCAAACGTCCCGTCAATGAACAGGTCCCCCATTCTTCTAATCCCTACCTGATGCCAGCTCTGAAATCCCCCGTCCATCCTTCCTGGGACAAACCGATGGTTATCTCTGATCGGGGACCTCACCGAGGCTCCCGCCGCACCCCTGTGCCGTCTCCACTGCCCCCAGATCTTTAGCGTTGCCACCACCACCAGGCTCGTGGTATACCTTCTCGGCGAGAGCGGCAGCGGTGCCGTCACCAGCGCCCCCAGGCTCGTTCCCTTGCAGGACGCCATCTCCAACCTCTTCCACGCCGCCCCCTCTCCCTCCATCCCCCACTTACGGATCATCGCCACATTGGCTGCCCAATAATAACCATCCAGATTCGGCAATGCCAACTCTCCTCTATCTCTGCTACGCTCCAAGAACCCCCTCCTTACCAGCGGGGCTTTGCTCGCCCACACAAATCCCGTAATGCTCCTGCTTATCCTCTTAAAAAAGGCCTCAGTGATCACAATTGGGAGGCATTGGAATACAAAAAGAAATCTCAGGAGGACCACCATTTTAACCGACTGTACCCTACCCGCCAGCGAGAGTGGCAACATGTCCCACCTTTTAAAATCCTCCTCCATCTGTTTCACCAACCGCGACAAATTGAGTTTATGCAGTGCCCCCCAACTCCTATCTACCTGAATCCCCAAATATCGAAAGCTTCTTTCCGCCCTCCTCAACGGTAGTTCCTCTATCCCTCTTCCCTGGTCCCCCAGATGGATCACAAAGAGCTCACTCTTTCCCACATTGAGCTTAAAGCCCGAAAAGTCTCCAAACACCCGTAGGATCTGCATTACCTCAACCATCCCCTCCACTGGATTCGTCACATACAGCAACAGGTCGTCTGCATACAGCGACACTCGATGTTCCTCTCCCCCTCGAACCACCCCCTTCCATTTCCCCGACTCCCGTAACGCCATGGCCAAAGGTTCAATTGCTAATGCGAACAGCAGAGGGGACAGGGAGCACCCCTGCCTCGTCCCTCGATACAGCCGGACATACTCCGACCTCCGCCGGTTCGTGACCACACTCGCCACCGGGGCTTTATATAGGAGCCTAACCCAACTAATAAATCCTCCCCCGAACCCAAACCTCCTCAACACTTCCCAGAGATACTCCCACTCTACTCGATCAAAGACTTTCTCCGCGTCCATGGCTGTCACTATCTCCGCTTCTCCCTCCACCGATGGCATCATTATCACATTTAAGAGCCTTCGCACATTGGTGTTTAACTGCCTACCCTTTACGAATCCCGTCTGGTCCTCGTGAATCACCCCCAGAACACAGTCCTCAATCCTCATGGCCAACATTTTTGCCAGCAATTTAGCATCTACATTAAGGAGCGAGATCGGTCTATATGACCCACATTGCAGTGGGTCCTTATCCCGCTTTAAGATCAAAGAGATCGTCGCCCCCGACATTGTCGGGGGCAGGGTCCCCCCCTCCCTTGATTCATTGAAGGTCCTTACCAACAACGGGGCTAACAGGTCTACTTACTTCCTGTAGAACTCCACCGGCAACCCGTCCGGCCCCGGGGCCTTCCCTGCCTGCATGCTCCCCAGTCCTTTAACCAGCTCCTCCACCCCAATTGGCGCCCCCAGACCAGCCACCTCCTGCACCTCCACCCTTGGGAACCTCAACTGATCCAAGAATCGTCGCATCCCCTCCTTTCCCCCTAGGGGCTGGGACCTATACAGTTCCTCATAAAAGGCCTTAAAAGCCTCATTCACTTTCCCAGCACTCCGCACCGTAGTTCCCCTGCCATCTTTGACTCCACCTATTTCCCTCGCTGCCATCCTCTTACGGAGCTGGTGTGCCAGCATCCGGCTCGCCTTCTCCCCATATTCATATATCGCCCCCTGTGCCTTCCTCCACTGTGCCTCTGCCTTCCCTGTGGTTAACAGGTCGAACTCATCTGCCTTGGGTCTCCTCGCCAGGACCCGGTGAGCCCCTTCCAGCTCCAGGGGGGTCGGAGAGGCCTACGCACCCATCAGCGAATGGAGCATCATGCTCACATACACCCCAGCATCAGCTCCCTCCACTCCTTCAGGAAGACCCAGAATCCGGAGGTTCTTCCTCCTCGACCTGTTCTCCAGGACCTCAATTCTCTCGGCCCACCTCCTTGCACCGTCTCGTGCGCCTCCATTTTTACCGCCAGGCCTTGGATATCGTCCTCGTTTGGATCCTCGCTGTCTTTGACAGAAATCTTTGGATCCTCGCTGTCTTCAGGGGATGTCCCGGAGGACTGGAGAATAGCCAATGTTGTTCCTCTGTTTAAGAAGGGTAGCAAGGATAATCCCGGGAACTACAGGTCGGTGAGCCTTACTTCAGTGGTAGGGAAATTACTGGAGAGAATTCTTCGAGACAGGATCTACTCCCATTTGGAAGCAAATGGACGTATTAGTGAGAGGCAGCACGGTTTTGTGAAGGGGAGGTCGTGTCTCACTAACTTGATAGAGTTTTTCGAGGCGGTCACTAAGATGATTGATGCAGGTAGGGCAGTAGATGTTGTCTATATGGACTTCAGTAAGGCCTTTGACAAGGTCCCTCATGGTAGACTAGTACAAAAGGTGAAGTCACACGGGATCAGGGGTGAGCTGGCAAGGTGGATACAGAACTGGCTAGGCCATAGAAGGCAGAGAGTAGCAATGGAGGGATGCTTTTCTAATTGGAGGGCTGTGACCAGTGGTGATCCACAGGGATCAGTGCTGGGACCTTTGCTCTTTGTAGTATATATAAATGATTTGGAGGAAAATGTAACTGGTCTGATTAGTAAGTTTGCAGACGACACAAAGGTTGGTGGAATTGCGGATAGCGATGAGGACTGTCAGAGGATACAGCAGGATTTAGATTGTCTGGAGACTTGGGCGGAGAGATGGCAGATGGAGTTTAATCCGGACAAATGTGAGGTAATGCATTTTGGAAGGTCTAATGCAGGTAGGGAATATACAGTGAATGGTAGAACCCTCAAGAGTATTGAAAGTCAAAGAGATCTAGGAGTACAGGTCCACAGGTCATTGAAAGGGGCAACACAGGTGGAGAAGGTAGTCAAGAAGGCATACGGCATGCTTGCCTTCATTGGCCGGGGCACTGAGTATAAGAATTGGCAAGTCATGTTGCAGCTGTATAGAACCTTAGTTAGGCCACACTTGGAGTATAGTGTTCAATTCTGGTCGCCACACTACCAGAAGGATGTGGAGGCTTTAGAGAGGGTGCAGAAGAGATTTACCAGAATGTTGCCTGGTATGGAGGGCATTAGCTATGAGGAGCGATTGAATAAACTCGGTTTGTTCTCACTGGAACGAAGGAGGTTGAGGGGCGACCTGATCGAGGTATACAAAATTATGAGGGGCATAGACAGAGTGGATAGTCAGAGGCTTTTCCCCAGGGTAGAGGGGTCAATTACTAGGGGGCATAGGTTTAAGGTGAGAGGGGCAAGGTTTAGAGTAGATGTACGAGGCAAGTTTTTTACGCAGAGGGTAGTGGGTGCCTGGAACTCGCTACCGGAGGAGGTAGTGGAAGCAGGGACGATAGGGACATTTAAGGGGCATCTTGACAAATATATGAATAGGATGGGAATAGAAGGATACGGACCCAGGAAGTGTAGAAGATTGTAGTTTAGTCGGGCAGCATGGTCGGCACGGGCTTGGAGGGCCGAAGGGCCTGTTCCTGTGCTGTACATGTCTTTGTTCTTTGTTCTTTGTTGGTGTTCACCTTATCGTTCACCTCACGAAGCTCCACCACCTGGGTTGTCTGGGTCTCCTTCAGCCCCTCGGTTGCCAACAGCATCGGCACCAGCACCTCCTTTTTCAGCACCTCCACACATCTCATGAAGAACTCCTGCTGGTCTGGCCCCCACGCTGCTTGCACTCCGCCCTCCGCCATCTTGCCTTCTTCCCCCCATTTTGTTCTCTGCTCCATGGCCTCTTTCCTTGTTGCTCCACCGCTGCTCCCTTCCAAATATTGTGGGGGGGGGGGGGGGGAAGCTCACTGCTCCTTCCCACACGGGATCAATCAAAAAAAACCTCCGTTGGGGCTCTTCTGGAGAGCCCGAAAGTCCTTTTTCGTGGGAGCTGCCGAAACGCGCGGCTTAGCTCCGCATCGCCGCAACCGGAAGTCGACAAAATAAATCTTGACATCAAACGAAAGGGAGAGATATTAGCACAGGTTAAGTTTAAAACTTTAATCAAAGGGACAGGGTTTTCAGGAGGGACTTAAGGACGGTGGTTTAGGAAGTGAATTCCCATGGTTCAGGGCTGAGACTGCTGAACACACAGGGCGTGAATGTCAATGTTTGTGGCAAACCTGTTTTGGGGAATGCCTGCCGCCACATCTAGTGGACAAAACAGATAATCCAAATGGGTTGTGGGGAGGGAGAAAAGAGAAGAGCTAATCTGAACCAGCCAGTTGCTTCAGATAACTGCTTCACAGCTACCTTGGGCAACCAGGTAGATCAGGTGATTTGAAGCTACAGTGAACCAGCTGGGATCACAATTTGTGCCAGAGAGGTGAAAGGCCAAACTGTTCCATCCTAAAAATAACATTTAAAGGATAACTTTTTCACACAGCTGAATTACTAAGAAGTAGTCACGTGTGACTGCAGCACACTTGTTTGATAGTCACTGCTTCTCAGGAGAGCACTGGACCGTGTGAAGAATTCACCACCAGAGTGATTTAACTTTCCAGTGTTAATTATAAATTGACCTCTTAAATTCATACAGGGCAAAAGGGTGATGCAAAGCAGTGAAATGCCAGCGTATTACACCATTATCACAGGATACAGGTGCATTGTTTCTCTTCCAATTGACTCTTTACCACAAAGTGTCAACTGTGGCTCAGTGGCAGCAAATCAGAAGGACATGGGGTTCAAGCTTCACTCCCGAGAGCTGAGCACAATCATTGGAGTGCTGCACTGCTGGAAGTGCCATCGCTCATTGCACAGCGGTCCCTCAAACAGAGGCTCCATCTCCTCTCTGCGATGGGTGGAAAAGGTCCCACGGCTCCACTCAAAGAAGTGCAGTGGAACTCGGTTTCCTGATCGATATCTGTACCTCAAGCAACATCACTTAAAGCAGAATGACTGCTCATGCATTTCACTTGCTGGTGGTTGGGACCTTGCTACGAGTAATCTGCCTTGTTTTCCCAAAATTAGGACAGTGAGGACATTTCAAGGCACTTCATTGACTGCGAAATACTTTAGGATGTCCGGAGTTCATGAATGGCAAGTTCTCCCTTTTTTTAAGTAACTGCACCATGTCACAATAAATAAACAAACACTCATGTTGTGGTGGTAATGCAATGGCTGCTTTTTTTGCAGGCTTTCTGGAATATTCCCTTTCAATGCAGTCAAACAATGGATGAGACAAGAACAGAAAACTCAGCAGGTCCGTCAGCATCCTAAAGGAGAGAATGCAGAGTTAGCGTTTCCAGTCCTTTTGGCTCTTTGTCAGGACCTGCTGAGTTTTTCCAGCATCCTTTGTTCTCGTTTTGAATTCCAGCATCCGCAGTATTTTGCTTATTTAATACAAGAGGCAATCGGCAGAGGGGTACGTACAGACAAATACCAGGCATATCATGCCACTCTGGAGATGTGCAGAATGAAGGCAGGGTGCTTCCCCATATAGGGAAACAGACAGTGGAAGCTAGTCGCACCATGCAGTGATCATGAGGCTGCTGAGAACTCTGAAGGTTCTGCACTCCTCTCAGGCAGGGATGTTGAGTGGCGTGGGAAGGAGCAAAGTAACTTCAAACCACACAGCAACTTCTTCCTGCAAACTTACATGAAAGAAATCAGAATTCCCCTCTGCACTTAGACAAGCAATTCCTGTGCACTAACCAACACAAGTCCAAACTGGAACAAATACTTGGTTGCACCCACAGCAGAACTGGCCAAGGACTGATAATGGCAACGTCAAACACCACATAAAAAAAAAAGCCCACTTTTATTTCATTTTATTATTGCTTTATATTTATTCAGAGACCTTAAAATTTGTATGATTCCTCGACCTTGATTAAACTTTTTACATTTTAAACTGCAAGGCAGGAGTGTTAAGCTCTGACCAATATGTGCTGCTCTTTTCAAGTCTCTATAATAAAGAAAAGCTTGCATTCATGACATCAGGACATCCTAATACGCATTACAGTCCATAAAATACTTCCAAGGTAGACCACCCACATTCCTGACATTATAACCGTGATTACACTTCAAACAAATATTGCTTTGGCTGCAAATGCAAGTTGTTCTTTATTAGTGGCTTTCAAAAATATTGGGGGCAATAACATTTGACTGGAAGATGGACTGTGGGAACATTTCTATGAAGGGCTTGCACATGAGCTGACACTTTGTATCTAGTTTTTCTGATACATTTTCCTGTAACAATTTAACTCCCAGGGCTCCGCTGTGAAGCTTAAGGTAGTGGTGCCCATGCAAACCACAACCCCCTCTCCAACTACAAATGCCGGGAAATTAATAACATTTCCCCAAAGACTGGGTGAAGGGGAATTTATGACCTGTAAGTTTAACTGGGAAATTTCCAGTACAGTGGTTTGATTGGGTAGGAGTTCCACTCAGATGGTTTAATTGCTTAGTTGTAAAAGTGGAAGGTAAATTTTACAGTCAATGGTTTATTAATATTAGAGATTTGAACATATCAAAGTATTGAACTAAACTGAAATGGTATCCATAGCAACAAGAGAACTAATGTCAATAAACCTATCTGAAACACAAGCTTTGTTGAGAGGAATATTTGTGGCTCATGTAAAACAATATTTTAAACCACATTGACCTTCATAGCTTCCTGAAAACCATTGGCCAATGCTCCATTCTCTTTCTTTTCTCGACTCTGACCTGACTACAGCTCCATCGGTGGCTCTGGTACATCAGCCAAGCTGCTATTCTCCAAATGCAAGTGCAGACTGAGAGTGCCAGCAAGTTATGCAACTACAGCAGACATTGTTTCTGAGTAGACGCCTCCACACGTACACTTTCTACAAGGGGGCACAAATTGAAACCAAGAAGGGCAGCACGTGGCACAGTGGTTAGCACTGCAGCCTACGCCGCTGAGGACCCGGGTTTGAATCCCGGCCCTGGGTCACTGTCCGTGTGGAGTTTGCACATTCTCCCTGTGTCTGCGTGGGTGTCACCCCCACAACCCACAGGTTAGGTGGATTGGCCACGCTAAATTGCCCCTTAATTGGAAAAAAAAATAATTGGGTACTCTAAATGCATTTTAAAAATAGAGAAATTGAAACCAAGAACCCTGATATTTGCCTATTTCCTAGTTCAGAATCGTGGAGGAAAATGATTTCCCCTTTATTAGCACCCCAACTGAGATCAGGGCCGAGATTCTCCCCTACCCGGCAGGGCGGGGGGTCCAGGCGGGATGGAGTGGTGGGAACCACTCGGGCGTCGGGGCGCCCCAAAGGTGCGGATTTCTCCGCACCTTTAGGGGCCAAGCCCTCACCGTGAGGGGCTAGGCCTGCGCCAGAGTGGTTTCCGCTCCACCGGCTGGCGTGGAAGGCCTTTGGTGCCACGCCAGCCGGGGCCGAAAGGACTTCGCTAGCCGGCGGAAGTCCGCGCATGCGCGGGAGCGTCAGCGGCTGCTGATGTCATCCCCGCGCATGCGCAAGGGGGGGGGTGTCTCTTAGATGTCGGCCATGGTGAAGGCTGTGGCCGAGGCGGAGGGATAAGAGTGCCCCCATGGCACAGACCCACCCGCGGATTAGTGGGCCCCGATCGCGGGCCAGGCCACCGTGGGGGCACCCCCCCCCCCCCCCCCCCCCGGGGCCAGATCGCCCCGCGCCCTCCCCAGGACCCCGGAGCCCGCCTGCGCCGCCTAGTCCCACCAGTAAGAGAGGTGGTTTGATTCTCGCCGGTGGGACAGGCATTCCAGCAGCAGGGCTTCGGCCCATTGCGGGCCGGGAGGGGGGGGGGGGGGGGGGGGTACGGCGCGGGGCGATTCCCGCCCCCGCCGAATATCCGGTGCCAGAGAATTCGGCAACCGGCAGGAGCGGGATTCACTCCAGCCCCTGGCGATTTTCCGACCTGGCGGGGGTTCAGAGAATCCCGCCCCAGGTAACTCAATAAAGACAAAGAACTGAACCTAAACCTCCCAAGCCCCACGTCACAGTTGAACATACTTATTGAGCCAACAGTTTGATTGTCAACTTGGATTCAATATGTGCCTAGAGGTTTCATCACATGGCCTCATGCATCCAAATCTCACATCCACACTCTCACCATTGGTTGACTATCAGGTCCACCCCTGTGGGGCACTAACTTTCCTCGCCCCAATTTGCCAACGAGCAGTCTCTTCACTGGGAGACAAGGAGCGGGATTCTCCCACAATTTGCGGGGCGGCCTGTACCGGCGCCAAGAGCGGCGCGAATCACTCTGACCTTGTGCCGCCCGGAAGTTGCGGAATCCTCCGCACTTCTGGGGGCTAGGCCGGCGCTGGAGGGGTTGGAGCCGCACCAACCGAAGGGCCGCCGCCGGCCGGCACAAGTTGGCGCATGCGCAGGACTGCTGGCGTGTTCTGGCGCATGCGCAGGGGGTTTCTTCTCCGCGCCGGCCATGGCGGAGCCGTACAGAGGCCGGCGTTGAGGAAAGAGTGCCCCCACGGCACAGGCCCGCCCCGATCGGCAGGCCAGGCCACCGTGGGGATGGGACCCCCTCCCCCGGGGCCGGATCCCACGCCTCCGAGGACCCCACTAGACGGCCGACAAGCCAGGTCCCGCCGGGATGGACCATGTCCATTACACGCTGGCGGGACTGGCCGAAAACGGGTGGCCGCTCGGTCTATCGGGGCCTGGAGAATTGCCGGTTGGACCGCTGTCAACGGCCCCCGACCGGCACGGCGTGATCCCCACCCCCTGCCCGAAAACCGGCGCCGGAGAATTTGGCAGCCGGCGTCGGAGCGGGATTCACACCGCCCCCCCCCCGGCGATTCTCTGACCTAGTGGGGGGTCGGAGAATCCCGCCCAGGGTTTCTGTATGGGCGTTTCTCAGAAACTTGGGCATAACTTGTCCTGTTCCAACTCGGGCAGGCCATAACTGGCCACATACTGAGTGAAGAACGAATCAGCGGAACCATTTAGAAATGGATCATTGAACAATCCTCAACCCGGTCAGCAGTAATAAGCAACTTGGCATAAAATACTGTTTAGAGCAGCTTACAAAAATGTGCTTACTCCCTTACAGGCCATGTGTTTGCGGGGGCATTGCTGCTTTTACAACAGGGCACATTTAGGCTGGACTCACTTGTCACCCCCCTTTCCCCTCCCCTCACCCTGCTGAGGCACTCGGCGACAACCAGCAGTGCGAGGAGTTAGATCACTGATTGGTGCAGGCTAGAGAATAACCAGGAAGTTGGAAACAACTCACTTCTGGATAGTTCTGCTGATTCATTTGATGAAGTGTTCAAAATTAAGGGGAATTTTGATAGCATTCGTAGAATTTAGACAGCACAGAAAGAGGCCAGCCAGTCGATGCCAGCTCCTCTCCAAACCTTCACCCATCCTTTCTCAACTCATTCTTTAAACAGAGACCTCTACTTCCCTTCTCCCTCAAATGTTTATGCAGCCCCCTCCTTACCCACTGCTTGTGGCAGTGCGTTCCGTACTCTGTGGATTAAGAAATGTCTTCTGAATTCCCTTTTATGATATGATGTTTTCATGGTTTATAATTTTGCTTTTCCCCACAAGTGGAAACATTTTTTCGTGTCTACTCTGTCATAACCTTTCGTAATTTAAAAGACCTCTAATATGTCACCTTTTTGCGTTCTCTTTTCATCCTTTCCTGATGGATATGTCCTCTCCCTCATTCTTAGGATATGGGGAAAGAACAAGAGTTGTTCTAATATCTGGGAGCAGACACACCCTATGAACCACAGCGAGCGGGTTTAACAGCATGTTTCCCGGCACTCACAGCACCAAGAAACACAATATTATCTAACCCGACTCCAGTTAGATGTGGAGCCTCAGCAGGGAACGCACAGCCGAGGCTGGACTTAGTGCCGCTTTCTGCACTGAGGCGCCAGCTCGCCGAAACTGCTCAGTGCAGGGAGAGATCAGGACACCATTTTTAAACAGCGTCTCCTCACCCACACACTCGCGCAGGACAACCCTCAGACGATCACTGCCGTGCACAAAATGCCAACTTGGCAGCCTGGCAGTGCCCCTGTTAGCTGGGAATGCTACTTGGGCACCGTCAGGCTGGCACCTAGGTGGCACTGCCAGGGCACCAGGCTGGCAGTGTCAGAGTGCCAGGGTACCATCCTGCCCAGAGAGCTTGCACCTGGGGGTCTCCAGACCCCCACGAGTGCCATTCCATCTAGTCCCAATTTGTGGTAACCAGAGCTAAAAGGCGAGGTCTCCAAGGTGAAGGATGGCCTTGGTTACCTCAGGGAACTGCATATTCAAGAGACTAGCTGTCTTGCTTAATATGCAGATTTGCTAAAAGCTGATCCCGCCCATGAATGGCGGGTTTCACATCGCGACGTCTCGCTCGATCACGTTGGATCTTACGAGGAGTGGCAAGCTGGATAGATCCCGGGAGCGTGGTCTCCCGCCATTTACCAATCACGTTGTGCCACGACGCGCTGCTTTTCAGACGCAGCTTGGCCGGTAGACCGTGGCCTATCGTGTCTGCACCGACCCTCCGAAACAGCACCCTGCCTAGGCCCAGTCCCCTGCCCTATCCCCGTAACCCTGTGCATTGACCATAGTCAATCCACCTAACCAGCACAAGCCCTGAATGAACGGATTCTCTGCTCTTTGATTCTATGATTTCACCCCATGTATGAATGGGTGACGTGACCCCCAAAGCAACACAGCTATCTAATAAAGAGCTCAAAGCTGCTATATTTTAAATTAGATCTGAGGATATAATGCATTAAGAAATTATTCATGTTTGCCACATGACGTTTTAGACGTTTTATGCAGAGTTTAATTTTTACAAATCCTTGGAAATGTGTTGAGATTAAAAATCACTTAAGATGACTTGCCAAAAACAGTCTTGTTAAAGAAGCCACTCGGTGCAGTACAGCTTTTCTGGTTAAAAGGTGGCTGGCTGTTTACCTATTACAAAATATTTTAGTTAAATGTGGTCAGTGGGAGTCAACTAGAGCAAGGGAATTGTCGCAAAATATTCAAAACAACCAAAGAGGATAAAGTTAGTTAACACTTGGAAAGACAGTAGAGATTCAGGCGGGGAGATCCCACTCGTCGCAATGTTCAGTTCTCCCAAACATGTTATTGTATTAGTTGTTTTAGTTATGAATCTTCATATGGCATTTGAAAATATTCCACTAATCACATTTGAAGCCTACTTGTGACAATAAGCGATTTTCATTTCATTTCATTTCATTTTGATGTTTCATGGCTGGAGTAAGCAGCTATGGAGATATGAAATATGGTGGATGGAAAATTGGCTTTAAAACAGGAGTTAGAGCGAGGGAGAGAGAGGAAAAAGGATATAAGCGGAGTCCCAGAGAGGTCAGTTGTACGACTATTAATGATCTGAAGAAGGATATTGCAAGCAAAAACACCCAGGTTTGCAGATAAAGCAAAATAAATGAAATATATATAGTCGAACTGGATTCAGAATCGTTTAGGTAAATAGTCAAGTAGGTGTTAGGGGTTACGTGGTGAACAATCTGTGTGCACAGTGTTCAACCATACAAAAAGAAACAAATTACAAATTACAAATTACAAATTCAAAGGCACAGAATCGAAATCAAAGAAATTGCTGCTGTGCAATCAGTTGGTGAGAGAGGTACTGTGCTCTGACCTGGTCACCTAGTCATAGCAAGGATATTATTGGCCTGGAGTGGGTGTGGAAGTGTGGACTTGCAAAGAAAAGTTAACGTAGGTGGATTTGATCTTCCTGGACCACAGATGACATTCAGGAAAACTAATCAGAAGTTTTCAGACTTAACAAAAAGTTAATTTGGGTAAAACTTTTCACAATGGTGAAAGCTCGCCATGGCAGGGACACAGGTTCCATTTGATAAGCTAGGAGTATAAATGTAGAACTAATTCACTCAAGTGACAGTGTGGAATAAATCACCAAGGAGGGTCATTGAAGAGAATAGTTTAAATTATTTCAAGATGTAAATCAGGACAGAGAAGGGACTGAGTAATGTTAAGAAAGAGAGATTGTGGTTTTGAGAGTGAATCAAAATGGGCTGATGTGGTCTAACAGTCGGTTAATGTGTCTAAACTTTCTGTTTTCAATGATTGGGATGTTTAAGATATGCATGCTATTTGGACAATTGCTCTCAAATCAAAGTTCCTATGTAGATTATTTAAAGTGTAATCTGCCCACCGCAATGAAACCAACTAACGTTGCTCTAAAGAACATCTGCAATAAAAGTACCTCTGTTAAATCCCACCCATGAGGGTGAGCTGTTTCCGGTCACAAGTGTCGAATTAATTCCTGAGGGTTTTGGAATATTTATTGATTTGATTTGGACACAAAATAATCAATATTGTTTGGCAATTTCCCCGACTATCCAAACTTCTTTCAATATTATTAGTTGTCAGGCTGTGGGCAACACTGGCAAGAATGTATTTACTGCCCATCCCTGGTTTCCCTGAGATGGTGGCTGGAGGCCATCTCCTTAACGGTGGTGGTGCCCAGTCATCCGTGCATATACATATACATTTGTTTTTAAACTGAATGGTTTTCAAGGACTCTTCAGAGTCAAGGCACTCGACCCACATGTAGGCTGAAATAAAATTGGGGCAGAGTAGGGGTGTGGCAGGTTCCCCTTTACTGAAGCCCACTAAATTAAATGGTTGGGCTTTTGTTTTCAAAAAGAAAACATTCCAGAAGCCTTCATGGTCATTTTGTCTGGTGACATTCCACAGAATTACCAAATTTGTTGATTTCAGTTTGAGAACCAGGTGGGAATTGAACTCGCGACCTTATACTCTAGTTCAGAACCATATCTTATCTTTCAATGTTGCAGTGTTAACAGGCTTCCAAAGCAACTAATAAGAAATGACACTAAGAAACAGTTTTCTTTCAAAACTCCTTATTGTAGACTCACAGGCATGTGGTTACGGAGTTGAATGATTTGCCTTCTCTACTTCTGAAAGCTGCGACTCCTCTCAGTTATCTTTGCTACACTAACTTTCACTGTAGTTAGAAGCCCTGTGACCGTAACTAGAAGCCCTGTGCAGGAAGTGAATTCCATTTATTTCATTCAATGATTTTTTAAAATAAATCACGTGACTTCTATAATGATCTAATAATATGCAAGGACGAACTGGGCAGAACAGAAGCCAATGAGGGAAAAATTGTTAAATATTGCATAAGAAATCAGCTGCTCCTCAGATGGATTCTGTGCCACAACAGAAATTACACTTATTTAACCAAAGTTTTAAAAAAGCTACAGTAGTCACACAGTACGCCAGTACCAGGGCACTTGGTGACAGCAGTTTAACAGAAAGAATGCATTCATTTCTCACAATAAATGTTTTTGTAGGTTAAAGGGTTAGTCACATGACAAAAAAAACTTACTTTTGCCAAGGTTATTGCTGAAAGCCTTGCAGTGCCAACTGAATTAATAAGTGAGCAGCTACTGGCCATCTATGAAGCATACCCAATACCGATATGAAGTATGCAGATAAACACACCCATTAACAGCATCGATTTCCCATTTGTACAGACACACACACACAGGTATCAATATTGATGTTTCGTAAGCATTTTGCACGTGACTGCCCTTTGATTGAATGCCAACTCTGTAATACACTTCCGTAGAATATGAAAAAAACAAATCAAAACCAAAACAACTTGCAAATGACCATGCATGTTACAACAAGTTACATTTTCAATTTCCATTACCAAAGCCCATGTTTACAAGTTGATCTTGCTGCTCATGATGGAACCAGGCAGGCCCGTTCATGTGGTATCAGACAGAACTTTGTTGAGAGAAAACTTGGGTTCCTGAACACAGTCCTGAAAGACAGAGGCACTAGAAAAGGTGCAAATAAAAAAGGATTCACTGGGATTATAACAGAGCTTTCAGGTTATACTGAACAAGCTAGGAATATTTTCTCTAGAAAAGGGCAATGAGGGGTGCCTTTAACTTCGGTTGTAGGGAAAATGCTGGAATCTATCATTAAGGAGGAAATAGCGGGGCACCTGGAGGGAAATTGTCCCATTGGGCAGATGCAGCATGGGTTCATAAAGGGTAGGTCGTGTCTGACTAATTTGGTAACATTCTTTGAGGAGGTTACCAGTGCAGTAGATAACGGGGAGCCAATGGATGTGGTATATCTGGATTTCCAGAAAGCTTTTGACAAGGTGCCACACAAAAGGTTGCTGCATAAACTAAAGATGCATGGCATTGAGGGTAAAGTGGTAGCATGGGTAGAGGATTGGTTAACTAACAGAAAGCAGAGAGTGGGGATAAATGGGTGTTTCTCTGGTTGGCAACCTGTAACTAGTGGGGTCCCTCAAGGATCAGTGTTGGGCCCGCAGTTGTTCACAATTTACATAGATGATTTGGAGTTGGGGATCAAGTGCAATGTGTCAAAGTTTGCAGACAACACTAAGATGAGTGGTAAAGCAAAAAGTGCAGAGGATACCGGAAGTCTGCAGAAGGATTTGGATAGGTTAGGTGAATGGGCTAGGGTCTGGCAGATGGAATTCAATGTTGCCAAGTGTGAGGCTATCCATTTTGGGAGGAATAACAGCAGAATGGATTATTATTTAAACGGTAAGATGTTAAAACATGCTGCTGTGCAGAGGGACCTGGGTGTGCTGCTGCACGAGTCGCAAAAAGTTGGTGTGCAGGTGCAACAGGTGATTAAGAAGGCTAATCGAGTTTTGTCTTTCATTGGTAGAGGGATGGAGTTCAAGACTAGGGAGGTTATGCTGCAATTGTATAAGGTGTTGGTGAGGCCACATCTGGAGTATTGTGTTCAGTTTTGGTCTCCTTACCTGAGAAAGGACATATTGGCACCGGAGGGAGTGCAGAGGAGATTCACTAGGTTGATCCCAGAGTTGAGGGGATTAGATTATGATGAGAGGTTGAGTAGACTGGGACTGTACTCATTGGAGTTTAGAAGGATGCGGGGGGATCTTATAGAAACATATAAAATTATGAAGGGAATAGATAGGATAGATGCGGGCAGGTTGTTTCCACTGGTCGGGGAAAGCAGAACTAGGGGGCATAGCCTCAAAATAAGGGCAAGTAGATTTAGGACGGAGTGTAGGAGGAACTTCTTCACCCAAAGGGTTGTGAATCTCTGGAATTCCTTGCCCAGTGAAGAAGTTGAGGCTCCTTCTTTAAACGTTTTTAAGAAAAAGATAGATACCTTTCTAAAGAATAAAGGGATTCGGGGATATGGGGCGAAATTCTCCGGAAACGGCGCGATGTCCGCCGACTGGCGCCCAAAACGGCGCAAATCAGACGGGCATCGCGCCGCCTCAAAGGTACAGAATGCTCCGCATCTTTGGGGGCCGAGCCCCAACCTTATGGGGCTAGGTCGTCGCCAGACGAATTTCTGCCCCGCCAGCTGGCGGAAAAGGCCTTTGGTGCCCCGCCAGCTGGCGCGGAAATGACATCTCCGGGCGGCGCATGCGCGGGAGCGTCAGCGGCCGCTGACAGCTTCCCACGCATGCGCAGTGGAGGGAGTCTCTTCTGCCTCCGCCATGGTGGAGACCGTGGCGGAGGCGGAAGGGAAAGAGTGCCCCCACGGCACAGGCCCGCCCGCGGATCGGTGGGCCCCAATCGCGGGCCAGGCCACCGTGGGGGCACCCCCCGGGGCCAGATCGCCCCGCACCCCCCCAGGACCCAGGAGCCCGCCCGCGCCGCCTTGTCCCGCCGGTAAGGTAGGTGGTTTAATTTACGCCGGCGGGACAGGCATTTTAGCGCGGGACTTCAGCCCATCCGGGCCGGAGAATCGAGCGGGGGGGCCCGCCAACCAGCGTGGCGCGATTCCCGCCCCCGCCGGATATCCGATGCCGGAGACTTCGGCAACCGGCGGGGGCGGGATTCACGCCAGCCCCCGGCGATTCTCCGACCTGGCGGGGGGTCGGAGAATCTCGCTCATGGTGTACGGGCCGGAGAGTGGAGCTGAGTCCACAAAGATCAGCCATGATCTCATTGAATGGTGGAGCAGGCACGAGGGGCCAGATGGCCTACTCCTGTTCCTAGTTCTTATGTTATGTTCTTAGAAGCTGAGAACCAGTCGGGCCAAATAGCGTGTTTCAGCACTGTAAATTCAATGTAATATCAATGCTAAATTTTGGATGTGCCGCAGATCCAGTGGGAGAGCAAGGCTGTGAGATTATCACACTCAGCTGGACAAGTACTGATCCGGAAGGAACTTTAGCGCTCAATCTCCTTTCAATAAAAATGGTGAGGAGTTTCCTGTTTATATGAAGCCTGGAGTGCAGCACTTGGGGAAAATCACATGCCAGCAGCGAACAAGACACAATAAGAACATAATGGGTAGCACGGTGGCACAGTGGTCATCACTGCTGCCTCACAGCACCAGGGATCCAGGTTCAATTCTGGCCTTGAGTGCCTGTCTGTGTGGAGTTCTCCCCGTGTCTGCATGGGTGTCCTCCAGGTGCTCCGGTTTTCTCCCACAGTCCAAAGATGTGCGGGTTTGTGGGAGTGGCCACGCTAAATTGCCCCTGTGGTGAATGTATTCACCAGAATAAGTTGTCTGTAGAGTACTGTTATATGATCCCTTTTCCATGGAGTGTACTGGAACCCTGGTGGGCTTCGCCTCTGGCTCCGCCCCCCCCCGGGCGGTATATAAACCGGCCGCCTGGGGGCGGCGCTCAGTTGTTACAGCGATCTCAGGCAGGCAAGTTTTTGTGTAATAAAGCCTATGTTCTCTCGCTCTCATCGTCTAGCAGTGGATTAATGGTACCTCAATTTATTACACAAAGACATCACTATGGAAGCCGCTCTGAAGCCTGATAAATTGGAACTTGACACACAAAAATCTTCTCCCATTGGCTCCGCTGTTTTGAGGCCTACCTCGACTCCTCTGCAACGCCTCCCTCCAATGCCTTCAAACTGCGCCTCCTCCACGCCCGGGTGAACCACCGAATCTCGGTTATGATTCAGGACGCAGCCACGTACGACGTGGCAGTAGCGATTCTAAAGAGACAGTTCGTGAAGCCCGTGAACGAAGTGTTCGTGCGGCACCTCCTCAGTACCCGCCGACAACACGCCGGGGAATCGCTGGACGAGTACCTGGAGAACCTGACTCTACTCGCCCGCAACCGCAACTACAAGGATGTGAAGGCCAACGAGCACATGAGACTGATGATCCGGGACACCTACGTGGCTGGGGTCCGGTCTAACTACATTCGGCAGCGACTGCTGGAAAACGGGACCACTGAGCTACAGGACACGGTAAAGCTAGCCTCCTCGTTAGCGGTGGCCTACCAGAGCCTCAGCACGTTCACGGCAGACCCAGCGAACCCCTCGTGGGCACCACAGACGTGACCTTCACCAGACCCGACTACGTCGCAGGCCTGTGCCGCACGGCTGCCCGTTCAGCCCGGGGCACCACCTTGCTACTTCTGCGGTCAGGGCCAACACCCCCGGCAGCGTTGCCGAGCCCGCACCGCGACATGCAGCGACTGCGGCAAAAAGGGACATTTTTCCAGAGTCTGTCTGGCCCGATCCAAAGCCCCAAAGTCGAAAGTGTACCAGGCCCGACCCACGGACTCACAGGCCCGCAGACCCCACAATGTGGCTGCGTGCCTGCCGGCACCGCCCCCTTCAGACGCGTCATCCGCCTTGTGCAGCTCGTGGGGCCGCCATCTTTAATCCAGCCAGACACGTGCGAGCCGTGGGGCGGCCACCTTGGTCGCCATCTCCGACCCAGCCCGACACGTGCGACCCATGGGGGCCGACATCTTACGACCCCGATACCTCCAACCACGCAGACTACCCGCAGCTCGGTGCAGTCACCCTCAGCCAGTCGCGGCCAAAACACTTGAAGAACTCGATGATGGCCGGCCGGGTCAATGGGCACGAGACCCCCTGTCTTTCCGACTCCGGGAGCACAGAGAGCTTCGTCCACCCTGACACGGTAAGGTGCTGCTCCCTCCACATCTACCCCGCATCCCAGACAATCTCCCTCGCCTCCGGATCCCATTCAGTAGAGATCCGGGGGTACTGTGTCATGAACCTCGCGATACAGGGCGCTGAGTATGCCCATTTTAAACTGTACGTCCTCCCTCACCTCTGCGCCCCGCTACTGCTTGGACTCGACTTCCAATGCAGTCACCGAAGCCTAACGCTAAAATTCAGCGGACCCCTACCCCCCCTCACTGTATGTAGCCTCGCGAGCCTTAAGGTCACCCCCCCCCCCCTTTGCTCTTCGCGAACCTCACCCCCGACTGTAAGCCCGTCACCACCAGGAGCAGGCGGTGCAGTGCACAAGACATGATTTTTATCAAGTCGGAGGTCCAGCGACTCGAGAGGGAGGGGGTCATCGAAGCCAGCAACAGCCCCTGGAGAGCACAAGTGGTAGTTGTCAGGACCGGGGAGAAGAATCGGATGGTAGTGGACTATAGCCAGACCATTAATCAGTTCACGCAACTTGATGCGTATCCCCTCCCCCGCATAGCGGAGATGGTCAACCAGATCGCACAGTACCGGGTGTTCTCCACGGTAGATCTGAAGTCGGCCTACCACCAACTCCCAATCCGCCCGGAGGAGCGCCACTACACTGCTTTTGAAACAGCCGGCCGACTCTTTCACTTCCTCAGGGTCCCGTTCGGCGTCACTAATGGGGTCTCGGTTTTCCAGAGAACGATGGACCGAATGGTGGACCAGTACGGGCTGTGGGCTACATACCCGTACTTGGACAATGTTACCATCTGCGGCCATGATCAGCAGGACCACGTCGCCAACCTCCAGAGGTTCCTCCAGGCCGCCTAATCCCTCAACCTCACGTATAACAAAGAGAAGTGCGTTTTCTGCACAACCCGACTGGCCATCCTCAGCTATGTCGTGGAAAACGAGGTCCTAGGGCCCGACCCCGACCGCATGAGCCCACTTATAGAACTTCCCTTTCCCCACAGCCTCAAAGCCCTCAAACGCTGCCTGTGGCTCTTTTCCTACTACGCCAGTGGGTCCCCAACTATGCGGACAAAGCCCGCCCACTGATCAAGGCCACTATATTCCCCCTGACGACTGAGGCCCGCTCGGCCTTCAGCCGCATCAAGGCAGATATTGCCAAGGCCGTGATGCACGCGGTGGACGAGTCCATCCCTTTCCAGGTAGAGAGCGATGCATCAGATGTCGCACTGGCCACCACCCTCATCCAGGCGGGCAGGCCAGTAGCATTCTTCTCTAGAATCCTCCACGCTGCCAAGATTCGACACTCCTCGTTCGAGAAGGAAGCACAAGCCATTGTGGAAGCTGTGCGGCACTGGAGGCATTACCCAGCTGGTAGGAGGTTCACCCTCGTCACCGACCAACGGTCGGTTGCCTTTATGTTCGACAACGCACAACAGGGCAAAATAAAAAAACAACAAAATATTGAGGTGGAGAATCGAACTCTCCACCTATACGTACGATATTAAGTATCGTCCCGGGGAGCTCAACGAACCCTCAGATGCCCTGTCCCGCGGCACATGCGTCAGCGCGCAAGACGACCGACTTCGGGCTATCCACATTGACCTCTGTCACCCGGCGGTCAGTCGCCTTATCCACTTCATTAAAGCCCGCAACCTGCCCTACTCCACCGAGGAAGTCAGGGCCATGACCAGGGACTGCCAAGTCTGCGCGGAGTGCAAACCGCACTTCTACCGGCCAGACAAGGCCCACCTGGTAAAGGCCTCCCGGCCCTTTGAGCGCCTCAGCATCGACTTCAAAGGGTCCCTCCCTTCCACCAACCATAATATATACTTCCTGACCTTCATTGACGAGTACTCCCGCTTCCCCTTCGCTATCCCATGTCCCGACATGACCTCGGCCACCGTGATAAAGGCACTGCACAGCATTTTCACCCTGTTCGGTTTCCCTGCGTACATCCACAGTGACCGTGGCACCTCGTTCATGAGCGATGAGCTGCGTCAGTACCTGCTCAATAAGGGCATCGCCTCGAGCAGGACTACGAGCCACAGGGAAACGGGCAGGTGGAGAGGGAGAACGTGACGGTATGGAAGGCCGTCCTTCTTGTCCTTCGGTCTAGAAGTCGCCTGATTCCCCACTGGCAGGAAGTCCTCCGCGACGCGCTCCACTCCATTAGATCGCTCCTCTGCACAGCCACGAACGAGACCCCTCACGACCGTTTGTTTGTCTTCCCTAAGAAGTCCATCTCCGGGGTCTCGCTTCCATCCTGGCTGACAACTCCGGGACCTGTCCTTCTCTGGAAGCATGTGAGGAGCCATAAGACTGACCCCCTGGTCGAGAGGGTCCAGCTGCTGCACGCCAACCCCCAATACGCCTACGTCGCGCACCAAGACGGACGACAAGATACGGTCTCCCTCTGGGGCCTGACCTCTGATGGATTCCATGCCAACGCGCCGCCCCCCCATGCCTACCGCCAGCCCCCCCAATCCTTGGGGGTTCTGTACTGTCCCGAGCCTTCACTGCCGCCATCCACCTCCCCCTTACCGCTAACCATCACCCCCCTGCCAGCCCCCACTCCTCAACCGTCGCCGACACGCCGGACCGAAGCTCCAGATGACACGTTCCCGGAGTCAATGACCACGTCGGCAGCACCCGCCGCACCACCAGGGCTGAGGAGGTCCAATAGAACAGTCCGGCCTCCAGACAGACTGAACATTTGATGACCCCACTTCACCCCCGCTGGACTTCATTTTTTTAACAGGGGGTGAATGTGGTCAATGTATTCACCAGAATAAGTTGTCTGTAGAGTACTCTAATATGATCCCTTTTCCATGTAGTGTACTGGAACCCTGGTGGACTCCGTCTCTGGCTCCGACCCCCGGACGGTATATAGACCGGCCGCCTGGGGGCGACGCTCAGTTGTTACAGCGATCTCAGGCAGGCAAGTTCTTGTGTAATAAAGCCTATGTTCTCTCATTCTCATCGTCTAGCAGTGGATTAATGGTACCTCAGCCCCTTAGTGTCCCAAGACGTGCAGGTTAGGTGGGGTTACGCGGATAGGGCAGGGGAGTGGGCCTAAGTAGGGTGCTTTTTCAGAAGGTTGGTGCAGACTTGATGGGCTAAATGGCCTCCTCCACTGTAGGGATTTTATGATTTTAAAAGGTGCAAAACTTAATGATTTCTAAAAATAAATTTAGAGTACCCAATTATTTTTTTCCAATTATAGGGCAATTGACTAATACAAGAAAAGGGTGAAGCTCTGTGGCATCCCACAGGGCAGGGCTCAGTTGGATGGCTCTCACTCTCAGCAACCAGCTGCAGGCCCTCTTGGTCCACCCAACACCCCAAGTAGACACCTTCTTTTGCGTGAAACACACTCTTCGCATGATGCAGGCGGACACCCATACCTAGAAAAGCGTTGCAAAACCGCTTCAAGCTTTTGTAAATGCTCCTGGTCTGTGATCCCCATGACTAGCACGGCGTCTAAGTAAACCGTAATACGCAGAAATCCGCTAAAAGACTGCGCATGCAGAGGATACTCCGAAGGATAGTCGGGTGTACTCAAGAGACCCTTGTGCGTATTGATCATAACAACATACTTCCATGAGGACTTATCCAGCTCCGCCTGTAGCTAATTGTTGATCACGTCTAATTTCATAAAATGTGCAGTCACTGGGCAATGTAGCATTAAGATCCTCGATGCGTAGTAAAAGATAACGGTCTAACCTCAAAGTCATGTTCACCATCAATTTATAGTCCCAGTCTTCTCCGTCTTCATGACGGGACCGCCGGCGGCACCCACTCAGCAAAGCGAACAGGTCTAATGATGCCCAAACTCTCCAAACGACGAAGTTCGATCTCTACTTTCTCAACTAAAGCATAGGGAACTGGGCGGACTGGGCATCCGGATCCATCTGGATCTTGGCCACAGCCCCTTTAATTGTAACCAAGCCAGGCTGGAAAACCTTGGGTCACTTGCTCAGAACCTTGCATAGACCGCCAGATCCCACTTGCTGCTATTCCAACTGCAGAGGGTGTAACCAATCGCGGCCCAACAGGCTAGGGCCGCTTCCTTTCGTGACACTGAGGGGAACGCAAACCGATTGGTGTCCATAAACTACTAGAGTAAGCATTGTCCCCACAATATTCAGTCGCTCTCCAGTTTGTGGCCAAACGAGCCGCTGTGTCAGCCAAAGTCAAAGTGTGAACAGCCCGTTTAATAATGCAGAATGGGACTTGCCTGGCAGAAGGCCCATAGATCAGGTGGAAAGCTGGTTTTACGTCCAAAGTGATAACTCTCTCCACTGACTTTGGTGGCAAATAGAAATTGAGCTTGGTATAAAACCAAAATCAAACCCAATTGAGTCAGTTTGCTCACTGGTAGATCAGCTTAAAATTGCCGCAAAACTCACTAGCCTGGAATGAGCTGAAGGTAACAAGGTTGAGAGCGGTGGTGAACTTTACCTGCCACAGGCAGCCCTGGGCCTATGGGGCAGGCTGTCTATACGTTTCCTTGCAGCATATGGGCAAAGCTCTTGGTATATTGCTGACAGGCAGCTTGCAAAGGCAGCCTTGCTCAGTCATTGGAGAGCACAGTGTGTCAAGACTTACAGGCCTGTTTGGTGGCAGAATGATTAATGTCGACAGCCTCGTTGTCTACTGATCTCTTTAGTTGACTTTTCCAACTCTTGTACACTTTTACTGTGAAATAGTGTATAACCACACACATGCAAGTCAACCTTCATCATTGACTTTACCTTGACTTACTACCTGTCACGGGATTCTGCAGCTTGTACCAGATGCCTTTGAGTTCTCAGAGTTCCTGTCAAGAAGATATACTGGGCTGGATTCTCCGTTTCAGCGGCTAAGTGCCGGTGCCAGCGGAGCATGTGTGGTCTTTTACGGCCAAAAAATCGGTGTGAAATCGGCTAGCAACGGCTCTGAGTGAAACTCCCGTGTCCCGCCCTGAAAATGGCAGAGAATGGCCGGGCCCCAGGCCGCACATGCACACGGCCGACGACTTGCAGCGGTCATGCCATACATCATGGCGCCGGCTGTGCGCGGACCCAACCCACCGTCCACAACCCCACAGCTCACCCCCTGGCCACCCCCTGGCCACCCCCCACCTGTCCCCCCCAGCCCTCGCAGAAGCCCAGTGGCACAGATCCCGGCGGAGTGTAGCGGCGCTGGACACAGTCCGCAGCCGCCATGCCAGGTTCACGATTTGCGTGACCACACGTGGTCCAGGCTATCGGGAACTCTGCCCATCGGGGGCAGAGCATCATGGGTGGGCCGGCCAATGACACATCAACACCTTTGCAATGGCACGCGGCGCGCGTCACAGTGACGGCGGTTTGGAGGGGGCAGAGCATGGCTGACCGGCGCCGGCCCCGAGTTTGCCGTTGGAGCCCATTCTCTGCCCGATCGCTGAACACGATTTCGCATCGGGCAATGGAGAATCCCGCCCACTGTTTTTGTGTACTTTCTTCGCCCCCTCACCAACCGCCCCCCCCCCCCCCCCCCCCCCTCCTGTAGAAGCCTGGCTTCTACACCTCCCCCCACTGCCAGTTTCTGCTCTGCTCTTGTACATGCCTCACTCACAGCCTGCCTGCTACCTGAGCAATATCTCGCACAGTGGGGGCATTTGTAACCTCACCCGCACATCGGGAACACTCCACCCCACAGCTCAAGAATAATTCCCCGGACAATAACGTAAATTTCAGAAATATTCGAAAAAGTCTGGGAGAGAAAGAAAACGGAACTACAAAAACATACAGGAAACACTAAGAGAAAACTTGATTTTCTCTATTATTTCATGTGGTGTGGCCATCACTGGCAGGGCAGCATTTGTTGCCTATCCCTAATTGTCCTTGAAATGAGTGGATTGCTCGGCCATTTCAGAAGGTGTGTTGGAGTCAACCACATTGCTGTGGGTCTGGAGTTGCATACATGCCAGAGGAGGTAAGGTGGGCAGATTTCCTTCCCTGCAGGACATTAGTGAACCAGATGGGTTTTTACAACACATCTTAGTTATCATGCCTACTATTACTGAGACCAGCTTTCAGTTCCAGGTTTATTAATTGAATGCCTCCCACAAACAGACACAGAGTTGAGCTCTGGACCACACCATCCGAAAGGCTGGTGGAAGCAGATTCGATCGGAACTCACAAAAGGCAATTGAGCATTTACTCGAAGAGGATTCATGCGCAGGGTTAAGAGGGAAAGCAGTGGTGTGAGACTAACTGAATCTTTCAAAGAGCCGACACAGGCACGGCAGCCTGAGTGGCCTTCTGTGCTGTAAGAGTCTACAATTGCTGACATCACAAATGGCGACTAAACTCTAAATACTTAATTGGTTGTAAATTCGGACATTCTGAGGTTCTAAACGTCCTTTACAAATACAAATTCTTTCTTCTCCTTGAAAAGCTTCATAATGCAAGGAGTTCTCTTTTCCTCCGTTCAAATGAGCTCTTGGGCTTTGATTGGGGAGAGGGTAGGAGGTGGACACTGTGCAATCTCTGTGCAAAAGCGGGAAGAGTGGTGGGAGTTGATCAATTAAGTGGGGGGGGGGGGGGGTTTGCACACATTCTGGGGCTTTTAATGGAGGCAGAGACACGAAATGCAAGCGTGAATGAGGGCACAAACGATGTAGCTGGGCAGGCAGACAAAATGAGGCACCAGAGCCATCTCCATCCTCTCCAATCCTCTGATCGCCCTCTGCCCAGACAACACCAAACTCCGAACTCTTTCAGGCATAGCAGGATGGGCCCTACCAAATTCACTGAAACTGGTTTGGTATATACTTTATTAACCTGTTTTTGCAAATACCTTGACAAAACGCAAACTCAAGACGCGATCCCCCCCCCCCATTTAGGGCAGTGGTCACTGTCGCAGTTAATCAGTTCCTGCTGACACTTCATGAAAACACGGAAATCAAATGTCATTTTATCTCCCTTTTGTTTGGGTCAACAATGGATTTTAATGCCTGTGCTGATGGCTGCGGCTTTTAAATGGGCCTGCAAGCTTAACAGAGTCGACTGGAAAGAAAATGACAAAAGCCACAGAGAAGGAAGAGCTGTCCAAACTGATCAATGCTTTGCGTAAACATGGATACTGCTCAGCACTTCATAATCCCCCAGTGAGGCAAAATGTTTATCTTGGCTTAGCTGAATTAACTGCAGAATTATATCACTCGCTCCACAATATTGAAATCTTAAATTTGCTGACGTTTTAAGAGTAAATTGGTTCAAATAGTTTATCGATATCAAATTAATCCACAAGAGGTTTGAGCTGCCAATTAATTTTATCTTTAAATTGAGAACTGACTGAAAGTACAAATACTCAGCGGGGTGGCACGGTAGCACAGTGGTCAGTATTGTTGCTTCATTGATTCCCGGCTTGGGTCACTGTCTGTGCGGAGTTTGCACTTTCTCCCCGTGTCTGCGTGGGTTTCCTCCGGGTGCTCCGGTTTATTCCCACAGTCCAGGTTAGGTGGATTGGCCATGCTAAATTGCCCTTAGTATTCAAAAAGGTTAGATGGGGTTACTGGGTTACGGGGATAGTGTGGAGCTGTGGACTTAAGTAGGGTGCTTCCAAGGGCCGATGCAGACTCGATGGGCTGAATGGCCTTCTGCTGCACTGTAAATGCTATGATTCTATGATCCAGGCATGATTTTCCACTATATTCCTCAGCCATTATTCAGGCAAAATATTGAGCTACTTTGGCTGCTGGTCTTTGTTTTCAAATCCCTCACTGGCCTTACCCCCTCCATATCGTTAACCTCCTCCAGTCTTTCAAACCTCTGAGGGCTTTGCATTCCTACCAAATCTGATCTCTTGTGCATCCTGATTGTTATAGCCCTCAGCCTCATGTTCTGTCATTTCCTCTCTCCTCCTTTAATAAGCTCTTTAAAACGTACCTCTTTGACCATGGTCATTTGCCCGTATACCTTCTTTGTGGGCATCTCCTTGCATTAGTCCCGTGAAGTTCCTTGGGACATTTTGCAAAATTAAAAATGTACTGTACAAAGTTGTTGTTGTCGAATTCCCAAACCAATCATCCAATGCATCTTCCATTCAATGCACTATACTGCAGCAAGAATATTTAAACAAGGCAACATTCTTACTTAGACTTGATTCCTCAGGTGCCATGCAGGACACTGGGCAGCAAGACTCTGCCACCATCCTTGACTCATCGCAATCTCTTTAGCTCCAGCCCAGGTGGTGTCCCACTCTTGAATGCCCCCCTTAAAATGAACTTGGCCATGTTGTCATCTTTTTCACCTGATGGTGTCCATTCCACTGCCACTCTGGTGCAAAATACACCCAGGAGGCAGAATAAAAGTGTCCTGCCAGCCTCAGCCACTCTCCATCATGATAACCCACATGTGCTTCAGCCCTGTCCTCTGTACCACTTCCTCAGTGGTGTTATTGTCTCTCCATGTGATTCCCAGGATCTTAAGTAGACTCCCATGTTAAGTAATGGGTTAAGAGACATTGCAATTAGTTGTCTCATTTATGTTAAGTATCCATTAATTGACATTGATATGTAAAGGGGCCTCTGTCAGGCGGTGTGTTGTTAAGAGTTTTGAGCAGAGGCTGTGGAAGTGAAATAAATGGTGTTTGGTGAAAAGGAACAAGAACTTTAGACTCTTCATTTCACAGCAACTAAAACGTATAACATCCCAGGATCTTAAGTAGACAACTGTGGTGAAAGGCGACCAACATATCTGACACCCTTACTGTTCTCTTCCATTTCTCACTGACAGAGATCGCTGTTGGCACCACTATGTGCCTGGAATTGGAGTTTCACGGCCACTGGAAAACCAATGCTGCTTTGCCCAACAGGCAATGTCCACATCGGCCTCTCTGGAGACATTGCTTCCAAGGTCGGGAAAGTAGACAATGCCCCCAATGTTGCCTGGTGACAGGAGGGCCTTGTTGCTGTCCAGTCATTAGTGTCTTGGTATTCTCACAGCTGATGTGCAGGTGGTATTGATGCAATGGCCTTGCCACATTCTGTACCATCAGCTCCTTAGCAACATTGCACATTTGTCACACTGCATTTTACTGGACTCCAGTGTTACTTGAACAGAGAGGGTTAAAAATGTAAATGACAGAGATAAATCATGTATTCGTATTCATCTCTCTCTCCAACCCCCACTCCACCATTATCGTATTTTGTGAGGAAACTGCACTTCCATCTGCTTGGCTGGCTAATTGGTTACCTGTCCCTTTAAGCAGCTACAGAGAGTCCATCAGCAGCGACTTTCTGCTCTCACCCAGCCCGCTCAAGTGGAAACGTCAGAGACCCCCATCAAAACAAAATCTGCATATGGTCAACCCCAACAATCTGCCAGCGTCAGCAGTGGTGACAAGAGCAGGAGGAACTCCAATGTCATCACAGCCTGCCTCTCTCAGGTGGGTGCAAAAGGTCCTGTGGCATCATGTCACACACGAGCAGAGAAGTGGACCCCATTTTCAGAACCAATTTATAATCCTCAAGAAACATCTCAAAAACATATACTCCGGTTGTTATCTGCATTGCTGTTTTTGAGACCTTGCTGCGTGCAAACTGACTGTTACATTTCATTGAAACAGGCCCTACACTTCAAATAGTAATTAATGGAATTTGGGATACCCCAAGGTCATGAGGCGCTACATAAATTAAACAGGCTTGTTTTCTTTCCACTTAATATTAGCAAAAGTTGCAACACGATGCCAGTCTATAGTTGTCAGCTCTGTCGGTTTGCCTTGAACTTTCCAAGAACTGAAGATTAATACCATGAACACTGCTGAGAGGAATCCAGGAGAAAAATGATAGGGGGAATTAAAAGAACCGGTCAGCTTTATTCATTTCCTCTGAACACATGTTTCCGCTATAAAAATGCAGGAGGTGCAAAAAGGCTGTTTGGTCCAGTGGGGCAGTTGGAAGTGGGGGGTCACGTGATTTAAATGTTCAGCAATAGATCCAAAGACTGGAAACCACCTGAAGCAGATCATCACCTCATTTTATAAATTGCTATTTCTGGGATCTTGCTGTGTGCAAAATGGCCACCGTGACCACATTATGAGTGATCACATTACAAAAATACTTGAGTGCCTGGTCCCGAGTCCAGAAGTGGCGATCTTGAGTGTCAGAAGACCCAGGAGTCCAGGGGGCGAGAGACGCCGATGTCTTGGCCTTTGCCTCCCTGGTAGCACGGAGACAGAACTTATTAGAAGGGACACGGGGCCACCAAAACCGGGGGTGGGGTGAGTGACCTGGCAGAGTTTCTCAGGCTGGAGAAGATAACGTTCGCCTTGAGAGGGTCTGTGGAGGGGTTTCCCCGGAGATGGCAGCCGTTCATCGACTTCTTTGAGAACAGTTAAATAATGTCAGCAGTGGGGGAGGGTAAAATAGGGAGGTAGGCGACCGGGAGGTGGGATGGTGGTGTATTCGGTATTTAGTTGGTTGGATTATTTGCAGCCCTGTTGGCTTGTTTTGTTTTAATGTTGTGTTTTGATGTGTAAATATATAAATGCCTCAATAAAACTTTAAAAAAAAAAACAAAAGTACTTGGCTCTGGGTCTGTACTCGTTGGAGTTTAGAAGGATGAGGGGGGGATTTTATTGAAACTTACAGAATACAGCGAGGCCTGGATAGACTGGACGTGGAGAGGTCGTTTCCACTTGTAGCAAAAACTAAAACCAAGGACACAATCTCAGATTAAAGGGACGATCCATTTTAGAGATGAGGAGGAATTTCTTCAGCTAGAGGGTGGTGAATCTGTGGAACTTTTTGCCGCAGAAGGCTGTGGAGGTCAAATCACTGAGTGTCTGAGGCGCTGGTTTAGCACAGGGCTAAATCGCTGGCTTTGAAAGCAGACCAAGGCAGGCCAGCAGCACGGTTCAGTTCCCGTACCAGCCTCCCTGAACAGGTGCCGGAATGTGGCGACTATGGGCTTTTCACAGTAGCTTCATTTGAAGCCTACTTGTAACAAGTGATTTTCATTTCATTTTCATTTAAGACAGAGATAGATAGGTTTTTGATTAATAAGGGGATCAGGGCTTATGGAGAGAAGGCAGGAGAATGGGGATGAGAAAAATATCAGCCATGATTGAATGGCGGAGCAGACTTGATGAGCCGTGTGGCCCAATTCTGCTCCTATGTCTTTTCAATTTTTCTCCCAGAATTGGTGAAACTAAATGGCAACAAAGTAACTTTTAAAATGGGAAATCCACTTTCCATTGGAGTATTCAAATGAAAGACATTTTGCAGAGTGCATGCATTCCAAAAATTGTAGTAATTAAACAAGCTTTGCATTTCTTTACATTTTGAATTCTACCTGAAGTATTTAGTGTTATAAAATTAACCAAGAATTGTTACAACAGAAAAGCCATCGCACTCATACACAAATTCAATATCTTCCTCAACGCACATTACACATAATGTAATAAAATCAGGGTTTCACTTTTAAACATCGGAGAAATTGCTGGATTCAGCTGTGTCCAATTACTTCCAGAATCTGTGATCGTTTGAAGGATGTTGCCCCCCCTCTATAGCCACAGACATACAGCTTGTGATATCCAAGCCTTTGTATCGGACTCCCAAGCCCTGTAGCTACCGATCGTATAACATTTGCCTTGGGCTGTATTTATTTCTTGCAACTAAACACGCACATGACAAGTGTCCATAAGGTGGAAGACAGCCCTTCAGCAGTTCTTCCATTTATCTTCAAACGGCTTTCCTTATTCCTTATTGGTCAACCCGAGTGGTTGGATTGATGTCTTGACTAATAGTTGAGCTCATCGTTTCTGACAATAAAATGGCTCCAATCCTATTAACTTGGATCCAAGCTCACCATATCCTAACAGCTTGATGCACAATGCTTCCAGTTAACCAGAGTGGCTGAGAATTAGATATTGACAAGCATATTAAGCCACTTGGTCACATTTTTGGATATTGATCTGTGTCACACCAGGACACAAAGCGGGCCCATCTACAAACAGTGGGCAAAAGTGTGAATTCCTGTGAGAAGGTCAGGGCTGCAGTCAGGCTGATGTTCGTATTGAACTGGAAATTTAAGTACAGATTTCTCCCCACAATCATGAAGACTCTGACTCACATTGTAAACAACTCCATGAAGCCAGCAGCTTCTCAACTCTCATGGGCAAATGAAAACAGCAGGGGATGAAATTGGTCTTGTACGGCAATGCAAAATTGTCAATTGCAAAGCGGCAGCCCGATTTGCACACCTTTCTCTGTCCGTGATACTGCGTGGAAAACAAAAATTGGGCAGGGTATATATTTATTAGTGTCCGAGTGCTAGTAAGGTTTTCAACCATGATAGGCTGTTCAGCAGAGCCCAATCTTACCGGCCACATCCAACCCCTGCACAGAAGAACTTAGAAACTGGGTCAATTGGCAGTCAATCAGCAGCCATTTTGATTGATTTTACTTGCCCCCTTCTCGTCTTTGGATACCAAGGCTTATTGTAGCACCTCCTACTGGTCTTCCTCCCGATAACATTTAAGGTAACCTGGATCATGATCAAGTTCAACCTGGAACCACACCAGCCCAGCTGGATAAGTCTGCATCTCCTGGTACATTTACCCACTTAGTCCTCAGGAAAACCCCATGTCATTTCTCCAAATTCCACATTTTTAGTTATAAAGATACTGTGTTGATTCATATACAGCATAAATCAACAAAATTTGAAAACTTCAGACAAGCCCCAGTGCATATACCGACATGACAGCGCACAATCAGATTTACACCCTCCTCGGACTTTAAACATTTAATTTTGATTACTGAACAAACCATTGGCACTAAAAGGGTTAAATTCAAGGACAAGTTTCACAGGCCAGGTTTATACTCCCTTGCGTATAAGAACATTAAGGGGTGATCTGAATGAGGATTTCAAGATGACTGAAGCATTTGATAGAGGGGAGAGTTGACAGTGAGAAACTGTTTTCTGTTGTGGATTGTCTAAAACAACGTGGCAGAACATGAAGAATTAAACCTCGCCAATTGCAGATTGATGTCGGCAGGGAACATTCCTTCCCACAAAAAGATAGTGGAAATCCCAAACCCTCAACCCCCAAGAAGCTGTTGGGATGGCGGAGCAGCGGGGGGGGGGGGGGGGGGGGGGGGGTCAATTGATCATTTCAAAACTGAGATTGATAAACTTCTGTAAGGCAAGGGCATTGAGGGATATAGAAATAAGGTGGAGCTAAGATATAGGTCAGCCATGGATGGCTCATCTGTACATTATATTTAGGTCACTTCTTAAAAACATCAACATCCCAATTTTTATTTGTGATGATGCAAAGGGAATTATGTCACAAATTGAGACAAAGCACCATGGTCACTGGATAAATGCTTCAACTTATAAATAAACGACTTACAAGTTACTTCCCCTACTGCATGTAAAAATAATTGCAAATGGGTCTTTGTACGTACCCAGGCAGTTTTGTTTTTGTTTCATTGCAATTGTGCTTTATAAATGGAATCAGAGAGTGCAGTGTAAACGCCACAACCAAAGCACATTATCTGTGCTCAACTAACTCTGTAAAAAGAGTGCTTTTACCCTGGGTTTACTGCAATTTTTTAATAGTCAGATTATAAGACCAGCTGTTATTTCGCTGGGAAAAAAAAGCCCATCGACTTACAATGCCGAGTAGCAAAATTCCTTTTGAATGCTTTGGAAGTACAATTGGTTTCAAGGCTCAGGCCCACTATCACAGCACAGGCCTTCTTCTGCACAAAAAGGTACTTTCTTAAGTCAATAATTTAATCTCCATATTCTGCACAAACACTTTCTGCACAGAAAATATCAATGTTCATCCTCTTGGAAATCTTCCTACTGGAACAGTAGCCAATGACGTGCCCCAACACAGCTGTGATGGTGTCTATCAATGACTTAGTGTTGCTTCCAACTACTTCACACATTTGTTTCAGCATTAGTCACATTTCAACTAGTTAAAAAAAAGTATCCTTAAGATGATAATATGAGGCAGCACAGTGGCGCAGTGGTTAGCACTGCTGCCTCACGGCGCCGAGGTTCCAGGTTCGATTCCGCCTCTGGGTCACTGTCCGACTTTGCACATTCTCCCCGTGTTTGGGTGGGTTTCGCTCCCACAACCCAAAGATGTGCAAGGTAGGTGGATTGACCACGCTAAATTGCCCCTTAATTGGAAAAAATTAATTTTGCACTGTAAATTTTTTTTTTTTTAAAAGATGACACTGTTTCTTATCCCCACTATATGTCTAAAATTTTGTACATAGAAACATACATAGATAATAGGAGCAAGAGGAGGCCATCATCACGTTCAATACCCTGATCCTGCCTTCGCCCCCTTGATCCCTTTAGCTCCAAGAGCTAATTCCTTCTTGAAATTACATAAATGTTTTTGCCTCAACTACTTTTTGTGGTAGTAAATTCCACAGATTCACCACTCTCAAGATGAAGAAATTTCTCTTCACCTCAGTCCTAAAAGGTTTACCCCTTATCCTCAAACTATATCCCCCAGTTCTGGACTCCCCCCACCATCGGGAACATTCTTTCTCAATCTACCCGGTCTAATCCTGTTAGAATTTTGTAAGTTTCTATGAGATCCCCCCTCACTCTTCTAAACTCCAATGACTATAATCCTAACCGACTTTCTCTCTCCTCATGTGACAGTCCCGCCATCCCAGGAATCAGGCTGGTAAACCTTTGTTGTACTCCCTCCATAGCAAGAGCATCCTTCCTCAGATAAGGACACCAAGACTGCACACAATAGTACAATATAACATATAAGTGCTGACTCTACACTTGCCAAGGCCATTAAAGTCCTTCAAACTGAGCTGCAGATGTGTTTTCGAAGTGAGGAAGCACAAAGCTGAGGAAAGGTACAACCACACTGCGCTGTGAAATCGCCGACAGTTCACTGGACTTTTCTTTGCTCTTTACAATACCAGCTTCCTCACCATTTTTGAAAATACTCCCGAATTGTCTTTCTGGGGTCCAAAGTGGATGACTATACAAGCTTTAGTAGAGATGATCCAAACGTTGAATGGAGTAAATGAAGGAGAAACTATATCCACTGACAGAAAGGTTAGGAATCAGAGGACACAGACTTACGATAATTTGCAAACACCCAGGTATACTTGAAGTATTTTTTTAAAGCAAAGCAGCAGGTAACAATCTGGAATGCACTGCCTGAAGAGTTGATGCAAGCAGATTCATGAGGAGTTTTCAGAATGGAACTGAATTAGACTGGACATTGAAGAGAATAGCAGAGTTATGGGAAAATCCCGCAAAGGGGGGGGCACGGTAGCACAGTGGTTAGCACAGTCGCTTCACAGCTCCAGGGTCCCTGGTTCGATTCCCGGCTTGGGTCACTGTCTGTGCGGAGTCTGCACGTTCTCCCCGTGTATGCGTGGGTTTCCTCCGGGTGCTCCGGTTTCCTCCCACAGTCCAAAGATTTGCAGGTTAGGTGAATTGGCCATGCTAAATTGCCCTTCGTGTCCAAAATGGTTAAGTGGGGTTACTGGGTTACAGGGATAGGGTGGAGGGATGGGTTTGGGTCAGGTGCTCTTTCCAAGGGCCGGTGCAGACTCTATGGGCCAAATGGCCTCCTTCTGCATGTAAATTCTATGACAATGAGTGAGACTCACTGGATAGCTCTTTCAAAAGGTCGGCACAGACGAGGTGGATAGAATGTTCTCTTTCTCTGCTGTGAGATTCTGTGAAGAGACATCGGGTTTTACTAGCTCCACGATGGGAGGAGTGATATAAACGCTGTGAATTCAAGCATCCATGGCCATGGGTCCCACTTAAAGAACCAATCTTTCTGGATCTTTCTGGAGCCATGACACAATGTGCAGTTACTAAATATTATTTAGCAGGATGTTCACTTCCAATTCAAAATCAATCAAAATGAGGGCGGACATTTAAGCACAAGGAGTGAAGGAATCTGAACTCAAATGTACTTTGACCCTTGATAAAACGTTTAAACTGTTCTCACATTTATATGCCATGGGTCTGAGGAAGTGCCAACTATAAAAGATTCTAATAACTGCCATTTAATAGTAGAGAATTTGAATATTCGAATCATCAGGACAAATGCAAGAATTTGTTTCATACACAACGTTGGCATTTGTGTGGCATAGGGTGAACATATTTCAGAATTTCAGTGCCAGTGTGATGTCAGGTATGTAGACCGTACATCCCAACAATTGGGATCATGATCAGCACAGGCTTGGATGGCCAAAAGGCTGGTTTCTGTGCTATACTTTTCTTTGTTCTTGATTGGTTGATTAAATCAAACAGCATTGGCTATAATGAGCCACTGAAGGATCAGAGTCCTTTTAAAAAAATTCATTTATGGGATGTGGGTGTCGCTGTAAATTCATTTATGGGATGTGGTCAGGCCAGCATTTATTGCCTATCCCTAATTGCACTTGAGAAGGGGGTGGTAAGCTGCCTGCTTGAACTCCTGCAGTGCCTGAGGTGTAGGTACAGCCACAGTGCTGTTAGGGAGGGAGTTCTAGGATTTTTCTCCAGTGAAGGAATGGCAATATATTTCCAAGTCAGGGGGGTGAGCAACTTGGAGAGGAACCTCCAGGTGGTGGGGTTCCCAGGTATCTGCTGCCCTTGTCCTTTGTGATGGTAGTGGTCGGGGGTTTGGAAGGTACTGCCTGAGGAGCCTTGGTGAGTTCCGGCAGTTTAGCTTATGGGTGATACAGACGGCTGCCACTGTTCGATGGTGGAAAGGCTGAATGTTTGCGGAAGGGTACCACTCAAGGCTGCTTTGTCCTGGATGGTGCCAATCTTATTGAATGTTGTGGGAGCTGCACTCATCCAGGCAAGTGGAGAGAACTCCATTACACTCCTAACTTGTGCCTTGTAGATGGTGGACAGGCTTTAGGGAGACAGGAGATGAGTTACTTGCCATAGGATTCTGAGCCTGTAAGTCCTCTGTCCCATTCTCCCAGTTCCTTCACCTCCATCACATCTGTTTCAACGATGCTACCTTGCAAAATCGTGCTGCTGACATGTCTTCATTCTTCCTTAATCGTGATTTCCTACCCACTGTGGTTGACAGGGCTCGCATCTGTGTTTGACCCATCTCCAGCACCTCTGCTCTCACCCTTTCCCTCCCCTCCCAGAACCAGAATAAGGTTCCCCTTGTCCTCATTTTTCACCCACAAGCCTCTGCATTGAAAGGATCATTCTCTACCAGTTCCACCAACAACAGAATGATACCACCACCAAACACATCTTCCCCTCACTCCCCCATCAGCATTCTGCAGGGACTGTTCCCACCGGGATACTCTGGTCCACTCCTCCATCATCCCCAATACCTCACCCACATGCCCCTTCACCTCCTCCCTGCTCACTATACCAGGGCGTAAGCAGTCTTTACAGGTGAGGCAGCGCTTCAGGTGCACCTCCTTCAAACTGGTCTATTTGCTGCTCCCAATGTGGTAAACTTTACATTAGAGAGACCAAACGCAGACTGGGTGATTGCTTTTAGTGATGTCAGGCTGTCGGGTTAGTTCAACTGGCTAGATGTTTAACATGTCTCCCCTCCCCCACCCCACCCCACTAAGGCCATCTGTTCCCTGCTCCAAGTTGTTCTTTGACGCACTGCTTACCTCTATTCTGTCATTAACACATTCTGATCGCTTAATGTACCACTATCACCACCCTCCTTAGTCATTTTGTCTAAGGCATCTTTGTCAATCTCCATTTACTGCTGTCCCTCTCTCTAGTCCCATTGCACCACACTGAGAGATCAGGGATCTATTCATTAACAAGGGGATCAATACAGAGAGCTGGGATCTATTCATTAACAAGGGGATCAATACAGAGAGCTGGGATCTACTCATTAACAAGAGAAAAAAACGCAGAGAGCTGGGATCTATTCATTAACAAGAGGAAAAATACAGAGAGCTGGATCTATTCATTAACAAGGGGATCAATACAGAGAGCTGAGATCTATTCATTAACAAGGGGATCAATACAGAGAGCTGGGATCTATTCATTAACAAGAGAAAAAAATGCAGAGAGCTGGGATCTATTCATTAACAAGGGGATATATACAGAGAGCTGGGATCTATTCATTAACAAGGGGATCAATACAGAGAGCTGGGATCTATTCATTAACAAGAGACAAAAATGCAGAGAGCTGGGATCTATTCATTAACAAGAGGAAAATACAGAGAGCTGGGATCTATTAATTAACAAGGGGATCAATACAGAGAGCTGGGATCTACTCATTAACAAGGGGATCAATACAGAGAGCTGGGATCTATTCATTAACAAGGGGATCAATACAGAGAGCTGGGATCTATTCATTAACAAGGGGATCAATACAGAGAGCTGGGATCTATTCATTAACAAGATAAAAAAATGCAGAGAGCTGGGATCTATTCATTAACAAGAGGAAAAATACAGAGAGCTGGGATCTATTCATTAACAAGGGGATCAATACAGAGAGCTGGGATCTATTCATTAACAAGGGGATCAATACAGAGAGCTTGGATCGATCATTAACAAGGGGATCTATACAGAGAGCTGGGATCTATTCATTAACAAGGGGATCAATATAGAGAGCTGGGATCAATTAATTAACAAGGGGAAGAGCTGCGATGTTGATATATGTTTTCGTGACCTGGCTTTGTGGATGCAAGGCATACTTTTTAAGTTGGCAGAGGAGCACAAAACCCACGATGTTGTGAACAGTTGTGAGGAGAATGACTGATTCAGCAGGACACAGGCTGACACATGGCAGATGAAATATAATGCTGAGAAATGTGACAAAATTAATTTCTGTAGGAAGAATAAGGAGAGGCAATATGTAACAATTGGTATAATTTTGAAATGGCTGCAAAATCCTTGAATAAGAGGAGAAAATGTGATGAGGCTGTGAATAAAATTAAGGGATTCCTGACTTTATAAATAGAGGCACAGAAAACAAAAGCAAGAAAGTTATGTTGAAGCTTTATGGAACACTGGTTACATCCAACTAATCAGAGATGCCAGCATAGCAGGGACTGGTTTAGCACACTGGGCTAAATCGCTGGATTTTAAAAAGCAGACCAAGGCAGGCCAGCAACACGGTTCAATTCCCGTACCAGCCTTCTCGAACAGGCGCCGGAATGTGGCGACTAGGGGCTTTTCACAGTAACTTCATTGAAGCCTACTTGTGACAATAAGCGATTTTCATTTCATATAAACTGACCTTTAAAGCCTTGAAACATCCCTTAAAAAACAGGGATATGCTTAGACGTCCAGTATAAAAGTGAACTCTTCGGAAGCGGGGGGGGGGGTTTGGTCACCATCACTGTCATTTGCTACATGGGGTATGCTCTGTGTGGACTTGTCTTAAACTCCCACAAATCTTCGCAATACAGCCCGTGTCACCTGCTTGATCTCTTGCCCCCAGCTGTAACTATACTGGTAGACAAGTCATCCATTTGTAGGGTGGAAAATGGAGGCTAACTACTCATACGAGTACAACATGCTGATGCTGGAAAAGGAGGGGTCAACTCACACCAAATATGCAAATTGATTTTTGGAGCTGAAAATAAAATATACACCGCACAGATGTTGCGTTTTATTCAGGACACCAAATTTTAGGATGTCAAATGTTTGGCAAGGATACAGAGGAAGGAGATTTACTGAATGTACAGGGTGTCACTTATATGGGAGTAAAGAAACTGAGATTATTCTCATTGGAGCAAAAGGGTTAAGGAACAATTTAATAAAAATTGTTCAAAACTGTGTAGGGTTTTCACAAAGTAAATAAGGAGGAACTGGCTGGGATTCTCCGGTACCCCAGATGTGTGTTTCTCGGCGGTATGCCGTTCACTGGCTACCTTCCACTGAATTCCCATTGAAACCACCCCACCCTGCGGCAAAACCCATTGGCAGGGGTGCTCTGCCAGCGGGAAACAGGAATCCTGACCACCAGAGAATTACAGCCTCTGTTTCCAGTGGCAGGAGGATCGGTAACCAAAAGATAAACATTTACATAAAATGTTTTGCTAAAGAAACAATTACATGTAGAGTTATTGTCTTGAATGCTCTGCATTCAAGTGTGAAAGAGTGTGATGGAGCAGATTCAGGGCATGGTCTACTTGAATGGGCACACAGGTGTTTCCCGGCGCGACCTAACACACATCCAGGTAGATCTGAGGCGTCAGCGGCCAAAGCTGCACTTAGCGTTGTTTTCTGCACTGGGGAGCTCCGCTTGCCTGAACTCCTCAGTGCAGTGAGAGATCGGAATGCTCATTTTAAAATGGCGACACAATCTCTCAGGCCCCCGACACACCAAACGCCTCCCCCCCCCCCCCCCCCCCCCCCCCCCCCCGGGGCAAGGCAACCGTGGCCCGATCTCCGAGAAACAAATGATAGGCTGGCACCCAGGAAGTGCCTCCTGGGCATCTTGGCAGTGTCTGGATGGCACATAGGTGGCAGCGCCAGAGTGCCCAGGTGGCAGCTGCAGTACCCAGGTACCACCCTTCCACCCTGCCAGAGGTCATGCACCTGGGGGCCTCCAATCCCCTGGGAGGCCCTCACGAGTGCCAATCCATCTCATCTCCATTTATGGAGACCAGTACTGAATAGTGCTCACCCGAGTTAGATCCCACACCTTGGGTAGATCTCGGGATCGCATATTAGAGTGAGACTAGCTGTGCCATGGCGATGATGAAATTTGAATTCAATAAAAGCCTGGAATTAAAAGTCTAAAGGTGACCATGAAACCGTTGTCGATGGAAACCAATCGTGGCCTCTGTCTGTGTGGAGTTTGAATGTTCTCCCCATATCTGTGTGGGTTTGCTCCGGGTGCTCCGGTTTCCTCTCACAGTCCATAGATGTGCAGGTTGGGTAGATTGGCCATGCTAAATTGCCCTTAGTGTTCAGATTCTGGGTTACAGGATAGGGCGGAGTGGACTGAGAGTGGAAATGAGTAGAGTGCTCATTCAAAGGGTCTGTGCAGACTCAACGGGCCGAATGGTTCCCTTCTGTACTGTCGGGATTCTATGATTCTATTCTATGAAATGAAAATGAAAAATCGCTTATTGTCACAAGTAGGCTTCAAATGAAGTTACTGTGAAAAGCCCCTAGTCGCCACATTCCGGCACCTGTTCGGGGAGGCTGTTACGGGAATCGAACCGTGCTGCTGGCCTGCCTTGGTCTGCTTTCAAAGCCGGCGATTTAGCCCTGTGTTGTAAAGATCCACCTGGTTCATTCATGTCCTATAGGGAAGGAAATCTGTCATCCTTACCTGGCCTGGCCGACATGGCAATGTGGTTGACGCTTATGGGATGGGCAATAAGTGCTGGCCTAGCCAGCAACGCCCACATCCCATGAACAAATTTTTAAAAACGAAGCCCACAGCTCAAATTAGTCATGGGTGGAATGCAGCGAGTAAGTCACCTGCCTGCTGACTGTCAGCTTGGCTCAGTTGGTCGTACTCTTGGCTTCGGAGTCAGAAAATCTTAGGTTCAGGCCCCATGACAGGTTGCGATCACAAACATTTCAGTGCCATACAGAAGGAGTGCTGCACTGTCAGAGATATTGCGTGGGATCCCGGCTGTTCATGCCAGTAGGATCTTCTGGCCTCGCCGACAGCGCACCCTCGCTGCGGGATTTCCGGCGGTGTGGGGTGGATTCAATGGGAAATCCCATTGACAGTGGCGGGTCCCGCCAATGGCGGGCCACCTCCTGCCGCCGAGAAACATACCGCGGGGAGGCCAGAGAATCTCGCCTATCGTCTTTGGGATGAGACATTCAACCAATGCAGCGAATCTAAAAGGTTGCTTTGCACTAATGAGCAGCAGCGGAGATTACCATCAAACACAGATTCACATCATTAATCTCTGCACTGTTGCTAAATTGAAAATGAGAACACCAAACTATGTTTCTATCAGCAGTCAAAAATAGATGCAAATTAAAGGGATCATGGATTCAAATTCATAAGCAATCTACAAAGATAAAAAGCTTGGACAAAAAATATGAGCATTTATAGAGTCTTTTATGACACCCTATGTATTTTATGACATTTGAGAGCTATAATGTAGGAAAGCGCAGCAGTCAATATAAATACAGCAATCTCCCACGGACAACAATGAGTCAAATGATCAATTAATCTATTTTAGTGATGTCAGAGTGCCGGATTAGATCAACCGACTAGATGTTTAACATGTGGTTCAGCCCACACTAACAGCGCAAGTGCGCGATCGCTATCCCAGCTGAGATGAGACAGATAAAGGGCCTGCCTATTCGCCCTGCCCCATAATAAAATCACAATTCAAGCCATGAATCAACAAACCTCAAATAATCGAGAATACTACCAGGAGGAGAAAAATGATGATGGCTGAGGAATAAGTATTGACCAGAAAACCAAGGGAACTGAACTGCTCTTCTTCATGGAATCATTTGTGTCCAACTGCAAAAACAAACGGGAAAGATATGGCCTTGATTTAACATCTCATTTCAAAGGTGGATCCCATTCGGAAGGTGGAATTCTGACAGTACTCCCAAAGCATCAATCCCGATTACACGCTCATAGCCCCATGGCTATCAATAAGGCAAGGCTTCCTGGCAATTCATAGGTGAAGCAATAACTATATCTAAGCAACAATAATTCAAACACAACTATTTCTCCAGGGATAAAGAGGTGCAGTAGTGTTTCTGGGAGATGTAATGTGGGTTGTGTGCACTGGTCAAGTACATAGGTGAAGTCCATTGTGGAGAAGCCCTGACTTCAGTTGCCAGGGATTAAGTGCAGACAAGGCACTCTCCTTACAGACTGGGTGAATGGTCACGGGATAATCACTGAAAAGCGAGTCACATTGGCAAAGCTCTTTGTCTTGCACTCATCCAAACAAATTCAAGAATGTCAAATTTCAAGGAATCATAATAATTTATGCTACAGGAGAAACGGGTGTTGATTGATTGACGGGTCATGTTCGATTGGACAGTGCGGTGACAGAGTGGTTAGCCCTGCTGCCTCACAGCGTCAGGGGCCCGGCTTAAATTCTGGCCTTGAGTGACTGTCTGTGTGGAGTCTCTACGTTCTTCTTGTGGGCTTCCTCCAGGTGCTCCAGTTTCCTCCAACACTCCAAAGATGTGCAGGCTAGGTGGATTGGCCATGCTAACTGGCCCCTTAGTGTCCAAAGACGTGTAGATTAGGTAGGGTTTCAGGGGAGAGCTGTTGAGTGGGGCATAGGTAGAGTTTCTTTCGGCTGTTCGGTGCAGACTTGATGGGCTGAATGGCTTCATTCTTGACTCCAGGGATTTAATGATTGGTTGAGGTGTTGACTTGGGGAACACAATGGGGAACCAAGCTCCCAGTAATTCCAAAAAGACTTGATCATATTCCTTTTGTTTACAGCAAACGTAAATGAGCCATGTTACAAGCTCGGCTGATCGTCTTAAACTGGTTGCTAGTGTGGTTATTTACAACTCCATCACCCAGAATGGGTGAAAATATTGAGGATGGATCAACCAAGTTTCACACCCCATTAACCAATCATTTCCAAAGTTGATCCCAAGGAAGAGGAACTCAAAAGGAGAATATCTAAATCGTCAAAGTAGAGGGCGGGAGAGGGTGGGTGGGGAGTATACTTGCATGTAAATTACTGAACCTGTTTTTAAGAGAATTTTTCAACAGTCAAAATGGACAGGTTCAAACTTCAAATACATTCATCATTTCAAGTGCAAATAGCATAGGATAGTAAAGAGTGATGAGCTCACTAATAGTCTATGGGGAACTGGCTCAGGACAAATAAGGTGGTTAGTAGCTAGCTTTAAGACACCCTAAAGCAAAAGGAGCCTCACAAACTTCAACATTGCAAGACCACCTCCCATGGGAAGACACTGAAGCCAACCAGCCCAGGTCAGCAAGAACTGAAACTTGGTTCAGCAGTTTTCAAGGACCATCGACGTCAAACTTATAGAATAGAACCACTACAGTGCAGAAGGAAGCTATTTGGCCCATCGAGTCTGCACCAACCCTCTGAAAGAGCGCCCTACCCAGCAACCCCATAACGCTTTGTAACCCGCACATCCCTGGATACGAAAGGCAATTTATCATGGCCAATCCACCTAACCTGCACATCTTTAGACTGTGGAAGAAAACTAGAGCTCCCTGAGGAAACCCACACTGCCAAGGGGAGAACGTGCAAACTCCATGCAGTCACCCTCGGCTGGAATTGAGCCCGGGTCCCTGGCGCTGTGTGGCAGCCGGGCTAACCACAGTGCCACCCCTTTCAACATCCACTGTGCCAGATGAAGGCCAGAGGTGGTGCAGCTACAGACGTTCCACCAAACACCAACAACAACAGCTGATTGCTGTTACAGTGCGGGGTGCAGTGGTTGCTGAGTGAGTGCTTGCTGAGAAGGGGAGTAAATTTTTAAAAACTTACTGTTGGGGGTTTCCAGCTGAATCCGTTCAGAGTGAGGACAGAGGGACTACTGGGTAAGTAGTAAAGATTTAAATTGTTTGCGCGGGCCCATAACAGCTGATTGCTGTTACAGTGCGGGGCACAGTGGTTGCTGGTTAAGTGTTTTATTTTTACCTGTATTTAATTTGGGCGATTCCTAAACCCGAGACACTACACTTGTAGTGTCCCCCACCCTTCCACCTCCTCTAACCTAAGGGGTTGAGTGAATATCAGGTAAGCTCTTTCTTTCTTTCTTTTTCTTGTTTTATCCGCAAGTTATCTAGGGGGGATGTCAGGGAAGGCAGTGCAATGTTCCTCTTGCAGAATGTTTGAGGTGAGGGACACCGTCAGTGTCCCTGCTGATTTCACCTGTGGGAAGTACACCCATCTCCAGCTCCTCAGAAACCGCGTTAGGGAACTGGAGCTGGAGCTGGATGAACTTCGGATCATTCGGGAGACAGAGGTGGTCATAGATAGTAGCTTCAGGGATGTAGTTACTCCGAAGAATCAAGATAGATGGGTGACGGTGAGAGGGGCTGGGAGGAAGCAGTCAGTGCAGGGATCCTCTGTGGTCGTTCCCCTCAGTAACAAGTATAACGCTTGGATACTGTTGAGGGGGACGACCTACCAGGGGTAAGCCACGGTGAACGGATGCCCAGCACGGAGTCCGTCCCTGTGACTCAGAAGGGAAGGAGGGAGAGGAGAGCAATAGTTATTGGGGACTCGATAGTTGGAGGGACAGATAGACGGTTCTGTGGCAAAGACAGAGACTCACGGATGGTATGTTGCCTCCCGGGTGCCAGGTTCCGTGACGTCTCGGACTGTGTTTTCAGAATCCTTAAGGGGGAGGGGCAACAGTCACAAGTCATGGTACACATCGCTACCAATGACATAGGTAAGAGAAGGGACGGGGATTTAAAACAGGAATTTAGGGAGCTAGGGTGGAAGCTGAGAGCCAGGACAAACCATGTTGTCATCTCTGGTTTGTTGCCGGTGCCACTTGCTAGTAAGTCGAGGAACAGGGGGAGAGTGCAGGTAAACACGTGGCTGCAGGGATGGTGTAGGAGGGAGGATTTCGGTTACGTGGATAATTGGAGCACATTCTGGGGAAGGTGGGACCTGTACAGACGAGACGGTTTGCACCTGAACCAGAGGGCACCAATATCCTGGGAGGGAAATTTGCTACGGCTCTTCGGGGGAGTTTAAACTAATTTGTCAGGGGGATGGGAAAACGAGCTGTAGTCCAGAAGCTAGTGTTGAGAGTAGTGAGGTACTAAGGAGGGTATCAAGGTCGCAGGAGTGTACCGGCAGACAGGAAGGTGGGTTGAAGTGTGTCTACTTCAATGCAAGGAGCATCCGGAATAAGGTAGGTGAACTTGGAGTGTGGATTGGTACTTGGGACTACGATGTTGTGGGCATTACGGAGACATGGTTAGAACAGGGACAGGAATGGTTGTTGGAAGCTCCAGGGTATAGATATTTCAGTAAGAGTAGGGAAGGTGGTAAAAGAGGTGGAGGAGTAGCATTGTTAATCAAGGATAGTATAACAGCTGCAGAAAGGCAGTTTGAGGGGGATCTGCCTACTGAGGTAATATGGGCTGAAGTTAGAAATAGGAAAGGAGTGGTCACTGTGTTAGGAGTTTTCTATAGGCCCCCAAATAGTAATAGAGATGTGGAGGAGGAAATTGCAAAACAGATTATGGATAGGTGTGGAGGTCTCAGAGTAGTTGTCATGGGTGACTTTAACTTTCCACACATTGATTGGAACCTCTATAGGTCGAACAGTTCGGATGGGGCAACAAAGAACAAAGAACAAAGAAATGTACAGCACAGGAACAGGCCCTTCGGCCCTCCAAGCCCGTGCCGACCATACTGCCCGACTAAACTACAATCTTCTACACTTCCTGGGTCCGTATCCTTCTATTCCCATCCTATTCATATATTTGTCAAGATGCCCCTTAAATGTCCCTATCGTCCCTGCCTCCACTACCTCCTCCGGTAGTGAGTTCCAGGCACCCACTACCCTCTGCGTAAAAAACTTGCCTCGTACATCTACTCTAAACTTTGCCCCTCTCACCTTAAACCTATGCCCCCTAGTAATTGACCCCTCTACCCTGGGGAAAAGCCTCTGACTATCCACTCTGTCTATGCCCCTCATAATTTTGTATACCTCTATCAGGTCGCCCCTCAACCTCCTTCGTTCCAGTGAGAACAAACCGAGTTTATTCAATCGCTCCTCATAGCTTATGCCCTCCATACCAGGCAACATTCTGGTAAATCTCTTCTGCACCCTCTCTAAAGCCTCCACATCCTTCTGGTAGTGTGGCGACCAGAATTGAACACTATACTCCAAGTGTGGCCTAACTAAGGTTCTATACAGCTGCAACATGACTTGCCAATTCTTATACTCAATGCCCCGGCCAATGAAGGCAAGCATGCCGTATGCCTTCTTGACTACCTTCTCCACCTGTGTAGCCCCTTTCAGTGATCTGTGGACCTGTACTCCTAGATCTCTTTGACTTTCAATACTCTTGAGGGTTCTACCATTCACTGTATATTCCCTACCTGCATTAGCCCTTCCAAAATGCATTACCTCACATTTGTCCAGGTTAAACTCCATCTGCCATCTCTCCGCCCAAGTCTCCAGACAATCTAAATCCTGCTGTATCCTCAGACAGTCCTCATCGCTATCCGCAATTCCACCAACCTTTGTGTCGTCTGCAAACTTACTAATCAGACCAGTTACATTTTCCTCCAAATCATTTATATATACTACAAAGAGCAAAGGTCCCAGCACTGATCCCTGTGGAACACCACTGGTCACAGCCCTCCAATTAGAAAAGCATCCCTCCATTGCTACCCTCTGCCTTCTATGGCCTAGCCAGTTCTGTATCCACCTTGCCAGTTCACCCCTGATCCCGTGTGACTTCACCTTTTGTACTAGTCTACCATGAGGGACCTTGTCAAAGGCCTTACTGAAGTCCATATAGACAACATCTACTGCCCTACCTGCATCAATCATCTTAGTGACCTCCTCGAAAAACTCTATCAAGTTAGTGAGACACGACCTCCCCTTCACAAAACCATGCTGCCTCTCACTAATACGTCCATTTGCTTCCAAATGGGAGTAGATCCTGTCTCGAAGAATTCTCTCCAGTAATTTCCCTACCACTGAAGTAAGGCTCACCGGCCTGTAGTTCCCGGGATTATCCCTGCCACCCTTCTTAAACAGAGGAACAACATTGGCTATTCTCCAGTCCTCCGGGACATCCCCTGAAGACAGCGAGGATCCAAAGATTTCTGTCAAGGCCTCAGCAATTTCCTCTCCAGCCTCCTTCAGTATTCTGGGGTAGATCCCATCCGGCCCTGGGGACTTATCTACCTTAATATTTTTTAAGACACCCAACACCTCGTCTTTTTGGATCACAATGTGACCCAGGCTATCTACACCCCCTTCTCCAGACTCAACATCTACCAATTCCTTCTCTTTGGTGAATACTGATGCAAAGTATTCATTTAGTACCTCGCCCATTTCCTCTGGCTCCACACATAGATTCCCTTGCCTATCCTTCAGTGGGCCAACCCTTTCCCTGGCTACCCTCTTGCTTTTTATGTAAGTGTAAAAAGCCTTGGGATTTTCCTTAACCCTATTTGCCAATGACTTTTCATGACCCCTTCTAGCCCTCCTGACTCCCTGCTTAAGTTCCTTCCTACTTTCCTTATATGCCACACAGGCTTCGTCTGTTCCCAGCCTTTTAGCCCTGACAAATGCCTCCTTTTTCTTTTTGACGAGGCCTACAATATCATTCGTCATCCAAGGTTCCCGAAAATTGCCGTATTTATCTTTCTTCCTCACAGGAACATGCCTGTCCTGTATTCCTATCAACTGACACTTGAAAGCCTCCCACATGTCAGATGTTGATTTGCCCTCAAACATCCGCCCCCAATCTATGTTCTTCAGTTCCCGCCTAATATTGTTATAATTAGCCTTCCCCCAATTTAGCACATTCATCCTCGGACCACTCTTATCCTTGTCCACCAGTACTTTAAAACTTACTGAATTGTGGTCACTGTTACCGAAATGCTCCCCTACTGAAACATCTACCACCTGGCCGGGCTCATTCCCCAATACCTGGTCCAGTACCGCCTCTTCCCTAGTTGGACTGTTTACATATTGTTTTAAGAAGCCCTCCTGGATGCTCCTTACAAACTCTGCCCCGTCTAAGCCCCTGGCACTAAGTGAGTCCCAGTCAATATTGGGGAAGTTGAAGTCTCCCATCACCACAACCCTGTTGTTTTTACTCTTTTCCAAAATCTGTCTACCTATCTGCTCCTCTATCTCCCGCTGGCTGTTGGGAGGCCTGTAGTATACCCCCAACATTGTGACTGCACCCTTCTTATTCCTGATCTCTACCCATATAGCCTCACTGCCCTCTGAGGTGTCCTCTCGCTGTATAGCTGTGATACTCTCCTGAACAAGTAGCGCAACTCCGCCTCCCCTTTTACATCCCCCTCTATCCCGCCTGAAACATCTAAATCCTGGAACGTTTAGCTGCCAATCCTGCCCTTCCCTCAACCAGGTCTCTGTAATGGCAACAACATCATAGTTCCAAGTAGTAATCCAAGCTCTAAGTTCATCTGCCTTACCCGTAATGCTCCTTGCATTAAAACATATGCATTTCAGGCCACCAGACCCGCTGTGTTCAGCAACTTCTCCCCGTCTGCTCTGCCTCAGAGCCACACTGTCCCTATTCCCTAGTTCTCCCTCAACGCTCTCACCTTCTGACCTATTGCTCCCGTGCCCACCCCCCTGCCATACTAGTTTAAACCCTCCCGTGTGACACTAGCAAATCTCGCGGCCAGGATATTTATGCCTCTCCGGTTTAGATGCAACCCGTCCATCTTATACAGGTCACACCTGCCCCGGAAGAGCTCCCAGTGGTCCAGATAACAGAAACCCTCCCTCCTACACCAGCTGTTTAGCCACGTGTTTGTCTGCTCTATCTTCCTATTTCTAGCCTCACTGGCACGTGGCACAGGGAGTAATCCCGAGATTACAACCCTCGAGGTCCTGTCTTTTAACTTTCTGCCTAGCTCCCTGAACTCCTGCTGCAGGACCTCATGCCCCTTCCTGCCTATGTCGTTAGTACCAATATGTACAACGACCTCTACCTGTTTGCCCTCCCCCTTCAGGATTCCCTCTACCCGTTCGGAGACATCCTGGACCCTGGCACCAGGGAGGCAACATACCATCCTGGAGTCAGTTTTTGTACAGTGTGTACAGGAGGGTTTCTTGACACAATATGTGGATAGGCCGACAAGAGATGGGGCCACATTGGATTTGGTACTGGGTAATGAACCGGGCCACTGTGGGAGAGCACTTTGGAGCTAGTGACCACAATTCGGTGTCTTTCACTATTGCAATGGAGAGGGATAGGGCCATATGGCAGGGCAAGGTTTATAATTGGGGGAAGGGTAATTATGATGCGATTAGGCAAGAATTAGGGAGCATAAGATGGGAACAGAAACTGTCAAGGAACAAATACTGCGTGTCCTTGATAGGTATGTCCTTGTCAGGCAGGGAGGAAATGGCCGTGTGAGGGAACCACGGTTCACAAAAGTGGTTGAATGTCTTGTCAAGAGGAAAAAGGAAGCGTATGTAAGGATGAGAAAACAAGGTTCAGTTGGGTCGCTTGAGGGTTACAAGGTAGCAAGGAATGAGCTAAAAAAAAAAGGGCTTAGGAGAGCTAGGAGGGGGCATGAGAAGTCCTTAGTGAGTCGGTTCAAGGAAAACCCCAAGGCTTTTTACTCTTATGTGAGAAATAAAAGAATGACCAGGGTGAGGTTAGGGCCGGTCAAGGACAGTAGTGGGAACTTGTTCATGGAGTCAGAAGAGATAGGAGAGGCGTTGAATGAATACTTTTCTTCAGTGTTCACCAAGGAGAGGGGCCATGTTTTTGAGGATGAGAGTGTGATACAGGTGGGTAGGCTGGAGGAGGTAGATGTTCTGAGGAAGGATGTATTAGCAATTTTGAAAAACCTTAGGGTCGACAAGTCCCTGGGCCAGATGGGATATATCCTAGGATTCTTTGGGAGGCAAGGGATGAGATTGCAGAGCCTTTGGCTTTGATCTTTGGGTCCTCACTGTCCATGGGGATAGTGCCAGAGGACTGGAGAGTGGCGAATGTTGTTCCTCTGTTCAAGAAAGGGAATAAGAATGACCCTGGTAATTATAGGCCAGTTAGTCTTACTTTGGTGGTCAGTAAGTTAATGGAAAAGGTCCTGAAGGATAGGATTTATGACCATTTGGAAAGATGTAGCTTAATCCGGGATAGTCAACATGGGTTCTTAAAGGGTAAGTCTTGCCTCACAAATTTGCTTGAATTCTTTGAGGAGGTAACTAAGTGTGTCGATGAAGGTAGAGCAGTTGATGTCGTATACATGGATTTTAGTAAGACGTTTGATAAGGTTCCCCATGGTCGGCTCATGAAGAAAGTAAGGAGGTGTGGGATAGAGGGAAATTTGGCCAATTGGATAAGTAACTGGCTATCACATAGAAGACAGAGGGTGGTAGTGGATGGAAAATTTTCAGACTGGAGACCAGTTACCAGCGGTGTACCAAAGGGATCAGTGCTGGGTCCTCTGCTATTTGTGATTTTTATCAATGACTTGGAGGAGAGGGCTGAAGGGTGGGTCAGTAAATTTGCTGATGACACCAAGATTGGTGGAGTAGTGGATGAGGTGGAGGGCTGTTGTAGGCTGCAAAGAGACATTGATAGGATGCAGAGCTGGTCCGAAAAATGGCAGATGGAGTTTAACCCTGATAAGTGCGAGGTGATTCATTTTGGTAGGAAAAATTTGAATGCGGATTACAGGGTCAATGGCAGGGTTCTGAGGAAAGTGGAGGAACAGAGAGATCTTGGGGTTAATGTCCACAGATCTCTGAAGGTTGCCACTCAAGTGGATAGAGCTGTGAAGAAGGCCTACAGGGTGTTAGCGTTTATTAACAGGGGGCTTGAGTTTAAGAGCCGTGGGGTTATGCTGCAACTGTACATGACCCTGGTGAGACCACATTTGGAGTATTGTGTGCAGTTCTGGTCACCTCACTATAGGAAGGATGTAGAAGCATTGGAAAAGGTGCAGATGAGATTTACCAGGATGCTGCCTGGTTTGGAGGATAGGTCTTATGAGGAAAGGTTGAGGGAGCTAGGGCTTTTCTCTTTGGAGCGGAGGAGGATGAGAGGCGACTTAATACAGGTTTATAAGATGATGAGGGGGATAGATAGAGTGGACGCTCAGAGACTGTTTCCTCGGGTGGATGTAGCTGTTACAAGGTGGCATAACTATAAGGATTATATGATGTGGAGATGCCGGCGTTGGACTGGGGTGAGCACAGTACGAAGTCTTACAACACCAGGTTAAAGTCCAACAGGTTTGTTTCGATGTCACTAGCTTTCGGAGCTCTGCTCCTTCCTCAGGTGAAGGAAGGAAGGAGCTCCTTCACCTGAGGAAGGAGCAGCGCTCCGAAAGCTAGTGACATCGAAACAAACCTGTTGGACTTTAACCTGGTGTTGTAAGACTTCGTACTATAAGGATTATAGTTATGGAACTATAAGGTTCAGGGTGGGAGATATAGGAGGGATATCCGAGGTAGGTTCTTTACTCAGAGAGTGCTTCGGGTGTGGAATGGACTGCCTGCTGCGATAGTGGAGTCGGACACTTTAGGGACTTTCAAGAGGTTATTGGATAGGCACATGGAGCACACCAGAATGACAGGGAGTGGGATAGCTTGATCTTGGTTTTGGACAAGGCTCGGCACAACATCGAGGGCCGAAGGGCCTGTTCTGTGCTGTACTGTTCTATGTTCTATGAACCGTCAGTTCTGTGGAAGTTCATGACAATCCCACATTGGATTCTTCAGTCGTGGGAGAGGATCTACAGGAAATTATTCAATCACTTACACCTTGGATATCCTTGAATAGCGAGGAGCCTACAATGAAGCACACAGTGGAATACAGAATGAGCTTGGCTGTTACCACATGGGCCAACGGTTAGATGCTCTTCGAGATATTTGACCTCAAAGGACCTGAATATCAGGTACTGCGCAAAACTAAAATGAACTGAGCCAAGTACAAAAATTAGTTACTAATTTCAGCCAATTAACCTTGAAATCATTGGTTGTTTATAAACAGATGTCATAACAGCAAACCTGATAGCCTCTTCAGATAACCTGTGACCTATGGAGTATGATCTACCATTCCTTGCTGAGCTCAGAATATGAGGGGCATTGGTGTTGCTGTATGGAACATGCTCCCTTTACAGGCAGTGTCAACATCAAGTTATTCATAGTTAAAACTATCGATGAACCTCCTTCAACTCTGGAAGCAAAGCAATTGTACCCGAGCCTGCATACTCGTATTCAATTTTAACCAGTGAAGCAGCAGAAAATCTTAGCCTATTCGTCGGTGATCTGCAGTCACGAGTATAACTCACATGTTCCGACGTCAGCTGCAACACAATTGAGCCTTGGGTTAGAAGGTCATAACTTCAAGCCCTATAATTTAGGCTGACACTTCAATACAGTACTGATGGAGTGTTGCACTGTCAGCGGAATTTTGGATGACACTTTAACTGAAAAATGTACTCCCTCAGGTGCATGTAAAAGATCCCATAGAACTATTGGAAGAACAAAGGGGTTCAATGAGTGTCCTGACTGTTTATCTTCAAACACCAGCACGTAAACAGATGATGGGGTCATTTGTCTCATTTTGTAAGGGCCACGAAGAATCCAGCACGAGTTTTAAGGATACAAAGTAATAACATTTATTTACTATAACATATATACATAACAGTAGCAGTAACTTCCCTTGCTACATACTCCTTCCTGCTGGTTCCTGAACTGGCCAGCTTTATTTATACTCGGAGTTTATTAGTGGTTTCTCCGCCCCCCTCATTGGGGAAGCTCATACTCCCACAGGATTGTGGGATAGTCATTAGTCCCCAGCCAATGGTAAGTAGGCAGGTTATAACATCCCTCCCCCCTAAAGTCCAAGGAATCCACCGAAGACCCTGGCGAAGGAGGGCGTCGGACTCGTTTGGCCGCAGGCCGGACATCATTTGCACGCGGCGCTGGATCAGGCGTGTAACGAGATGGAGACCGGCGCTTCCGTGATGAACGGCGCGGTTGTACATCCACGGCCCATGGACCCGAGGATTCCCCCTTTGATGCATCCTGTGTCTCCATCTCGGAGTCAGAGTCTGCTGCCTCCGTCATGTCAGCGTCTCTATCTCCATTCGGTCCCTTAACGACCTGCGCAGGCTTCGAGTGAGGCACCAGTGGAAGATTGCGAGGACTACCTTCCCTTGTCTCTGGTCTCTGCGGCTGTTGAAATGAGCTCCGGGGGCGGGGAATCTTTTGAGGGGATGGTCTTCTGGACCGAACGTGGTCTACATGTTTTCGCTGGAGACGACCCTGGGCTTGCACTTGGTAAGATATATGGCCCGTTTGGCGAAAGATTACACCAGGAACCCATTGGGCACCATCAGCAAAATTCCGAACGAACACTGGGTCACCGGGCGCAAACTGCCGAATCGGCCAATGCTGAGAAAATCCCTGTCCCTGCCGTTCTTGTGTGTGGCGTACTTTTGCGCCAATGTCCGGGAAAACCATACTAAGGCGGGTGCGAAGTCTCCGGCCCATTAGGAGTTCTGCGGGAGCTACCCCAGTCACTGCATGGGGGGTAGTCCTGTACGTAAACAAAAGGCGAGCCAGTCTCGTGTCCATTGATCCGGAAGGCTGCTTCTTTAGGCCTCTTTTGAATGTCTGCACTGCGCGCTCTGCCAATCCATTTGAAGCCGGGTGGTATGGGGCAGTGCGGATATGGCGGATGCCGTTCATCTTCGTGAACCTCGCAAACTCTTCACTCGTGAATGGAGTGCCGTTATCCGTGACCAGCACCTCGGGGAGGCCATGCGTACTAAACGATAAACGCATCTTTTCAATTGTTGCGCAGGACGTTGTCCCCTGCATCTTATGCACCTCTAGCCATTTGGACTGGGCATCAATTAGTAGAAGGAACATGGATCCTTGAAAAGGGCCTGCGAAATCTGCATGCAAGCGTGCCCAAGGCCGCCCTGGCCATTCCCAGTGATGTAGGGGCACGGCCGGCAGAGGCTTCTGATGCTCCTGGCAAATGGAGCAGTTTTGGGCCACCTTCTCAATGTCGGTGTCGAGGCCTGGCCACCAGACATAACTCCGGGCCAACATTTTCATTCTGGTCACACCTGGATGCCCATTGTGCAAGTCTGATAGTATCAGCTCCTGGCCTTTTTTCGGGACAATCACACGCATCCCCCACAAGAGGATGCCGTCTTCCACGCTGAATTCTGACAGCTTGGAGGAAAATGCCCGCAACTCGCCTGGGAGCTGTCTATGCTGCCCACCATACAGGACTATGTGCCGAACCTTTGACAGGACTGGCTCCGTCTGGGTCCACTCACGGATCTGTGATGCCGTGACAGGCAAGGTGTCCATAAAATCTAGGGTTGCAACCACCTCACCGGTCGTGGGGGTCGACATGGGGCCGGTCGATAAAGGCAATCGGCTCAGTGCGTCGGCATTTGCTATCTGCGTACCTGGTTTGTGCTCCAGAGAATACCCATATGCAGCAAGCAACAAAGCCCAGCGCTGGATCCGTGCAGAAGCAATGGGCGGTATTGGCTTATCCTCTCTGAAAAGTCCCAGTAGGGGCTTATGATCAATCACGATAGTGAAATGGCGGCCGTACACTTACTGGTGGAAGCGTTTCACCGCAAAAACCACTGCCAGGCCCTCCTTCTCGATCTGCGTGTACTTTTTCTCCGCTGCAGTCAATGTGCGGGAGGCGAAAGCTATCGGTCGTTCGGCCCCGTTCTCCATATTGTGGGACAGGACGGCCCCAATACCATACAGGGATGCATCACATGTGACGAGCAAAGGCTTTCCAGGATCATAGTGGGTTAGTAACCTAGACGACGACAATTGTTGCTTTACCCGCCGGAAAGCGGTTTCTTGCGGCTGACCCCAAACCCAGGTGTGATTTTTCTTTAGCAGCAGGTGCAAAGGGGCCAGCGTAGTTGCCAGATTGGGGAGGAACTTCCCGTAATAGTTTATGAGACCGAGAAAAGAACGAAGATGCGAAGTGTCAGTCGGGGCGGGGTCATGTTGAATTGCACGCACCTTCTCTGCGACGGGGTGCAGACCTTCGCGGTCCACCCGATAACCTAGGTAGACTACTTCCTTTGCCCGGAATACGCACTTTGTGCGACGTAAACGGACTCCAGCCTCCGAAAGGCGTCTAAGGACAGCCTCCAGATTTTTCAAATGTTCCTGCTCCGACGTCCCTGTAATCATCCATCTAGGTAGACAGCCACAGGTGGTAAACCTCTCAAAATGCCCTCCATAACACGTTGAAAAATTGCGCAGGCAGAGGATACTCCAAAGGGCAACCGTGTATATTCATACAGGCCCCGGTGTGTATTAATCGTTACATATGGTCGGGAGGCAGGGTCCAGCTCCAACTGCAGGTAGGCGTGACTCATATCTAATTTTGTGAACGAGAGTCCACCTGCAAGTTTCACGTAGAGATCCTCTATGCGAGGCATTGGATATCGGTCGAGTCGGGAAACCGTATTCACTGTAAGTTTATAGTCGCCACACAAGCGAACTGTGGCATCTGGCTTCATTACAGGTACAATTGGTGCTGCCCAGTCAGCAAAACGGACGGGCCTGATAATACCCAAACTCTCCAAACGAGTGAGCTCCCCTTCTACCTTCTCGAGCAAGGCGTAAGGCACTGAGCGCGCCCGGAAATAGCGCGGCGTGGCTCCTGGTTCAACTTGGATACGGGCTACGACCCCTTTTATTTTCCCCAAACCAGGCTGGAATACATCTGGGTATCGTCCTAGCACCTCAGTCAACCCTTCAGAAACTGTTTGAAGGATATGCTGCCATTGCAACCGCAAATGGCGCAACCAGTCCCGACCCAACAGGCTGGGCCCATGGCCGCGCACCACGATAAGTGGGAAACGCCCCTCCTGGCTTCCATAGACAACAGGGGTCATTGTAGTTCCTGCAATGTCCAGTGGTTCCCCCGTGTAGGTGGCCAACCTGGCCTGTGAGTCGGTTAATGTAAGGGTCTGTATACCCTGCTTGATGCGGTCGAATGTCCTCTGGGCGATCGCGGAGACCGCTGCGCCAGTATCCAACTCCATCTCAAGCAGGTGGCCATTGACCCGTACTGTCACCTTAATGGGGGCCACACAGGGAGCTGCCACACAATGCAGCTGCAGGCAGTCGTCCTCCGTCTCCACGTCCTCAGGAGTAGTCGCCGCAGGTTCATCCACATGGAAGGTACGGCCTCTGGGCTGGTCCCAGTTATGGCCCCTGGGCTGGTCCCAGTTTCGGTCGGAACGACGGCGCCTCTGGCGCCCCCAGGGCCGCCGTCCGCGACGGGGTCGGCGCCTACAAGTCTGACACGGACATGGCACCTCATCCATTGGCTCTGGAGAAGGCTCCCTTCGGGGAGGAATGTCCGACAGCCACTGGCGTCGGTCCGGACGTTGCCTCGCCCAAGGTACCGCAGGAGTGCGGGGGGGATGTTTTTGGATGGAAGGGATTGCGCCCCAAGGCATGCACTTCCATTCCCTGTAGCTCCTGTACTCCTCGCTCTGCGCTCTCTCGGGACAATACTATTTGAATTGCCTGTTGAAAAGTCAATGTTGGCTCCGCTAACAACTTTCTCTGGGTGGCTGCATTGTTAATACCGCAAACCAAACGGTCGCGTAACATTTCTGACAAGGTCTCACCATAGTCACAGTACTCCGCAATCCTGCGTAGCCTGGATAAAAAAATCGGCAAGGGATTCTCCAGGGGGTCCTCTCAGTGGTATTAAACCGGTAACGCTGGGCTATCGTGGACGGGGTTGGGTTAAAATGTTGCCCCACTATATTCACAAGTTCATCAAACATTTTGGTGTCCGGTACAGCTGGGTACGTAAGGCTCCTAATCACCCCAAACGCATGCGGGCCGCAGGCGGTGAGCAATATGACCACCTGGCGCTCGTTTTTGGTGATGTTATTTGCCCGGAAATAGTAACGCATCCGTTGTGTGTACTGGTTCCAGCTTTCCAGCGCAGCATCAAAAACATCCAAACGTCCGTACAGAGGCATGGTATAATAGAAAACAACTTCCAACCTGTATCCAACAAAAATCCAGGGAGGTGGCTTCAGCAGTGTAGACAGTTATTCACTTTAACCTTCGTCGCCAGTTTTGTAAGGGCCACGAAGAATCCAGCACGAGTTTTAAGGATACAAAGTAATAACACTTATTTACAATAACATATATACATAACAGTAGCAGTAACTTCCCTTGCTACATACTCCTTCCTGCTGGTTCCTGAAATGGCCAGCTTTATTTATACTAGGAGTTTACTAGTGGTTTCTCCGCCCCCTCATTGGGGAAGCTCATACTCCCACAGGATTGTGGGATAGTCATTAGTCCGCAGCCAATGGTAAGTAGGCAGGTTATAACATCTCATTACTGTTTGAAGGAGCTGGTTGCACACCGATTCATTGCTACATTTCCCAACTTTGCATATTTTTGAAGAGTGCTTCTTGTAAAGTGTTTTTGGGATATCCTGAGGTCACGAAAGGCATGATACAAATGCAAGTTCTTTCTTTGTATATGCAGACTTGAACTTTCTAGGACAAAGCTGCCCATGTGATTGGCACCCCATCTCAACATTTACTCCCTTCACCAATTCACGCTTGGCAGTCTGTACCAACTACAAGATGCACTGCAGCAACTCGCCAAGGCTCCTTCGACAGTACCTTCCAAACCTGACATCTCTACCACTAGAAGGGCAAAGTCAGCAGACATGTGGGAACACCACCACCTGGACATTCTCCTCTAAGCTGCTCACCATCCTGATTGGAAATATATCAGCCTTTAATTCACTGTCACTGGGTTAAAATCCTGGAATTCCCTCCCTAACCGCACTGTGGGTGTACCTACACCGCATGGACCGCAGCAGTTCAAAAAGGTAGCTCACCATCACCTGCTCAAGGGCAATTAGGGATGGGCAACAAATGTCGGCCTAACCAGCGACGCGCACCGCTCATGGAATAATTTGTATATGATCAAGTTTACTCTCTCAAAAGCAATCCCACAGCACCATTTGAAGAGGAGCAGGGAAATTGAGGCCAATGTTTGTTAACTAATAGCACTTAAAGAAAATATCTGATCATTGTGTGTGCAAATCAGTTTCTGTGTTTACACTGTAATAGGTTGGGATGCCCTGAGGTGATGGATGCAAAATAAATCCAAAATCTTTCATGGCCAGTTGGGAAATTAAAGAAAAAATACTTTAACAGTGAGCTGATTTTACTTCCATTTCCTCTATTGTTTTCACTTTGTCAAATCATTTAGTTCTTCCAAAGGAATATGAATTTGAAGGTGACAGAATATTCAGACAATTCAAATCACACAAGAAATTACAGAACTATCTGTTGAATAGCACAAACATTAAATATGTAAATAGAACATTAAACCGGTTTACAAAGTGAAAAATAAGACTCTTTTGATTGGCTGAAAAATAGTCCCTGTAAAAGGCAACCAATTCAGAGTCGCATTCTGAACCAGTGTGGTTGGCAATTTTAATGAACGTGGACATCTTAGTTCTGGTCCAACTGAATTGCATCATTTCAACTAAAGATTAAAATAGTTAAATTCATATGGTTTCTAAATTAGTCAAACTGGCTAATGAAAGGAACGACTTGTTGGAGTTCCTGCAGGAAGCAGAAGTGTGAGAGAAATTTGCATTTTAGCCCCTTTTCCCACAGTCTCGGGTCAGCCCAAAGCACTTTATATCCAATTAAGTATATTTGAAGTGCTAACCCTGTTGTAATGTAGGGAAAAAACAGATAATTTGTGCATAGCCAAGGTCCCATAAACAGTAATGAAGTGCATGAGTAGATATCTGTTTTTATGAAGTGATATTGGTTAGGGGGTTAAAAATTGATCAGGAAACCAGGTAGAACTTCTCACTCCTTCTCGTTTTCAAAATGTGCCGAAGGATCTTTATAGGCTGGGAGGAGTGATGGGATCTCTCTTTAACATCCGATCTGAAGGACACTACGTCTGAACATGTAGCACTCTCTCCACACTGCACTGAAGTGCCAGCCTAGATTATGTGCGCCAAGTCTTTGATTTATACCCATGACACAGCAGGGGTGCTAAGACTGAGGTCTGTTTGGCTTTTAAATGGTGGTGCAGTGGATTTTAAGAATAGACAGGTTAAACTGGCATCTACCAGGTTGGCTGTATTAAAGTGCATTATTCTGTACCTATGACCACAGAGCAGATGCACATGGATAGAGAATGTTGGCGGCAAAGGAGGCACCTAAGTGATGCACCATGGACTGCAATTTGGGAGATTTGAAAGGTGTCCCCTGTTTGTAAGCATCCCGTGTACTGTAAATTGAAGGCAGCTGTTACTTGGCCACCATCACTACCCTTGAAGGTGCTTCCAGGCCTGGCTGCAAGAATCTGCAGAGTTCTGTCACAGCACCCGAGGGGGAGTTACAGTCTCTTCTGCAGATACAGTAAGGGTCCTTCCTGTTTACTCCCTTTAGTTTGCTGTTCTTATTTTTGATCCATAGATGATTAATAGATATGTATCTTTAAGTCAAGCAGGATTAATGGACATGTTTCTTGAAGGCCAGCAGCCAAATTCAAAAGTTACAGAAGGGATCACTCTGCAAGTCTGCTGGTTTAACCAGAGGTGTAGACTTGTTGGAACCAGAGAGAGAGAGAGATGTGTGGGACTCTGATTGATTGGCTGGTGGCCAATTAATTGGCCCAAAAGGTCATGCTCTGTAGCGATTGGATCCTATCCCTGTGGAATGCTAGAGTCCCAAGGAGTTTCAGTTTGATTCTGGCAACACAGGACGCAAGGTCCTACTACTCTCTCCCCAGAAAGGCTGTGACTGCTGTATTTCTGAACTTGTAGACATAGAATAAATCTACTTCAGGAAAACCATTACAAGATGCAACCAAAGACCAGAACTTACAATATCTCTCCAGAAAGGCTGTGAGTGCTGTATTTCTGAAACTGCAGAGACCTGAATGAACCCACAATTAAACCACAAACTGAAAGCAAGATTTGAGGAGGAGTAAAGTATTGGAAATCACCATCTGAAACAAAGAAATTTTTTTTTCCCCCTTTCAATTATGATGTTTTAACCCCTTTTCACCCCTGTGTTTTTCTGTCTTGTGTGTACATATAGAGGCCGGGGGAGGGGGCAAGTTAAAGTGGGGATTAAGAATTAGATAATAGTTAACCAGTTGTATTTACTGCATATTTCATTATAGTTCTTTTTTATAGATAAACAGGAATTATGTTTACATTTACAAACCCGATGACTGTAATTACTGGACAGCCAAAGGCCAAAGACTTTGGCGATTTTTCTAAGAATTATTGGTTAATTCACTTGTGTTGTGACCCAGGGTCAAGTAGTGCAGGAATTGACTGCATACTAGCCCAGGGTGCCACAACAATACATGTGCTTGACTTTGTAAATCTAGATAGTGTTTCATACTCTAAACACAGATGGTCTTGATAGCTTCAGGTGTATGTGTCTCCTCTGTCCCACTGCCTCCTCCAGAACCTGCTCAGGGAGAGGGGTAAAATACGGAAATATAATGTCAAGTTGGATTTCTGTATAATTTGTTATGGGCACGGTTTAGAGAACACCAAAGTGTATCATGGAGTTCACCTGACCCACAACTTTTAATAGATTTTGGTTATGGGGAGCACAAGGGCCTACTCTACAGGTGTGATGCAACAGATATCTAAAGTACTTTTAAAACAAAATAATGTTTATTCTATGAATCCAGTTAACATTTTATTAACACACAGTAAACATCTTAGAAACTATCAACTCAAATACTCCCCCCAAAGAATACAGTACTCTATAAGTAACCCTTAATCTTTCCTACAAACATCCATAAGACAAATACCTTCTTTAACAAAGATAGCAGGTTTTAAATTCTCTACTGAGAGTAGTTATCACTTTTAAATTAGCAAGTGTTCTGAAGATATTCTTTACATGCAGAGAGATCAAAATTACACCTTGTTTGGCTGGATGCAGTTCCAACTCTGAAAACGAAAGCAAACACAGTCGCTGCCAGCTCAAAAACGAAAGTAAAACAGACAGACAGCCCAGTTCTACCCACACTCTGATATCACTGCTGCTATTTGATAAACACCCATTTCTTAAAGGTACATCTACTACAGCTATTTGATAAACATCCATTTCTTAAAAGTACTCTCACGTGACAAAATATATATATTTGTGTGTTAAGAAAGGTAAAAAGGGTTGCAGTTTAATTTAGGTTTTATGAACGTTGGTGCCTGGGTGTCTGGATAGTCTTGTGACAGAAAGGTTTCAGGTCTTTTGGGTTTGTTTGTACATATACATTTTTAGAGGTTTTACAATCCCTGAAGTTAAAATGATGGGTTAAAAGAGATTGAACGTTTAGTGATTTTAAAAACAAAACAAAAGATAAAAACATTTTTAGTGCTGTCTCACGACAATGGTCGAGGGACACAGATGCAGGAGAGACAGGAATTGAGAGAGGCAGTGGTTCAGTCTGTGTCAAAGAGAGAAATCAGGAATTTTAAGCTCACTGAGGAGGAGAAAAACTATAAGGCTATTGTGACACTAGTTAGAACAAAGAACAAAGAAAATTACAGCACAGAAACAGGCCCTTCGGCCCTCCCAGCCTGCGCAGATCGAGATCCTTTATCTAAACCTGTCGCCTATTTTCCAAGGATCTACTTCCCTCTGTTCCCCGCCCGTTCATATATCTGTCTAGATGCATCCTAAATGATGCTATCATGCTCGCCTCTCCCACCTCCGTTGGCAAAGCGTTCCAGGAACCCACCATCCTCTGCTTAAAAAACTTTCCACGCACATCTCCCTTAAACTTTCTCCCTCTCACCTTGAAATCGTGACCCCTTGTAATTGACACCCCCACTCTTGGAAAAAGCTTGTTGCTATCCACCCTGTCCATACCTCTCATAATTCTGTAGACCTAAATCAGGTCCCTCCTCAACCTCCGTCTTTCCAACGAAAACAATCCTAATCTACTCAACCTTTCTTCATAGCTAGCACCCTCCATACCAGGCAACATCCTGGTGAACCTCCTCTGCACCCTCTCTAAAGCATCCACATCCTTCTGGTAATGTGGCGACCAGAACTGCACGCAGTATTCCAAATGTGGCCTAACCAAAGTCCTATACAACTGTAACATGACCTGCCGACTCTTGTGCTCAATACCCCGTCCGATGAAGGCAAGCATGCTGTATGCTGAATAATCAGTCATAGGATTTGGTAATCAGTTTAGTAAAGGTGCTACTGAAGGATTGAGTTTAGAGAACTTGTTTGTTTCCTCTGTGGTTGAAGAAACAGCGAGTTTAGAGTGTGGTTTTTGGGTGTCTCGGGGAGATGCACGAGTTGGGTGAGAAGCATCAAATGAATGTTCAAAAATTCACTCGAAGAAAACTGATTGCAACTGTGGCAGTCCCAAGGAGGAAGCCTTTGCATCAAGCTAGTGGTAACTCTTCACTGGTGTATGTGTCAGTAAAGATATTGCTGGGGTAAAGGAACAGCTGCAGTACATGTGGTGTACGTACAACCTCACTGTTGTTAAGGAGAGATGTTCCAACGACAATGAAAGTACACAAGATATAGTTAGATGGCTCATCACCACCTTCTCAAGGGCAGTTTGGGTGGGCAATGAATCCTTGCGAGCAAAACCCACATCCTATGAATAAACTTATTTTTTAATTACATGAAAAGGAAACAAGAATGGAAGCCCCAAATAGCAATTACCCAAGCTGTACATGTTCTTTCAATGTCACAGCATGTCAGGACCATATTAAATGGTGACTTACTTTCGGGATCAAATATTTTATAGTGGTGCCCTCATCTGATGTGCACATTTGTCATGGGAGATCTACTAGGTACATGAACATGAACACTTCACACAATGCAAAGCCATTTACATAGGACCTTATCAGAAATAAAAGCTTGCATTTATTTAGTGCCAACCCCAGGTCATCCCAAAGTATCTTATAGCCAATCAGGTACTTCTGGAGTATAATCACTGTTCGAAAGCCGGAAATGAGACAGCCAATATATGCACAGCAAGATCCCACAAAGAGCAACGTGTTAATGACCAGATCATCTGTTTAAAGCAATGTTGGCTGACACATATACATTGGCCAGGGAGGAGGAGAATTCATTTTCTTCTTCAAAGATGATAAGATCTTGGTCTCCACCCAAGAGGGCAGGTGGGGGTCTCAGTTAAGTATTTAATCCAAAAGTAGCACTTGCGATAGTTCGGTACTCCCTCTGTGCTGCATTGAAATATCAGTCTAGATTTAGAGTGGGCCTTGAACCCACAACTTTCTGACTCAGACAAGAGTTTAACTGCCTCCAAGTACTTTACACACCAAAAGTAGTTTTGAGCGAGGATTGTTGGCAAAGACACTAAGAACAGCCCATCCTTCATCAGGCGACATAGCTGGATGCCTCATGTGCACCTGTACAGGGCGATAGAAGTGAATCTCACCATCTCTAACAAAACATTATGGCAGCTTCCAAACAGAAATCCTCAGAAATGGAGAAAGAATAGAAACTATATATGGAATTCTATGGAAACGATATTAGGTAGTAAAAATAACATTTAAATATAGTTCCGTTTGCATTGGGAAGTTTCATGCTAAAAGATACATGTCTGGTAGCCATGTAATATACTCCCCCAATTATTTTACTCCCCTTACTGAACAAATGACATCCCACTTCTGTGTTGCATTCTGTGAAATAGCATTTAATACCACTACAGTTCCGAGTGATGGGAAGTGATTTTGGAGGCTTGCCAAACATTTAACTACTTTCTCTCTGTTTGTAGATGGCAACATTACTTTTCTCTGCATTTATAACAAAATAACAAAAAGCAGGAACATACTCAAAGCAGTGACTCAGCTCGAGATTCAGATTGCAGCACACAGATAAATTCAAGGCCCACTCTCATGGTTTACAACAACTCCTGACCTGTCAATATGTAACTATGGTCCAGCCCAATCCATCCTGCATCTTGCTCTCAGGCCCACTTGCCCATCTTTGACCTGCTGCAATGCTCCAGTGATGCCCAACACAAACTGGAAGAACAGCACCTCATCTTCAAATCAGTCACATTACAGCCTTCTGAACTCAACATGGAGTTCAACAACTTTAGAGCGTGAACTCTCATCTCCAGCTTTACCCCTTTTTGTTTTTTGATTCTCTTGGCTTGCCCCAGGGATCTCCTCTCCCCCACAGCTCACTTGTTCTTGAGATCTGCTTCTACTGAGCATTGACCTTTATTCTTCAATTAACATATTCCGCTATCTTAACATTATGCCACCTTTAGCACTTCTTCAGTCCTTAATGCCACCAGTAACATCCCCTTTGTCTTAAGTCCATGACATCTTTGTCAATATCTCCTTGGCTCCGACCTAGACCTGACCTTTCATCCTACCCCACTCCCCTTGTCCATTGCATCCCTATAGAAGGATCATATGGACTTGAAACATTAACTCTGTATCTCTCTCCACTGATGCTGTCATGCCTGCAGAGTTTATCCAGCATTTTCTGTTTTTTATATCAGTACCACCTTCAAGGGCAACAGAGATGTGCAATAAATGCTGGCCCAGCGAGCGACACCCACATCCCATCAATTTTTTTTTTTTTTAAACAAGGAAAACTTCTTCTGTACTTCTATATTGTGCACAACAGCGGCTAGGTCAAGGATGAGTGACAAGGAAATTATGAAAAAAGAAAGGCTGACATTTATATGCTGTTTTACCACCACCTCAGGACATCCCAAATCACTTCACAACTAATTAATAATAATCTTTATCAGTGTCACAAGTAGGTTTACATTAACACTGCAATGAAGTTACTGTGAAAATCCTCTAAGTACTCTTTGAAGCATAGTAAACAACAGCCAAAAGTATGCACAGCACAGCCCTACAAACCACAGCATGACAATAATCAGAAAATCTGATTGAAGGATAACATTTTGGAGAGCATCACTGTTCCTTTTTCATCCACCTGAAAGGGCCTCAGGCCTCATGTTCCAACTGCAAGACAGCCCGTACAACAATGCAGCATTCCCTCAGCATTGCATTGATATGTTAGTCTAGATTCTGTGTTCAAGTCTTTGGTGTTATACTTGAACCTACGACCTTTTGGTTCAGAGGTGGGGGAGATGTCCTTGAGCCACAACTGCCACCCCTCAATAAAAAAAACCCACTTTGGTTGGGAAAGAAAATAGCATATCGCACTAACGATTATATTCCAAATGTAATGTAGTCTATGTATATCATGTGCAATTGTAGAAGCATGGATTAAACACCAAACACTAGAAATTACATGGGAAATAGGGATTAAACAACAGATGTGCTCAGTTCTTTGTCATTTATCCAAGTAGTTTGTTTACCCACTATATTCTAACATATTTTACTCACTGTTACACTACTCCACTCTTAAACAATTGTTTATTTTTATTCATTCATAGCAGTGCTGCAAAGGCCAGCATTTGTCATATGGGGCGGCGCAGTGGCTAGCACTGTTGCCTCACAGTGCCAGAGACCCGGGTTCGATTCCAGTCTTGAGTGACCATCTGTGTGGAGTTTGCTCATTCTCCCGTGTCTGCATGGATTTCCTCCCACCCGGAGGTTTCCTCCCACAATCCAAAGATGTACAGGTTAGGTGAATTGGCCATGCTAAATTGCCCCTTAGTGTCCAAAGATGTGCAGGTTAGATGGGGTTATGGGGATAGGACAGGGGAGTGGGCATGGGAAGGGTGCTCTTTCAGTAGGTCACTGCAGACTCGATGGACTGAATGGCCTTCTTCTGCACTGTAGAAATGCTGCCCCTAATTGCCGTTAAGAAGGCGTGCTAAGCCATTTCAATGTCAATCAGATTGCTGTGGGTCTGGAGTTCCACCTGGGCATTCACTCGAGTATATTACGAGATGGATTGTTATATCAAGAAGATGGTGGCATTGGACTGGTAATCTAAAGGCGCCAGGCAAATGTTCTGCAGACATAGGTTCAAATTGATTAATAGATCTAGAATATAAATCTGGTCTCAGTGACATTGTTGTAAAAAATCCACTTGGCTCACTGATGCCTCCCAGAGAAAGAAATCTGCCACCCTCACCTGGTCTGGCCAACATGTGACTCTAGACCTACAGCCATGTGGTTGATTCATAACTGTCCTCTGAAATAGCCCAGCCAATGACGCCCACATCCCGTCTAAGAATAAAGGTGTTTTTTTTTAAACAATCCAGTAGTTTCATTGTCACCATCACTGAGACTAACATTTAAGTAAAAATAACTCCGGATTTGCCTATTGAATTCAAATCTCATCCGCTGCTGTGGTGGGTTTTGGGCAGGCAACTTTGGAGCTTTAGTCCTTTAGATAGCCCAGAAACATGACCACTGCCATGGATAACCCAGTAACATGACGACTGTTCTTCATTGTAAAAGTTGCTGCTTTTGTTAAAATAATCTAAGTTTTTTTTAAATCACATTGCAATTGGATTCAACCACCAAGAACACTTCCAATAAAAAATAATTATTGACAAGTTGCCAAATATCCCGTAGCTGTGGCATTTTTCAAAATTGCAAATAACAGATACATGCTGCATTACTGGGTTAGCCAGGCAGCAACAATACACAGGCTGAGATCAGCAGGGCCACTGAAGGTACTAATCATTCACATACACACATAACACAAAGTTCACATTTTTTTTCACCACCCTCTACTCCGATTCAGTTCAACCATCGCCACTTCATCTGTCTCAAGTTTTGCTGCCGAAGATTTTTTTTTTAATTAAAGGTTTGTCTCACTGCATTTTAAAATGTTGAGACTATTTTTATACCAAGTATGGAGTTCCACGTCCTTAAGTTACTGAAGCCAAGCGTGAAGCGAGAGTTTTTATGACCCTGTTACTGCTGACAATTTAAATACGATTTTAATAATTGGAATATAAATTCTGGAGGTTTAAAATCACAATCCAACAACCACGACACACACACTCAACGACTCAAGTAAACATACAGACACATGCAAAGTGTTATAAATGTTACACTGAATTGTGTACATTCGAAATGACACCTTTTATCTTAAACGGGCGAGTTTTCTATTTGCTGCCGGTGAGGATTCTTCAAGTGTTTGCACTCCACATCGAGCGCGGTACTGGGGAGCTGAGAGCGTGCAGGGCCACAACCACATCGATTATTGCAGTGAAACCGACACATGCATTGAAGTTCCGCTGGAAAGGGAACTGGATAGCTACTGTGTTAAACTTTCTGCTCGTGTCTGTGCAAACTGCAGCAAAGTCCAAGGTGGTGAAGTGGGAATAAAGCGACTTTCTCTCCCCTCTCCCCCCCCCCCCCCCCCCCAGAAGATACCAGATGCGTTTAAGATTTTCAGTGTCTATAGCCCTGTATTGTGAAGTTTGGATTTCACTGAACGGGAGATTGGAGCGCCTCTGAAAGGGGGCGGTAGGATTAGAGTTAGGACACCTCACCTTAAATGCGCGCGTTAAAAGGAGTCGCGGAGATAGAAAAAAACACAAACTTGTAGTTCTCAAAAGAGAGCGAGAATGAGAGCTGAACTCCCCGGACGGGGCTGAGGGAAGTGAAAGAGCGGATTCCATTAAACTGTAGGTGGCCTGTCAGGGCTCGGAGACACTCCTGGTGTACTGCTGGGAGTTGTTCACAGTACACCTGGATTCCTGGCTAACTCCCTTTACATGAATCTGTGCGGGGTACTTGTTGCTTGCCATTTCAATGTCATTTCTGAAACACACGGACTACAGTGCAGTCTCTATCCACTAGAGGTGGATCAGTGAAGGTAGACGGCGCTAAAATTGGGAATTAGCACATGCACACTTACACTTGGATAGATTTGACCGGTGTTTAATAATGAATTGCCACAAATAAAACAATAGATTACACCAGCGCCCTCAAAATCATTTATTGCAAATCAGAGAACGTATTTATATTCTTAGGAACAGAAACTTTCACAGAGTTCGGGGGGGGGGAGTTACATATAAAAGTTGGTGGGTGGGGGCAAAAGCTGGAGCAGGGTTGGGGAGAGAGAGAGGCAGGAACGAGGAGACGGAGACAAGAGTCCAGAGCCCGAGTACAAAGAGGCCGGACCTCCAACACTCTCTACTCACCTGTTCGGAGAGTCCGTCTATGTCTCCGGGAGGGGAGGAGGCCATTTTTCTGATCTTCACTCTCAATCCAATCAATTCTCTCTCTCTTTCTCGTTTCACTTTCCAATGAAGATTTTTTTTCCCCTCCTCCTGGGGACAGTGAGGAGTGGAGACAATCCTTTCCAAAACCCTCCGACACTGTGCTCAGAGATGAACAGAAAGGGAGGCAGTTCTCGCCCAGGTCGCAATAGTGAATCAGGACATGTATTGCAGGTAAAAAAAATCACACGGTGACGCCTCTCTCTCTCTCTGGCAATGGAGCAGTTTCCAAACTAGATGGCAGCAAACTGATCAATGCGAGTGAGCAGGATGACTGACTAGTATACACTGGGTGCGCTGGAATGAACCAAATCTCTCTCTCCCCCTCGGGGAATCCCAGGAACTCCTACTGACTGACTGGGAGTGAAAGTGGACATCGGATTGGGCACTAGCTCCAGCCCAGTGCTGTACGTGTCTGTGTAATGCTGGGGTTTAACATACACTTTTGATAAAAAGTTATCCAGACTCGAAACGTTAGGTCTCTCTCCACAGACACTGTCAGACCCGCTGAAATTGTACAGCATTTTTGTTTAAAATCCACCACTTCCTTTCACCTTATCCAAATGCTTTATGTGCAGACAGTGCTCCAAGTGATTGAAATGGCGAATCCCCTTTATTTGGCTACTTGTGGTATTGGGCAGTATTTATGAATGGATTGATTTGAAGTGAGCAAAGTCATTGCCTGGGTTCTGCTGCAGAGTTCACTCCTTCCACATCCACCTGTTGCGAAAGGTTATCCTTGAAATCTCGAAGCCCTTGTCGACTCCACTTTTTAAAAGGTCCTGCATCAGCCGAATGAAATAAACCCGATATCTCACACTGGGAATTTCCAGATCTTAACCACACAGACACCCCCGCCCCATCAGAGTTGTCGCCAGTCCGAGATGTTAGTCTATGTCACTGTTGTCCACATGTGGCTAATTCGGCCTCCAGATGTGGTTCATTGCACATCTGACCAGTCAATAAAAAGTGAGTAATAGCTGCTGTTTACATGGTGCATATGTGTGAATTTTAACTTTTAGGTGGTGTGTATATGTGAATTTTAACTTTTAGCTGGCATATCTAGGTGAGCTGTAACCTTTTTTGTGTGTTTATTGGTAAAAATGGTCCAACAAAATTCTAATCGTGGGAACTTTTGAGTGCTTCTGAGTGCTTCTTGGCCACTGTATGTTCTATTCTCTAAATTAGTGAGTTCAATTTTCAACGTTACCACCGAGCAATATCTTCAATGTAAACCCTTTATACTTCATTCATGTTATACCCCTACCCAAATATACTCTTATACAGCCTGCCCCTGTACATACTCCTTCCACCTACCCCAATACACACTCTTATTCAGCCTGCCCCTGTACATACTTCTTCCACCTACCCCAATACACACTCTTATACAGCCTGCCCCTGTACATACTCCTTCCACCTACCCCAATACATGCTCTTATACAGCCTGCCCCTGTACATACTTCTTCCACCTACCGCAATACACACTCTTATACAGCCTGCCCCTGTACATACTCCTTCCACCTACCCCAATACACACTCTTATACAGCCTGCCCCTACACATACTCCTTCCACCTACCCCAATACACACTCTTATACAGCCTGCCCCTACACATACTCCTTCCACCTACCCCAATACACACTCTTATACAGCCTGCCCCTACTCATACTCCTTCCACCTACCCCAATACACACTCTTATACAGCCTGCCCCTACACATACTCCTTTCCACCTACCCCAATACACACTCTTATACAGCCTGCCCCTACACATACTCTTTTACGCTTACCCCAATACACACTCTTATACAGCCTGCCCCAATACAGACTCTTATACGCCTACCCCAATATACTCTTATATAGTCTGCCCCCATACACACTCTTATACATGGACACCAATACATGGTCTTATGCACTTACCCTAAAACAAACTCTTATATATCTACCTCAATACACACTCTTATACACCTACCCCAATACACATTCTTATACGCCTACCCCAATACCCACTCTCATATGCCTACCTCAATATACTCTTATACAGCCTTCCCCAATACACACTCTTATGCACCTACTCCAATACACACTCTTATATACCTACCCCAATATACGCTTATACAGCTTGCCCCTATACACACACTTATACAGCCTTCCCCAATACATACTCCTATACAGCCTGCCCCTGTACACACTCCTTTCCGCCTACCCTAATACACACTCTTAAACAGCCTATCCATATACACATTCTTATACACCTACACTGATACACACTCTTATACACCTATCCCAATATACACTTGTACAGCCTGGCCCTATACATACTCTTTCACGCCTACCCCAATATACTCTTATACAGTCTGCCCCAATAAAGACTCTTATACGCCTACCCCAATATACTCTTATATACTCTGTCCCAATACATACTCTTATGCAGCCTGCCCCAATACACCCTCTTATACGCCTACCCCAATATACTCTTATATAGTCTGTCCCAATACATACTCTAATGCAGCCTGCCCCAACACACCCTCTTATACACCTACCCCAATATACTCTTATACAGGCTGCCCCCATACACACTCTTATACATGGACACCAATACATGGTCTTATGCACTTACCCCAAAACAAACTCTTATATATCTACCTCAATACACATTCTTATACGCCTACCCAATACCCACTCTCATACACCTACCTCAATATACTCTTCTACAGCCTTCCCCAATACACACTCTTGTGCACCTACTCCAATACATACTCTTATATACCTACCCCAATATACGCTGATACAGCTTGCCCCTATACACACATTTATACAGCCTTCCCCAATACATACTCCTATACAGCCTGCCCCTGTACACACTCTTATGCACCTACCCCAATACGCACTCTCAATCGCCTACCCCAATATACTCTCTTCTACACCTACCCCAATATACCCTAATACAGCCTGCCCCTATACACACTCTTATACAGCCTTCCCCAATATACACTCTTATGCATCTACCCCAATAAACACTCTTATACACCTATCCCCATACGCACTCTTATACAGCCTGCTCACATAGAGCCAGGACAACCACAACGCCTTTAACTTAAAATATCCTGAGACTCTTCACAGGGGCGTTGTCAAAGCAAACCACCGGAGGAGATATTGGGTCAGATGGCCAAAAGTCTGGTCAAAGTTTTGAGGATAAAGAGGGAAAAAGGTTTGAGGAAGGAATTTCAGAGCTGAGGGCCTGGGCGGCTGACCACAATGCCCCCAAATAGTAGAGGATTTAAGAAATTGTAGATTCTCAACCCTCCTGAATTCTAAGGCTGCAGCCCAGATGCTTGTAGGCCTGGAGGAGATTATAGAGATGAGGCAGGGAAAAGCCATGCAGGGATTTGGAAATTAAAATCAGATTTTTAAAATTGCTTGATCAGGAATCAGTGCAGGTCAGCAAACACATTAATGATCTGGAAGAAGGAACTGAAGGCACTGTTGCTAAGTTTGCAAATGATACAAAGATCTGAAGAGGGACAGGTAGTATTGAGGAAGCAAGGGGGCTGCAGAAGGATTTGGACAAGCTAGGAGAGTGGGCAATGAAGTAGCAAATGAAATACAATGTGGAAAAGTGTGAGGTTATGCACTTTGGAAGAAGGAATTTAGGCATAGACTATTTTCTAAATGGGGAAATGCTTAGGCAATCAGAAGCACAAAGGGACTTGGGAGTCCTTGTTCAAGATTCTCTTCAGGTTAACATGCAGGTTCAGTCGGCAGTTAGGAAGGCAAATGCAATGTTAGCCTTCATGACAAGAGGGCTAGAATACAAGACCAGGGATGTACTTCTGAGGCTGTATAAGGCTCTGGTCAGACCCCATTTGGAGTATTGTGAGATGTTTTGGGCTCCTTATCTAAGGAAGGATGTGCTGGCCTTGGAAAGGGTCCAGAGGAGGTTCACAAGAATGATCACTGTAATGAACAGCTTGTCGTATGAGGAACAGTTGAGGACTCTGGGTCTGTACCTGTTGGAGTTTAGAAGGATGAGGGGGATCTTATTGAAACTTACAGGATACTGCGAGGCCTGGATAGAGTGGACGTGGAGAGGATGTTTCCACTGTAGGAAAAACTAGAACCAGAGGACACCATCTCAGACTAAAGGGATGAACCTTTAAAATGGAGATGAGGAGGAACTTCTTCAGCCTGAGGGTGGTGAATCTGTGGAACTCTTTGCCGCAGAATGCTGTGGAGGCCAAATCACTGAGTGTCTTTAAGACAGAGATAGATAGATTGAATAGCGGAGCAGACTCGATGGGCCGAATGGCCTAATTCTGCTTCTATATCTTATGGTCTTATGGACAGGAATTTGGTGCAAGTTTGGATACAGGCAGCAGAGTTTTCGATGACTTCAAGTTTATGAATGGTAGAATGTGGGAGACCAGGGATGTATCAGAATAATTATGCTTAGAGGTGACAAAGGCGCAAATGAGTTTCAGCAGTAGATCAACAACACTCAAGCAGCTAGATACTATTTATTAAAAAAATAATTTTTATTAAGGTTTTCATAAAATATCAATAACAAAATGAAAAAGGAACCCAACACAGCCCAGAAAAGCAACCCTCCATAACCCCTCCCCCTGTACATAAATAATAAATTAACATTAACACCCCAACTTAACACATCAGGTATACACACCCCCTCAGACCCCCCAGTGTAAATGACAAAAACAAAAATAAAGAAAACCCCCCGAGTTGCTGCTGCCATTGACCAATGTCTAACGTTCTGCCAGGAAGTCTAAGAACGGTTGCCACCGCCGAAAGAACCCTTGTACCGACCCTCTCAAGGTGAATTTCACCCTCTCCAACTTAATAAACCCCGCCATATCGTTGATCCAGGATTCCACGCTTGGGGGCCTCGCATCTTTCCACTGAAGAAGAATCCTTCGCCGGGCTACCAGGGATGCAAAGGCCAGAATACCGGCCTCTTTCGCCACCTACACTCCCAGCTCCTCTGCGACCCCAAATATTGCGAGCCCCCAGCCCGGTTTGACCCTGGATCCTACCACCCTCGACACAGTCCTCGCTACGCCCTTCCAAAATTCCTCCAGCGCTGGGAACGCCCAGAACATATGGGTGTGGTTTGCTGGGCTCCCTGAGCACCTAACACACCTGTCCTCACCCCCCAAAAAACGGCTCATCCTTGTCTCGGTCATGTGTGCCCTGTGCAGCACCTTAAACTGTATGAGGCTTAGCCTCGCGCACGATGAGGAAGAGTTCACGCGCCCTAGGGCATCTGCCCACGTGCCTTCCTCAATCTCCTCTCCCAACACCTCCTCCCACTTACCTTTCACCTCCACCACCGAGGCCTCCTTCTCCTCCTGCATCACCTGCTAAGTTACCGAGATCTTCCCCACTCCCACCCACCCCCCCGAGAGCACTCTGTCCTGTACTGTGTGTGGCAGCAGCCGCAGGAATTCCACCACCTGCCGCCTGGCAAACGCCCTTACCTGTAAGTACCTGAAAGTGTTCCCGGGGGGGGGGGGAGCCCGTACTTCTCCTCCAGCTCACCCAGGCTCACGAACTTCCCGTCCACAAACAGGTCCCCCAACCTTCGTATCCCTGCCCTGTGCCACCCCGAAAGCCCTCCATCTGTTCTCCCTGGGATGAACCGGTGGTTCCCCCATATTGGGGTCCACACCGAGGCCCCAACTTCCCCTCTGTGCCGCCTCCACTGCCCCCAGATTTTGATGGCAGCCGCCACCACCGGGCTCGTGGTACACCTCCTTGGAGGGAACGGTAGCGGCGCCGTTGCCAGCGCCCCAGACTCGTACCCACACAAGACGCCGTCTCCAGCCTCTTCCATGCAGCCCCCTCCATCACCCACTTGCGCACCATCTTGCATTGGCGGCCCAGTAGTAACCACAGAGGTTGGGCAGCGCCAGCCCCCCTATCTCTACTCCGCTCCAGAAACACCCTTCTCACCCTCGGAGTCCCTCGCGCCCACACAAACCCCATCATACTCCTGTTGACCCGCCTAAAAAAGGCCTTCGGGATAAACACCGGGAGGCACTGGAACAGGAACAAAAACCTTGGGAGCACCGTCATTTTGACTGACTGCACCCTACCCGCCAAGGACAGCGGCAACGCATCCCACCTCTTGAACTCCTCCTCCATTTCCTCCACCAGCCTTGTGAAATTAAGTCTATGCAGGCCCCCCCCCAGCTGCTGGCCACCTGGACCCCCAAATACCTGAAGCTCCTCTCCGCCCTTTTTAGTGGGAGCTCGCCAATCCCCCTCTCCTGGTCCCCTGGGTGAACCACGAACAGCTCGCTCTTCCCAATGTTGAGCTTGTACCCCGAGAAATCCCCGAATTCCCTAAGGATCCTCATTACCTCCGGCATTTCCCCCATTGGGTCCGCCACATATAGCAGCAAATCGTCCGCATAGAGCGACACCCTATGCTCCTCCCCACCCTGCACCAACCCCCTCCAGTTCCTCGACTCCCTCAGTGCCATAGCCAGGGGTTCAATCGCCAGTGCAAAGAGCAGGGGGGACAGGGGACACCCCTGCCTCGTCCCTCGGTGCAACCGAAAGTACTCGGACCTCCTCCTGTTCGTGGCCACACTTGCCATCGGGACCTCATACAACAGCCTAACCCACCTGACAAACCCCTCCCCAAACCCAAACCTCTTCAGCACCTCCCACAGGTACCCCCACTCTACCCTATCGAAGGCTTTCTCAGCGTCCATCGCCACCACTATCTCCGCCTCCCCCTCCCTCGCCGGCATCATGATAACGTTCAAAACCCTCCACACATTCGCGTTCAACTGCCTCCCCTTCACGAACCCCATTTGGTCTTTGTGGATGATCTGCGGCACGCAATCCTCAATCCTCGTGGCTAAGACCTTCGCCAGCACCTTGGCATCTACGTTTAGCAACAAAATCGGTCTGTAAGACCCACACTGCAGGGGATCCTTGTCCCGCTTCAGGATCAAGGAGATCAGTGCCCGGGACATCGTCGGGGGCAAAGCCCCCACCCTCCCATGCCTCATTGAAGGTCCTAACCAGCAACGGGCCCAACAGGTCCATATATTTTTTATAAAATTCGACCGGGAAACCGCCCGGCCCCAGTGCCTTCCCCGCCTGCATGCTTCCTATCCCTTTGGTCAGCTCCTCCAGCCCAATCGGGGCCCCCAATCCCGCCACCAGTCCCTCCTCCACCTTCGGAAACCTCAATTGGTCCAGAAAGCGGCCCATCCCTCCCTCCTCCAGTGGGGGCTCGGACCGGTACAATTCCTCATAAAAGTCCCTGAAGACCCCATTGATGCCAACCCCACTCCGCACCACACTCCCTCCCCTGTCCTTAACTCCCCCGATCTCCCTAGCTGCGTCTCGCTTCCGAAGCTGATGCGCCAGCATCCGGCTTGCCTTTTCCCCATACTCGTAAATCGCCCCCTGGGCCTTCCTCCACTGCACCTCCGCCTTCCTGGTGGTCACCAGGTTGAATTCGGCCTGGAGGCTGCGCCTCTTCCTCAACAATCCCTCCTCGGGCACCTCCGCATACCTCCTGTCTACCCTCACCATCTCCCCCACCAGCCTCTCCCTCTCCCCCCGCTCCCTCCTCTCCTTGTGGGCCCTAATGGAGATCAGCTCTCCCCTACCCACCACCTTCAGCGCTTCCCATACCATCCCCACTCGGACCTCCCCGTTATCGTTGGCCTCCAGGTACCTCTCTATACTTCCTCGGACCCGCTCACTCACCTCCTCGTCCGCCAACAGCCCCACCTCCAAGCGCCACAACGGGCGCTGGTCCCACTCCTCCCCAGCTCTAAGTCCACCCAATGCGGGGCGTGATCCGAAATGGCTATCGCCGAGTACTCGGTATCCTCTACTCTCGCGATCAGCGCACTGCTCATAATAAAAAAGTCGATTCGAGAATAAGCCTTATGGACATGTGAGAAGAATGAAAATTCCCTAGCCCCCGGCCTTGCAAATCTCCAAGGGTCCACCCCTCCCACCTGGTCCATAAATCCCCTCAGCACTCTAGCCACCGCCGACTTCCTACCCGTCCTAGACCTCGAGCGATCCAGTGCCGGATCCAGCACCGTGTTAAAGTCTCCCCCCATTATCAGGCCCCCCACTTCCAAGTCTGGGATCCGACCCAACATGCGCCGCATAAAACCCGCATCGTCCCAATTCGGGGCATACACATTGACCAGCACCACCCTCTCTCCCTGCAGCTTACCACTTACCATTATGTACCTACCGCCATTATCTGCCACAATGCGCGACGCCTCGAATTACACTTTCTTTCCCACCAAGATCGCCACCCCTCGATTTTTGGCATCCAGCCCCGAGTGAAACACTTGACCTACCCACCCTTTCCTCAATCTTACCTGGTCTGCCACCTTCAGGTGTGTCTCCTGGAGCACAACCACATCCGCCTTGAGCCCCTCCAGGTGCGTAAACACGCGGGCCCGCTTAACCGGCCCATTCCGTCCCCTTACATTCCAGGTTATCAGCCGGATCAGGGGGCTACCCGCTCCCCTCCCCCGCCGACTAGCCATAGCCCCTCCTCGGCCAGCCATGCGCCCGCACCCCACGCCAGGCCCGTTCCCCACGGCGGCATACCCCCGACTCAAACCCCCCCCCCCCCACTCGCTCCAGCTCCCCCTTGACCATAGCAGCAGCAACTCGATTCCCCCCCCACCCACACCCCACTCCCCACCAACCCCCCCGGCTAGGACCCATCCTCGCTGTTTTACTCCCCCCATTGCACTTCCGCAAGTCAGCTGACTCCTGCTGACCCGACCACTCCCGCCTCTCCTTCGACTCCTCCCATTGTGTGCCACACCCTCCTCTACCATTCCCCATCCGCAGGCTCTCCCCCTCCCCCTTCCATCCTAACCGCGGGAAACAACCCTCGCTTCCCCGCCCCGGCCCCGCCCCCTCCAGACTTTTCCCGCGCTTTCCACCTACTGAGCCCCGCCACCTCTGGCGCAGCTCCTTTTACAGGCCCAGTCCCCTCACCCCCGACTCGGCCTCCCCCTCCCCCGCAGGGCCCCATCTCACCGCCGGCCATCCACCCCTGTTCCATTTGCTTACCCCCCTCAAAGAGCCCCCCCGACCAACCCAACCAAAACAGTGCCCAACCCGCCCTAACCACCCTCACCGACCCGAAAGAGAAAAGAAAAAAACCTGCAACATGCCAAACTTCACCCCCTTCCTGTGCAGCACCGCCTTCGCTCGATTGTACCCGGCCCTCCTCTTCGCCACGTCCGCACTCCAGTCCTGGTATATTCGAACCTCCACGTTCTCCCACCTGCTGCTCCTCTCCTTCTTGGCCCACCTGAGCACACACTCCCAATCGACGAACCGATGAAACCGCACCAGCACCGCCCGCGGAGGCCCGTTAACCTTGGGCCTCCTCGCCAGCACTCTATGGGCCCCTTCCAGCTCCAGGGGCCCCTGGAAGGACCCCGCTCCCATCAGCGAGTTCAATATGGTGACCACATAGGCCCCCACGTCCGGCCCCTCCAGCCCTTCCGGGAGGCCCAGAAATCCGCAGATTCTTCCGGCTCGACCGATTCTCCACCTCCTCAAACCGCTCCTGCCATTTCTTGTGGAGCGCCTCGTGCTTTTACCACCAGGCCTAAGATCTCGTCCTCGTTGTTGGAGATCTTTTGTCGGACCTCTCGGATCGCCACCCCCTGGGCCATCTGTGTCTCCAGCAGCGTCATCGGCTCAAGCAGGTCCGCTTTAATCTCTCTAAAGCAGCGCTGGATAACCTCCTGCTGCTCCTGTGCCCACTGCATCCACGCTGCCTGTTCCCCGCCCGCCGCCATTTTGTTCTTCTTCCCTCGCACCTTCTTCGGGTCCACCACCACTTTTTTAGTCACCCCGCTCCTGGTAAAAGCCATATACTGTCGGGGAACTCTTGTAATCTCCTTCCCACACCGGGAAACGTCGAAAAAATGCCGTTGGGGGCCCTGAAAAGAGCCCAAAAGTCCATTTTTTGTGGGAGCTGCCGAATGTGCGACTTAGCTCCGCATAGCCGCAACCGGAGGTCAAGCAGCTAGATACTATTGAGGACAATGTTTGTGAATGGGGTGCTTAATTGGCAAACATTCAATCCCTCATGAACTCACTCAAGACTCCTGAGACAGCACCTTCCAAACCTATGACCTCTACCATTTAGAAGGACAAGGTCAACAGATACCTGGGAACACCATCACCTGGAGGTTCCACTCCAAGTCACTCACCTGAATTGTATCAGTCTGAGCCTGGCACATGTTGCGGACGCGTTGACTCTACTCAACACATCCGCCCATAAACCATCCTCTATCTCTCCTCCTCCTCCCAGCTCCTCCTCCCACTTGCGCTGCAGCGCCTCGGTCTGCGTCGCCTCCGACCTCATAAGTTTCTTGTAAATGTCAGAGACTCTCCCTTCTCCTACCCACCCTCTGGAAACTACCCTGTCCTGAATCCCCCTAAGCGGTAGGAGCGGGAAGGTTGACACCTGTTTACGTAGGAAGTCCCGCACCTGCAGATACCTGAATTTGTTTCCCCTCGCCAACCCAAACTTCTCCTCCAGCGCCCTCATACTCGGAAAACTCCCCTCTATAAACATATCCCCCATCCTCTCAATCCCTGCTTTCCGCCATATCCGGAACCCCCCATCCATACTTCCCGGGGCAAACCGGTGATTATTACAGATTGGGGACCAGACCGATGCTCCCTCTGCTCCGTCTCCTCCATTGCCCGCTGACTCTCAGGGCCGCCACCACCATGGGGCTGGTGGAGTACCGTGCAGGCGGGAACGGCAGAGGCGCAGTTACCAATGCCCCCAGACTGGTGCCCTTGCATGAAGCCGCCTCCATACGCTCCCATGCTGACCCCTCCCCCACCATCCACTTCCTGATCATGGCTATATTCGCCGCCTAGTAATAGTTACTAACTCTCCCCAACTCCACTCAACCATTACCTTCCTTACTCGCGGGGTCTTGTCCGCCCAAACAAAGCCAGTGATCACTTTGTTGACCCATTTAGAAAAGGACCGCGGAATAAAGATGGGGAGACACTGAAACACAAACAGAAATCTCTGGAGGACCGTCATCTTCACCGCCTGCACCCTCCCAGCCAGTGACAACGGAAGCGCGTCCCATCTCCAAAAATCGTCCTTCATTTGGTCTACTAGCCGGGCCAGTTTAATTTATGCAGCCGGTTCCATTCCCGCGCCACTTGAATGCCTAGGTACCTAAAGTTTCCCCCTACTAATCTAAACGGCAGCTCCCCCAATCGCCTCTCCTGTCCCCTCGCCTGGACCGCAAACATCTCACTTTTCCCCATATTTAGCTTATACCCCGAAAACCAGCCAAATTCCCCCAGAATCCTCATGATTTCTTCCATCCCCTCTAATGGGTCCGATACACACAGAAGCAGGTCGGCTGCATAGAGTGAGACTCTGTGCTCAACACCCCCCGCCCTCCCCCCCTTGAGGCTCTCAGAGTAATTGCCAATGGCTCTATCGCCAGCTCAAACAACAGTGGGGCGAGGGGGCATCCCTGTCTCGTCCCCCGGTGCAGTCTAAAATAGCCCAATGTTGTCCTATTCATCCGTACACGTGCCACAGGAGCCTGATACAGCAACCTGGCCCAGTCAATAAAGCCCCGCCCAAATCCGAACCGTCCCAGTACCTCCCACAGATAATCCCATTCTGCCCAATCAAAAGCCTTCTCTGCATCCATTCCACCTCCCTACCTTCCGGGGGCATCATGATCACGTTTAACAACCTTCTTACATTGGCCACCAACTGCCTACCCTTAACAAACCCTGTCTGGTCCTCCCCAATAACGTCCGGAACACAATCCTCAATCCTGGAGGACAACATTTTGGCCAGCAATTTGGCATCTACATTCAACAGGGATATCGGCCTGTAGGACCCACACAGCTCTGAGTTCTTGTCCCGCTTCAGAATCACCCCTCTTTCCCTTGCCTCATTGAACATCCTCATCAACACCGGTCCCAATATCCCAGAAAACCTTTTTATAAAACTCCATTGGGTACCCGTCCGGCCTCAGACCCTCCACTATCTCTTCCAGCCCGATCGGGGCCCCCAGCCCTTCTACCAGCTCCCCGTCCACCTTTGGGAAATTCAGCCCCTCCAAGAAGT